>NC_090353.1:1914770-2246303 GCF_035084215.1 Heptranchias perlo | reverse complement strand
TGTAGGAGAGAGCATAGTAACATAGGAACAGGAGTGGGCCATTCAGCCCCTCGTGCCTGCTCCGCCATTTGATAAGATCATGGCTGATCTGTGATCTAACTCCATATACCTGCCTTTGGCCCATATCCCTTAATACCTTTGGTTGCCAAAAAGCTATCTATCTCAGATTTAAATTTAGCAATTGAGCTAGTATCAATTGCCGTTTGCGGAAGAGAGTTCCAAACTTCTACAACCCTTTGTGTGTAGAAATGTTTTCTAATCTCACTCCTGAAAGGTCTGGCTCTAATTTTTAGACTGTGCCCCTGCTCCTAGAATCCCCAACCAGCGGAAATAGTTTCTCTCTATCCACCCTATCTGTTCCCTTAATATCTTATAAACTTCGATCAGATCACCCCTTAACCTTCAAAACTCCAGAGAATACAACCCCAATTTGTGTAATCTCCCTCGTAACTTTAACCCTTGAAGTCCGGGTATCATTCTAGTAAACCTACGCTGCACTCCCTCCAAGGCCAATATGTCCTTCTGAAGGTGCGGTGCCCAGAACTGCTCACAGTACTCCAGGTGCGGTCTAACCAGGGTTTTGTATAGCTGCAGCATAACTTCTGCCCCCTTGTACTCTAGTCCTCTAGATATAAAGGCCAGCATTCCATTAGCCTTCTTGATTATTTTCTGCACCTGTTCATGACACTTCAATGATCTATGTACCTGAACCCCTAGGTCCCTTTGGACATCCACAGTTTTTAACTTTTTACCATTTAGAAAGTACCCTGTTCTATCCTTTTTTGATCCAAAGTGGATGACCTCACATTTGTCTACATTGAATTCCATTTGCCACAGTTTTGCCCATTCACCTAATCTATCAATATCCCTTTGTAATTTTATGTTTTCATCTACACTGCTTACGATGCCACCAATCTTTGTGTCATCGGCAAACTTAGATATGAGACTTTCTATGCCTTCATCTAAGTCGTCAATAAATATTGTGAATAATTGAGGCCCCAAGACAGATCCCTGCGGGACTCCACTAATCACATCCTGCCAATGTGAGTACCTACCCATTATCCCTACTCTCTGTCGCCTTTCGCTCAGCCAACTTCCTAACCAAGTCCGTACTTTTCCCTCGATTCCATGGGCTTCTATCCTTAGCTAACAGTCTCTTATGTGGGACCTTATCAAATGCCTTCTGGAAGTCCATATAAATAACATCCATTGACATTCCCCTGTCCACTACTTTAGTCACCTCTTCAAAAAATTCAATCAGGTTTGTCAGGCACGACCTACCTTTCACAAATCCATGCTGGCTCTCTCTGATTAACTGAAAATTCTCGAGGTGTTCAGTCACCCTATCCTTAATTATAGACTCCAGCACTTTCCCCACAACAGATGTTAGGCTAACTGGTCTATAATTCCCTGGTTTCCCTCTCTCTCCTTTCTTAAAAAGTGGAGTGACATGTGCAATTTTCCAATCCAGAGGGACAGTTCCTGAATCTAGAGAACTTTGAAAGATTATAGTTAGGGCATCTGCAATGTGCTCACCTACTTCCTTTAAAACCCTGGGATGGAAACCATCTGGTCCTGGGGATTTGTCACTCTTTAGTGCTATTATTTTCTTCATTACTGTTGCTTTACTTATGTTAATTTTATCGAGTCCCTGTCCACAGAGCAGACACACATAGTGTGAGCATCACATACACTCCGACACAGAGACACAGACAAAGAAACAGGCACATAGAGACACAGACAGAGAGACAGACATAGAGTGACACAGACAGTGAGTCAGACACAGAGAGACAGACAGTGAGTGAGATACAGAGAGACACAGACAGTGGGACAGATACAGAGTGGCACAGATAATAAGTGAGATACAGAGGGACACAGACAGTGAGACAGACACAGACAGTCAGTGAGATACAGAGACACAGGCAGTCACACAGACACAGAGAGACACAGACAGTGAAACAGACACAGAGAGACACAGACAGTGAGTCAGACACAGAGACGAAGACAGTGAGTCAGACACAGAGAGACCTAGACAGCGAGTGAGATACAAAGAGAAGCAGACAATGACTCAGATACTGAGTCACAGACAGTGAGACAGACATAGAGGGACACAGACAGTGAGACACAGAGAGAGAGAGACAGAGACAGTGTGTGAGTTACAGAAAGACAGATAGTGAGTCAGACATACAGACAATGAGATGGACACAGAGAGACATAGACAGTGAGTCAGACACAGGGAGAGACTCAGACAGTGAGACAGTTACCGAGTGATACAGATATTGAGACAGACAGAGAGAGAGATACAAATAGTGAAACAGACACAGAGAGATATAGACGGTGAGTGAGATATAGGGAGACACAGACAGTGAGTGAACTACAGAGAGACTCAGACAGTGAGTGAGGTGCAAAGAGACACAGACAGTAAGTCAGGCACAGAGAGACACAGACAGTGAAACAGATACAGAGTGATACAGACAGCGAGACAGACACAGAGTGACACAGTCAGTGAGTCAGGAAGAGAGACACAGACAGTGAGTCAGACACGGAGACGAAGACAGTGAAACAGACACAGAGAGACATAGACAGTGATACAGACACAGAGAGACACAGACAGCGAGTGAGATACAAAGAGAAGCAGACAATGACTCAGATACTGAGTCACAGACAGTGAGACAGACACAGAGAAAGACAGAGACAGTGAGTGAGTTACAGAAAGACACAGATAGTGAGTCAGACACAGACAGTCAGACAGACTCAGAGAGACACAGACAGTGAGACAGACACAGAGCGAGTGAGATACAGAGAGTCACAGGCAGTGAGTCAGACACAGAGACACAGACAGTGAGTCAGACAGAGAGGGTCACAGATAGTGAGACAGGCACAGATTGACACAGACAGTGAGTGAGATACAGAGAGACACAGACAGTGAGTCAGACACAGTGTGACATAGGCAGTGAGTGAGATGTAAAGAGACACAGTCAGACAGACACAGAGAGACACAGACAGTGAGTCAGACACAGACAGTGAGACAGACACAGAGCGAGTGAGATACAGAGAGTCACAGGCAGTGAGTCAGACACAGAGACACAGACAGTGAGTCAGACACAGAGGGATCGCAGACAGTGAGACAGACACAGATTGACACAGACAGTGAGTGAGATACAGAGAGACACAGACAGTGAGTCAGACAGTGTGACACAGGCAGTGAGTGAGATGTAAAGAGACACAGACAGACACATAGAGACACAGACAGTGAAACAGACGCAGAGAGACACAGACGGTGAGTGAGATACAGGATGACACAGTCAGTGAGTGAGCTACAGAGAATCACAGACAGTGAGACAGACACAGAGAAAACTGACAGTGGGTGAGATACAGAGAGACACGTATCGTGAGTCAGACACAGACAGTGAGACAGACGCAGAGAGATATAGACAGTGAAACAGACACAGAGAGACGCAGACAGCGAGTGAGATACAGAGAGAAACAATGAGTCAGAAACCGAGTCACAGACAGTGAGACAGACACAGAGACACAGACAGTGAGACAGACACAGAGAGAGACACAGACAGTGAGACAGACACAGAAAGGGAGGTGATAAAGCCCAAGGAGAGATTGAGAACGGGAGGGGTGATAAAGCCCGAGTGGAGGGCGATCGGGGGGGGGGTGATCGGGGGGTGATCGGGGGGAGTGGTGATAAAGCCCGAGGGGGAGGGTGATTGGGGGATGAATCGGGGGGGGGTGAATGGGGGGGTGATCGGGGGGGCGAATGGGGGGGGTGATCGTGGGGGTGATCGGGGGGGGGGTGATTGGGGGGGTGATCGGGGGGGGCGAATGGGGGGGTGATCGTGGGGGTGATCGTGGGATGAATGGGGGGTGATCGGGGGGTAAATGGGGGGTGAATGGGGGGGCGAATGGGGGGTGAATGGGGGGGCGAATGGGGGGGTGATCGGGGGATGAATGGTGGGTGATCTGGAGGTGAATGGGGGGGTGATCGGGGGTGATCGGGAGGTGAATGGGGGGGTAATCGGGGGGGGTGAATGGGGGGGTGATCGGGGGTGAATGGGGGGGTGATCGGGGGGGTGATCGGGGGATGAATGGGTGGGTGATCGGGGGGGATGAATGGTGGGGTGATCGGGGGATGAATGGGGGGGTGATCGGGGGATGAATGGGGGGTGATTGGGGGGGTGATTGGGGGTGATCGGGGGGTGATCGGGGATGAATGGGGGGTGATCGGGGGATGAATGGGGGGGTGATCGGGGGATGAATGGGGGGGTGATCGGGGGATGAATGGGGGGTGATCGGGGGCTGAATGGGGGGGGGGTGATTGGGGGATGAATGGGGGGGTGATTGGGGGGTGATTGGGGGTGATCGGGGGGGTGATCGGGATGAATGGGGGGTGATCGGGGGATGAATGGGGGGGTGATCGGGGGATGAATGGGGGGGGGTGATTGGGGGATGAATGGGGGGGTGATCGGGGGGGTGATCAGGGATGAATGGGGGGTGATCGGGGGGTGATCAGGGGGGGTGATCGGGGGATGAATGGGGGGGTGATCGGGGGGGTGAATGGGGGGGTGATCGGGGGGGCGAATGGGGGGGTGATCGGGGGGGGTGATCGGGGGATGAATGGGGGGTGATCGGGGGTGAATGGGGGGTGATCGGGGGGTGATCGGGAGTGATCGGGAGGTGAATGGGGGGGTGATCGGGGGATGAATGGGGGGGTGATCGGGGGTGAATGGGGGGTGATCGGGGGATGAATGGGGGGGTGAATGGGGGGGTGATCGGGGGGTGAATGGGGGATGAATGGGGGGGTGATCGGGGGGGGGTGATTGGGAGTGATCGGGAGTGATTGGGGCTGATCGGGGGTGAATGGGGGGGGTGATCGGGGAATGAATGGGGGGGGGATCGGGAGGTGAATGGGGGGGTGATCGGGGGATGAATGGGGGGGGTGATCGGGGGATGAATGGGGGGGTGAATGGGGGGTGATCGGGGGGTGAATGGGGGTTGATCGGGAGGTGAATGGGGGGGTGATCGGGGATGAATGGGGGGGATCGGGGGTGATCGGGGGATGAATGGGGTGTGATCGAGGGGTGAATGGGGGGGGTGATCGAGGGGTGAATGGGGGGTGATCGGGGGATGAATGGGGGGGTGATCGAGGGGTGAATGGGGGTGTGATCGGGGGGTGAATGGGGGGGCGAATGGTGGGGTGATCGAGGGTGAATGGGGGGGGGTGATCGGGGGGGTGATCGGGGGATGAATGGGGGGTGATCGGGGGGTGAATGGGGGGGGGTGATCGGGGGGGTGATCGGGGGATGAATGGGGGGTGATCGGGGGGTGAATGGGGGGGGGTGATCGGGGGGGTGATCGGGGGATGAATGGGGGGTGATCGGGGGGTGAATGGGGGGGTGAATGGGGGGGTGATCGAGGGTGAATGGGGGGTGATCGGGGGGGGTGATCGGGGGATGAATGGGGGGTGTGATCGGGGGTGAAGGGGGGTGAGTGTGGGGGGTGTTTGGGGGGGGTGATCGGGGGATGAATGGGGGGGTGATCGGGGGGGTGAATGGGGGGGTGATCGGGAGTGATCGGGGGTGATCGGGGGTGAATGGGGGGGTGATCGGGGGGGTGATCGGGGGATGAATGGGGGGTGATCGGGGGGTGAATGGGGGGGTGATCGAGGGTGAATGGGGGGTGATCGGGGGGTGAATGGGGGGGGTGACCAGGGGTGAATGGGGGGGTGATCGGTGGGGGGGTGATCGGGGGATGAATGGGGGGGTGATCGGGAGTGATCGGGGGATGAATGGGGGGTGATCGGGGGGAGAATGTAGGGGTGAATGGGGGGGTGATCGAGGGTGAATGGGGGGGTGATCGGGGGGGTGATCGGGGGATGAATGGGGGGTGATCGGAGGGTGATCGGGGGGGTGATCGGGGGATGAATGGGGGGGTGATCGGGGGGGTGAATGGGGGGGTGATCGGGAGTGATCGGGGGTGATCGGGGGTGAATTGGGGGGTGATCGGGGGATGAATGGTGGGTGATCTGGAGGTGAATGGGGGGGTGATCGGGGGGATGAATGGGGGGTTATCGGGGGAGGGGTGATCGTGGGATGAATGGTGGGTGATCTGGAGGTGAATGGGGGGGTGATCGGGGGGGCGAATGGGGGGGTGATCGGGGGGTGATCGGGGGATGAATGGGGGGTGATGGGGGTGGAGGGGGGTGAGTGTGGGGGTGATTGGGGGGGGTGATCGGGGGATGAATGGGGGGGTGATCGGGGGGGTGAATGGGGGGGTGATCGGGAGTGATCGGGGGGGTGATCGGGGGTGAATGGGGGGGTGATCGGGGGGGTGATCGGGGGATGAATGGGGGGTGATCGGGGGGTGAATTGGGGGGTGATCGGGGGGGCGAATGGGGGGGTGATCGGGGGGTGATCGGGGGATGAATGGGGGGTGATGGGGGTGTTCGGGGGGTGAATGGGGGGGTGATCGGGGGTGAATGGGGGGTGATCGGGGGGGGGTGATCGGGGGGGGGTGATCGGGGGATGAATGGGGGGTGGTCGGGGGGTGATCGGGATTGATCGGGAGTGATCGGGAGGTGAATGGGGGGGTGATCGGGGGATGAATGGGGGGGTGATCGGGGGTGAATGGGGGGTGATCGGGGGATGAATGGGGGGGTGAATGGGGGGGTGATCGGGGGGGTGAATGGGGGATGAATGGGGGGGTGATCGGGGGGGTGATTGGGAGTGATCGGGAGTGATTGGGGCTGATCGGGGGTGAATGGGGGGGTGATCGGGGAATGAATGGGGGGGGATCCGGAGGTGAATGGGGGGGTGATCGGGGGATGAATGGGGGGTTGAATGGGGGGTGATCGGGGGGTGAATGGGGGGGTGAATGGGGGGTGATCGGGGGGTGAATGGGGGTTGATCGGGAGGTGAATGGGGGGGTGATCGGGGGATGAATGGGGGGGGATCGGGGGTGAATGGGGGGGGATCGGGGGTGATCGGGGGATGAATGGGGGGGGGATCGGGGGTGATCGGGGGATGAATGGGGTGTGATCGAGGGGTGAATGGGGGGGTGATCGAGGGGTGAATGGGGGGGTGATCGGGGGATGAATGGGGGGTGATCGAGGGGTGAATGGGGGGGTGATCGAGGGGTGAATGGGGGGTGATCGGGGGATGAATGGGGGGTGATCGAGGGGTGAATGGGGGGTGATCGGGGGGTGAATGGGGGGGCGAATGGTGGGGTGATCGAGGGTGAATGGGGGGGGGGGTGATCGGGGGGGTGATTGGGGGATGAATGGGGGGTGATCGGGGGGTGAATGGGGGGGAGTGATCGGGGGGTGATCGGGGGATGAATGGGGGGTGATCGGGGAGTGAATGGGGGGGTGAATGGGGGGGTGATCGAGGGTGGAGGGGGGTGAGTGTGGGGGGTGATTGGGGGGGGTGATCGGGGGATGAAAGGGGGGGTGATCGGGGGGGTGAATGGGGGGGTGATCGAGGGTGAATGGGGGGTGATCGGGGGTTGATCGGGGGGGGTGATCGGGGGATGAATGGGGGGTGTGATCGGGGGTGGAGGGGGGTGAGTGTGGGGGGTGATTGGGGGGGGTGATCGGGGGATGAATGGGGGGGTGATCGGGGGGGTGAATGGGGGGGTGATCGGGAGTGATCGGGGGGGTGATCGGGGGTGAATGGGGGGGTGATCGGGGGGGTGATCGGGGGATGAATGGGGGGTGATCGGGGGGTGAATTGGGGGGTGATCGGGGGGGCGAATGGGGGGGTGATCGGGGGGTGATCGGGGGATGAATGGGGGGTGATGGGGGTGTTCGGGGGGTGAATGGGGGGGTGATCGGGGGTGAATGGGGGGTGATCGGGGGGGGGTGATCGGGGGGGGGTGATCGGGGGATGAATGGGGGGTGGTCGGGGGGTGATCGGGATTGATCGGGAGTGATCGGGAGGTGAATGGGGGGGTGATCGGGGGATGAATGGGGGGGTGATCGGGGGTGAATGGGGGGTGATCGGGGATGAATTGGGGGGTGATCGGGGGATGAATGGGGGGGTGAATGGGGGGGTGATCGGGGGGGTGAATGGGGGATGAATGGGGGGGTGATCGGGGGGGTGATCGGGGGGGTGATTGGGAGTGATCGGGAGTGATTGTGGGTGATCGGGGGTGAATGGGGGGGTGATCGGGGAATGAATGGGGGGGGGATCGGGAGGGGAATGGGGGGGGTGATCGGGGGATGAATGGGGGGGTGATCGGGGGATGAATGGGGGGGTGAATGGGGGGTGATCGGGGGGTGAATGGGGGTTGATCGGGAGGTGAATGGGGGGGGATCGGGGGATGAATGGGGGGGGATCGGGGGATGAATGGGGGGTGATCGGGGGATGAATGGGGGGGGATCGGGGGATGAATGGGGGGGGATCGGGGGTGAATGGGGGGGGATCGGGGGATGAATGGGGGGGGATCGGGGGTGATCGGGGGATGAATGGGGTGTGATCGAGGGGTGAATGGGGGGGTGATCGAGGGGTGAATGGGGGGGGGGTGATCGGGGGATGAATGGGGGGTGATCGAGGGGTGAATGGGGGGGTGATCTGGGGATGAATGGGGGGTGATCGAGGGGTGAATGGGGGGGTGATCGGGGGGTGAATGGGGGGGTGATCTGGGGATGAATGGGGGGTGATCGAGGGGTGAATGGGGGGGTGATCGGGGGGTGAATGGGGGGGTGATCTGGGGGTGAATGGGGGGGCGAATGGTGGGGTGATCGAGGGTGAATGGGGGGGGGGTGATCGGGGGGGTGATCGGGGGATGAATGGGGGGTGATCGGGGGGTGAATGGGGGGGGGTGATCGGGGGGGTGATCGGGGGATGAATGGGGGGTGATCGGGGGGTGAATGGGGGGGTGAATGGGGGGGTGATCGAGGGTGAATGGGGGGTGATCGGGGGTTGATCGGGGGGGTGATCGGGGGATGAATGGGGGGTGTGATCGGGGGTGAAGGGGGGTGAGTGTGGGGGGTGATTGGGGGGGGTGATCGGGGGATGAATGGGGGGGTGATCGGGGGGGTGAATGGGGGGGTGATCGGGAGTGATCGGGGGTGATCGGGGGTGAATGGGGGGGTGATCGGGGGGGTGATCGGGGGATGAATGGGGGGTGATCGGGGGGTGAATGGGGGGGTGATCGGGGGTTGTTCGGTGGGGTGATCGGGGGATTATTGGGGGGTGATCAGGGGGTGAATGGGGGGGTGAATGGGGGGGTGATCGAGGGTGAATGGGGGGTGATCGGGGGGTGAATGGGGGGGTGATCGGGGGATGAATGGGGGGGGTGACCAGGGGTGAATGGGGGGGTGAGCTGGGGGGGTGATCGGTGGGGGGGTGATCGGGGGATGAATGGGGGGGTGATCGGGAGTGATCGGGGGATGAATGGGGGGTGATCGGGGGATGATAGGGGGGTGATCGGGGGGAGAATGTAGGGGTGAATGGGGGGGTGATCGAGGGTGAATGGGGGGGTGATCGGGGGGGTGATCGGGGGATGAATGGGGGGTGATCGGGGGGTGATCGGGGGGGTGATCGGGGGATGAATGGGGGGGTGATCGGGGGGGTGAATGGGGGGGTGATCGGGAGTGATCGGGGGTGATCGGGGGTGAATTGGGGGGTGATCGGGGGATGAATGGTGGGTGATCTGGAGGTGAATGGGGGGGTGATCGGGGGGATGAATGGGGGGTGATCGGGGGAGGGGTGATCGTGGGATGAATGGGGGGTGATCGGGGGGTGATCGGGGGATGAATGAGGGGTGATCGGGGGGGGGTGAATGGGGGGTGATCGGGAGTCATCGGTGGGTGAATGGGAAGGTGATCGGGGGGGTGATCGGGGGGCGATCGGGAGTGGGGGGGGGTGATCGGGAGTGATCGGGGGGTGATGGGGGGTGATCGGGGGGGCGATGGGGAGTGATCGGGGGTGATGGGGTGATCGGTGGTGATGGGGGGGTGATCGGGGGGTGATGGGGGGTGATCGGGTGGGCGATGGGGAGTGATCGGGGGTGATGGGGGGGTGATCGGGGGTGATGGGGGGGTGATGGGGGGTGATTGGGAGTGATTGGGGAGTGATCGGGGGGGTGATTGGGAGTGATCGGGGAGTGTTCGGGGGGTGATGGGGGGTTGATCGGGAGTGATCGGGAGTGATCGGGGGTGATCGGGGAGTGATCGGGGGGTGATGGGGGGTGATCGGGGGTGATGGGGAGTGATCGGGTGATCGGGAGTGATCGGGAGTGATCGGGGGGTGATGGGGGGGGTGATCGGGAGTGAGGGGGGGGTGATCGGGAGTGATCGGGGGATGAATGGGGGGTGATCAGGGTGTGAATGGGGGGGTGAGCGGGGGGGGTGATCGGGGGGGCTGTGATCGGGGGATGAATGGGGGGGTGATCGGGAGTGATCGGGGGTGATCGGGGGTGAATTGGGGGGTGATCGGGGGATGAATGGGATGGTGATCGGGGGGTGAATGAGGGAGTGATCGGGGGGTGAATGGGGGAGTGATCGGGGGATGAATGAGGGAGTGATCGGGGGGTTGATTGAGGGATGAATGGGGGGGTGATCGGGGGGGGTGATCGGGGGATGAATGGGGGGGTGATCGGGGGATGAATGAGGGGTGATCGGGGGGTTGATTGAGGGATGAATGGGGGGGTGATCGGGGGGGGTGATCGGGGGATGAATGGGGGGGTGATCGGGGGGGGTGATCGGGGGATGAATGGGGGGGTGATCGGGGGGGGGGTGATTGTGGGATGAATGGGGGGTGATCGGGGGGTGATGGGGTGGTGATCGGGAGTGATCGGGGGGTGATGCGGGGGTGATGGGGAATGTTCGGGGGGTGATGGGGGGGTGATCGGGAGTGATCGGGGAGTGATCGAGAGTGATCGGGGATGATGGGGGGTGATCGGGAGTGATCGGGGGTGATCGGGTGTGATCGGGGGGTGATGGGGGGGGTGATCGGGAGTGATCGGGGAGTGATCGGAGGGTGATGGGGGGGTGGTGATGGGGGAGTGATCGGGGGGTGATCGGGAGTGATCGGAGGGTGATGGGGGGGTGATCGGGAGTGATCGGGGGGTGATCGGGGGTGATGGGGGGGTGGTGATGGGGGAGTGATCGGGAGTGATCGGGAGTGATCGGGGGGTGATGGGGGGGTGATCGGGAGTGATGGGGGGTGATCGGGAGTGATCGGGGGGTGATCGGGGGTGATGGGGGGGTGATCGGGGGTGATGGGGGGGGTGGTGATGGGGGAGTGATCGGGAGTGATCGGGAGTGATCGGGGGGTGATGGGGGGGGTGATCGGGAGTGATGGGGGGTGATCGGGAGTGATCGGGGGGTGATCGGGGGTGATGGGGGGGTGATCGGGGGTGATGGGGGGGTGGTGATGAGGGAGTGATCGGGAGTGATCGGGAGTGATCGGGAGTGATCGGGGGGTGATGGGGGGGTGATCGGGAGTGATGGGGGGTGATCGGGAGTGATCGGGGGGTGATCGGGGGTGATGGGGGGGTGGTGATGAGGGAGTGATCGGGAGTGATCGGGAGTGATCGGGGGGTGATGGGGGGGTGATCGGGAGTGATGGGGGGTGATCGGGAGTGATCGGGTGTGATCGGGGGGGGGGGTGATCGGGAGTGATGGGGGGTGATCGGGAGTGATCGGGTGTGATCGGGAGTGATCGGGAGTGATCGGGGGGTGATCGGGAGTGATCGGGTGTGATCGGGGGGGGGTGATCGGGAGTGATGGGGGGTGATCGGGAGTGATCGGGTGTGATCGGGAGTGATCGGGAGTGATCGGGGGGTGATCGGGAGTGATCGGGTGTGATCGGGGGGGGTGATCGGGAGTGATGGGGAGTGATCGGGAGTGATCGAGAGTGATCGGGGGGTGATGAAGCCCGAGGCGGGGGGAGGGCGAGACAGAGTTTGGAAACTCACCACAGGCATAAATTGAAAGAGTGACGTCACAGGACAGCAGGTAGGTGATTGGTTGGTGATTATTACTCTTTTTTCTTCTCTCTAAGTTAGGGCAATGGTTTAACTCAGAACTTAAATCAATAACTTTAACTAGATAAATGAATTAATTAATAAAACTAAGAATAGCGAGAGATTAAAAACTCTACAAAGTATATAATTAAATTCTGGTTCGACAAGCGATGGCAGGGCAATCAGTCGTAACTGCAGCATGTGAGAGTTGGTGGAGCCCAGTGAGATCCCCGGCAACCACATCCGCAGTGAGTGTCCGCAGCTCGAGGAACTGTTGGGAGTAGTTGGGCTGGAGTCTGAGCTGCAGACATTACGATGCATCATGGAGGGAGAGAGTTATCTGGACACTTTGAACCAGGAGGCAGTGGTTTAGATTTGGTCAGTGGTCAGGGTCGGGAGGATGTGACTGCGAGTCAGGCAGGTTTGGGGACCCAGGATGCAGTGATCGAGGAGCCTCAACCTTTGACCTTGTCCAACACGTACGAGGTATTTGCTACCTGTATGGATGAGAACAAGGGCCGCAGGGAGGATGGGCAAACTGACCATGGCACTGAGGCCATTCAAGTGGGGGGAGTAAAGAGGAGTGTGGTAGTGTTAGGGGAGAGTATAGTCAGGGGGATAGATACTGTTTTCTACAGTCACGACCGAGAGTCCCGAAGACTGTGTTGTCTGCCCAGTGCCAGGGTTAAGGACATCTCCGCGCAGCTGGAGAAGAACTTGGAGCATGAGGGGGAGGATCCAGTTGTCGTGGTCCACGTGGGAACCAACAACACAGCAGAACCTCATTCTTAGTTCTACCTGAGACAGTTTAAGGAGCTCGGGTCTAAATTAATAAGCAGAACCTCAAACGTAATAATCTCTGGATTACTGCCTGAGCCGGCAAATTGGCATCGGGTCAAACAGATCAGAGAGTTAAATGTGTGGCCCAGAGTGGTGTGGGAGACAGGGGGTTCAATTCATGGGGCACTGGCCCAGTACTGGGGAAAGAGGGAGCTGTTCTGTTCGGACGGGCTCCACTTAAACCGGGCATAGTGCATCAGTGAATAAGGTCAAAGCAGGAAATATGGTAAAAAGTTAAAATTAAAGGCTCTTTATCTGAATGTATGGAGCATTCGTAACACGACAGGTGAATTAGGTGCACAAGTAGCGATAAATGAGTTTGAGTAATAGCAACCACAGAGACATGGGGCTCAATTTTGAAAGCCAAGTCCGGGTGCGTTGGGGGGCCAAGAAAATCGGAGAAATCCGGAGCGGAAACAAATCCCAGCTCCAATCCACCAACTTCCGCTTTTGACCCAGAAGTATCTGGGTGCGCCTGCTTTAGGAAGCCAGACGTCCCGCCGGCAATTAAAGCCAGCGGGAAGGTATTTAAAGCAGTAATTAAGGGAGTTGAACTTGTTTTTTCAAAAAATATACTTTATTCATAAAATTTGCAATACATACAGTTCTCATATCACATTCCAAACGTACACAATACAGATTATACAATCTGCAGGTTACATCAAGTACAGTTCAATGAACACATTGGACATAATTACAGTTCATGACACTGCAGGGTGCCTCATTGCATTACACTCAATACAGATTGATTACAGATTCATTACAGGTACATTATAGATTCATTACAGGTACATTACATCAATTTGATTGCAGCCCCTCGGTATACAATGGCGGGAAGGCTCTAAACGGTTGCCTTTCCCCACAGAGCCTTTGCGGCGGCCGCACCCGTCCTCAGTGCGTCCCTGAGCACGTAGTCCTGGACCTTGGAATGTGCCAGTCTGCAACACTCGGTCGAGGACAGCTCCTTGTGCTGGAAGACCAGCAGGTTTCGGGCAGACCAAAGGGCGTCTTTCACCGAGTTGATGGTCTTCCAGCAGCAGCCGATGTCCGTCTCAGTGTGCGTCCCCGGGAACAGCCCGTAGAGCACAGAGTCCTGTGTTACGGAACTGCTCGGGACGAACCTGGACAGATACCACTGCATCTCTCTCCAGACCTTCTTTGCAAAGGCACATTCCAGAAGGAGATGGGTGACAGTCTCGTCTCCACCGCAGCCTCCTCGGGGACAGCGCACGGTGGCGCTGAGAGTCCGGGAGTGCATGAAGGATCTGATGGGAAGGGCCCTTCTCACCACCAGCCAAGCTAGGTCTTGGTGCTTGTTTGAAAGCTCTGGCGATGAGGCGTTCTGCCAAATGACATTGACAGTCTGCTCGGGGAACCAACCGACAGGATCCACCATCTCCTTTCCCGCAGGGTCTCGAGGACGTTACGTGCGGACCACTTGCTGATCGCCTTGTGGTCAAAGGTGTTTTTCTGCACAATCTTTTCCACGCAGGACAGGTGGGGCGGAACGGTCCAACTGGACGGATCGTTCCGTGGCAGTGTGGCCAGGCCCATCCTTCTCAACACCGGGGACAGGAAGAACCTCAGCACGTAGTGACACTTTGTGTTTGCGTACCGAGGGTCTATGCACAGCTTGATGCAGCCGCACACAAAGGTGGTCATCAGGATGAGGGCCACATTGGGCACGCCTTTCCCCCCTTTCTCTGGAGATTTGTACATCGTGACCCTGCGGACACGGTCCATTTTTGATTTCCAGATAAAGTGGAAGATGGCTCGGGTGACTGTCGCGGTGCAGGAGCGAGGTATGGGCCAGACCTGCGCCACGTACAGCAACACTGAGAGCACCTCGCACCTGATGACCAGGTTCTTGCCCATGATCGAGAGGGATCGTCGATCCCACAGTCCCAGTTTCTGCTTAACCTTGGCAATACGCTCCTCCCAGTTTTTGGTGCACGCCCCGGCCCCCCCGAACCAGATCCCCAGCACCTTCAGACATTCCGACCTGACGGTGAAGGGGACAAAGGATCGGTCGGTCCAGTTCCCAAAGAACATGGCCTCGTTCTTGCTACGATTTACCCTGGCCCCTGAGGCCAGTTCGAACTGGTCGCAGATGCTCATCAATCTGCGGACCGACAGCTGATCCGAGCAAAAGACAGCGACGTTGTCCATGTACAGGGAGGCCTTGACCTGAGTGCCTCCGCTGCCTGGGATCGTCACCCCTCCTATGCCCGCATCCCTCCTGATGGACTCAGCAAAGGGTTCGATGCAACACAAGAGCAAGACGGAGGAGAGAGGACAGCCCTGCCTGACTCCAGATTTGATCGGAAAGCTTTCTGATTCCCACCAGTTGATTGAAACTGCGCTACTGATGTTGGTGTACAGCAGTTGGATCCAATTGCGGATTCCCTCCCCAAACCCCGTTTTGGAGAGCACGTCAATCATGTACGTGTGGGATATTCTGTCAAAGGCCTTCTCCTGGCCCAGGCTGATCAGGCAGGTGTTCACCCCCCTGTCCTGTATATAGGCGATCAGAGATCTTCCTCCGGGTACAGCGCAGGTCTGATCGGGGTGGATCAGCACCTCCAGGGTTAACTTGACCCGATTGGCGATGACCTTGGACAAAATTTTGTAGTCCACGTTAAGTAGTGAGATGGGTCACCAATTTTTGATTTCTACCCTCTCCCCTTTCTGCTTGTAGATGAGGGTGATGATGCCTTGTTGAACTTGTTAAATTACTTCATTTTATGTTGATTGAGGCATGGAAAGGATTTTAACTCTGCCTCAGCGTGTTTCCCACGGCCTCTGAAACACGCCATGGTGAAGGAGCCTTGTTTCAGCCGGCAGCCATTTGAATATTTAAATGCCTGTTTGACAGATGGGGATAAAAGGTGAGTTAATGCAGCAGATCTGCAAGATCTTTGTGTTTAGACTGAAAATTCTTGGTTTCCACTCAGAATTCTTCTGTTTACGCATATTTACCAACTTTTCGGACCCCCTCAAACTCACACCATCAGGATAGGGGGGTGCGATGACTGCATTCACCACAACATCCGAGGACGAGCAACATCACCATCCTCACCAGGCTCGGCGTGCACTTCCGCCACTTGGAGCTCCACAACACAGTTTTTTTTTATCCGTTCATGGGATGTGGGCGTCGCTGGCGAGGCCGGCATTTATTGCCCATCCCTAATTGCCCTCGAGAAGGTGGTGGTGAGCCGCCTTCTTGAACCGCTGGGTATTCTGCGGTGAGTGACTCACCTCCTGACTCCCCAAAGCCTTTCCACCATCTACAAGGCACAAGTCAGGAGTGTGATGGAATACTCTCCACTTGCCTGGATGAGTGCAGCTCCAACAACACTCAAGAAGCTCAACACCATCCAAGATAAAGCAGCCCACTTGATTGGCACCCCATCCACCACCCTAAACATTCACTCCCTTCACCACCGGCGCACTGTGGCTGCAGTGTGCACCATCCACAGGATGCACTGCAGCAACTCGCCAAGGCTTCTTCAACAGCACCTCCCAAACCCGCAACCTCTACCACCTAGAAGGACAAGAGCAGCAGGCACATGGGAACAACACCACCTGCACGTTCCCCTCCAAGTCACACACTATCCTGACTTGGAAATATATCGGCCGTTCCTTCATCGTCGCTGGGTCAAAATCCTGGAACTCCCTTCCTAACAGCACTGTGGGAGAACCGTCACCACACAGACTGCAGCGGTTCAAGAAGGCGGCTCACCACCACCTTCTCGAGGGCAATTAGGGATGGGCAATAAATGCCGGCCTCGCCAGCGACGCCCACATCCCGTGAACGAATAAAAATTTTTTTTTAAAAAAGTCCGTGTGGTGACGGTTCTCCCACAGTGCTGTTAGGAAGGGAGTTCCAGGATTTTGACCCAGCGACAATGAAGGAACGGCGATATATTTCCAAGTCGGGATGGTGTGTGACTTGGAGGGGAACATGCAGGTGGTGTTGTTCCCATGTGCCTGCTGCTCTTGTCCTTCTAGGTGGTAGAGGTTGCAGGTTTGGGAGGTGCTGTCGAAGAAGCCTTGGCGAGTTGCTGCAGTGCATCCTGTGGATGGTACACACTGCAGCCACAGTGCGCCGGTGGTGAAGGGAGTGAATGTTTAGGGTGGTGGATGGGGTGCCAATCAAGCGGGCTGCTTTGTACTGGATGGTGTCGAGCTTCTTGAGTGTTGTTGGAGCTGCACTCATCCAGGCAAGTGGAGAGTATTCCATCACACTCCTGACTTGTGCCTTGTAGATGGTGGAAAGGCTTTGGGCAGTCAGGAGATGAGTCACTCGCCGCAGAATACCCAGCCTCTGACCTGCTCTCGTAGCCACAGTATTTATGTGGCTGGTCCAGTTAAGTTTCTGGTCAATGGTGACCCCCAGGATGTTGATGGTGGGGGATTCGGCGATGGTAATGCCGTTGAATATCAAGGGGATGTGGTTAGACCCTCTCTTGTTGGAGATGGTCATTGCCTGGCACTTATCTGGCGCGAATGTTACTTGCCACTTATGAGCCCAAGCCGGGATGTTGTCCAGGTCTTGCTGCATGCGGGCTAGGACTGCTTCATTATCTGAGGGGTTAGCCTCAGTCTGCAGGACGATATAGATGGGTTGGTCAGATGGGCGGAACAGTGGCAAATGGAATTTAACCCGGAAAAGTGCGAGGTGATGCACTTTGGAGGGACTAACAAGGCAAGGGACTACACAATGAATGGGAGGACCCTAGGCAAGACAGAGGGTCAGAGGGATCTTGGTGTGCAAGTTCACAGATCCCTGAAGGCGGCGGAACAGGTAGATAAGGTGGTAAAGAAGGCATATGGGATACTTGCCTTTATTAGCCAAGGCATAGAATATAAGAGCAAGGAGGTTATGATGGAGCTGTATAAAACACTGGTTAGGCCACAGCTGGAGTACTGTGTGCAGTTCTGGTCGCCACACTACAGGAAGGATGTGATCGCTTTGGAGAGGGTGCAGAGGAGATTCACCAGGATGTTACCAGGGCTGGAGCGCTTCAGCTATGAAGAGAGACTGGGAAGATTGGGTTTGTTTTCCTTGGAGCAGAGGAGGCTGAGGGGGGACATGATTGAGGTGTACAAAATTATGAGGGGCATAGATAGGATGGATACTCAGGAGCTTTTTCCCTTCGTTGAGGGTTCTATAACAAGGGGGCATAGATTCAAGGTAAAAGGCGGGAGGTTCAGAGGGGATTTGAGAAAGAACTTTTTCACCCAGAGGGTGGTTGGAGTCTGGAACTCACTGCCTGAAAGGGTTGTGGAGGCAGGAACCCTCACAACATTCAAGAAGCATTTGGATGAGCACTTGAAATGCCATAGCATACAAGGCTACGGACCAAATGCTGGAATATGGGATTAGATTAGACTGGGCTTGATGGCCGGCGTGGACACGATGGGCCGAAGGGCCTCTATCCGTGCTGTATAACTCTATGACTCTATGACTCTATGAATGGAACTGAACACTGGGAAATCATCAGCGAACATCCCCATTTCTGACCTTATGACGGAGGGAAGGTCATTGTTGAAGCAGCTGAAGATGGTTGGGCCTAGGACACTGCCCTGAGGAACTCCTGCAGCAATGCCCTGGGGCTGAGATGATTGGCCTCCAACAACCACTACCATCTTCCTTTGTGCTAGGTATGACTACAGCCACTGGAGAGCTTTCCCCCTGATTCCCATTGACTTCAATTTTACTAGGGCTCCTTGGTGCCACACTCGGTCAAATGTTGCCTTGATGTCAAGGGCAGTCACTCTCACCTCACCTCTGGAATTCAGCTCTTTTGTCCATGTTTGGACCAAGGCTGTAATAAGGTCTGGAGCCGAGTGGTCCTGGCAGAACCCAAACTGAGCATCGGTGAGCAGGTTATTGGTGAGTAAGTGCCGCTTGATAGCACTGTCGACGACACCTTCCATCACTTTGCTGATGATTGAGCGTAGACTGATGGGGCGGTAATTGGCCGGATTGGATTTGTCCTGCTTTTTGTGGACAGGACATACCTGGGCAATTTTCCACATTGTCAGGTAGATGCCAGTGTTGTAGCTGTACTGGAACAGCTTGGCTAGAGGCGCAGCTAGTTCTGGAGCACAATTCTTCAGCACTACAGCCGGGATGTTGTCGGGGCCCATAGCCTTTGCTGTATCCAGTGCACTCAGCCGTTTCTTGATATCACGTGGAGTGAATCAAATTGGCTGAAGACCGGCTTCTGTGATGGTGGGGATATCGGGAGGAGGCCGAGATGGATCATCCACTCGGCACTTCTGGCTGAAGATGGTTGCAAACGCTTCAGCCTTGTCTTTTGCACGCACGTGCTGGACTCCGCCATCATTGAGGATGGGGATGTTTGCAGAGCCTCCTCCTCCCGTTAGTTGTTTAATTGTCCACCACCATTCACGACTGGATGTGGCAGGACTGCAGAGCTTTGATCTGATCCGTTGGTTGTGGAATCGCTTAGCTCTGTCTGTAGCATGTTGCTTCCGCTGTTTAGCATGCATGTAGTCCTGAGTTGTAGCTTCACCAGGTTGGCACCTCATTTTTAGGTACGCCTGGTGCTGCTCCTGGCATGCTCTTCTACACTCCTCATTGAACCAGGGTTGATCCACTGGCTTGTTGGTAATGGTAGAGTGAGGAATATGCCGGGCCATGAGGTTACAGACTGTGCTGGTATACAATTCTGCTGCTGCTGATGGCCCACAGCGCCTCATGGATGCCCAGTTTTGAGCTGCTAGATCGGTTCTGAATCTATCCCATTTAGCACAGTGGTAGTGCCACACAACATGGTGGATGGTGTCCTCAGTGCGAAGACGGGACTTTGTCTACACGAGGACTGTGCGGTGGTCACTCCTACCAATACTATCATGGACAGATGCATTTGTGACAGGTAGATTGGTGAGGACGAGGTCAAGTAAGTTTTTCCCTCGTGTTGGTTCGCTCACCACCTGCCGCAGGCCCAGTCTGGCAGCTGTCCTTCAGGACTCGGCCAGCTCGGTCAGTAGTGGTGCTGCTGAGCCACTCTTGGTGATGGACATTGAAGTCCCCCACCCAGAGTACATTCTGTGCCCTTGCTACCCTCAGTGCTTCCTCCAAGTGGTGCTCAACACAGAGGAGGACTGATTCATCAGCTGAGGGAGGACGGTAGGTGGTAATCAGCAGGAGGTTTCCTTGCCCATGTTTGACCTGATGCCATGAGATTTCATGAGGTCCGGAGTCAATGTTGAGGACTCCCAGGGCCACTCCCTCCTGACTGTATATCACTGTACCGCCACCTCTGGTGGGTCTGTCCTGCCGGAGGCACCTGCACAAGAGGACAGAGGGGAACAACAGAGGGAGCGCCACAGCAGGAGGCACTACCCTCGCCAGAGGGTCTAGAGACCGAGGCTCAGCTTCCTGGACCTCTCTGAGGAGCAGTGCATACAGAGGCTCAGAGTCAGTCGCCAGATGGTCGCAGACATCTGCAGCCTCCTTCATGCCGAGCTGCTCCCGGCTGGGCCCGAGCAGCATCTCATTACCCGTCGCTGTTAAAGTCACCACTGCCCTCAACTTCTTCACCTCTGGATCATTCCAGGATGTCACCGGGGACATCGCCGGGGTCTCTCAGTCGTCTGCACACAAGTGCATAAAGCAGGTCACCAATGGCTTGTTTCGCAGGGCCTCGCAATATGTCAACTTCCCCATGGACGACCTCAGCCAGACGGAGAGGGCAGTGGGATTCCACGCTGTGGCTGGCTTCCCACGGGTGCAGGGTGTAATCGATTGCACCCATATAGCAATCCGAGCACCTCCACACGAGCCAGGACTGTTCATCAACAGGAAGGACTATCACTCCATCAACACTCAGCTCATCTGTAACCACCACAAGGGATTCCTTCACGTGTGCGCCAGATACCCTGGCAGCTGCCACGATTCGTTTCTTCTGAGGGAATCCAACATCTGGGCCTCTTCCACGCACCAAACACTCTTAAGGGCTGGCTCCTCGGGGACAGGGGATACCCCCTGCACAAGTGGCTCATGACACCTCTGAGGAATCCCATCACCGAGCAACAGCGTCAATATAATGACAGCCACATCGCCACCAGGTCTATAATTGAGCATGTTATAGGGCTGCTCAAGATGCGATTTTGGTGCCTCGATCATTCTGGGGGAGATTCAATACGCACCAGACAGAGTGGGACACATTATAGTCGTGTGTTGTGTCCTGCACAACATGACACAACCCACCATCCGCAATACTGATTGAGAGGGGGGCAGCGGGTGAGACGTGGGGGCGCTTTGAGTGGCGTCCCCACTTCCATGTCCCCTTTCGCCATCATCCCTCTCCTGGGCCAGGCCCATACCACTCCTACCACTCTGCTGGACGACAATTTGGAGGACATGTGTGAAGCCTTGTAAGGCCACTTCTAAAGTTTCTGTTTAAGGCAGAAGAATGTTGTTCACCCTGAGTCCCAACGGCCGTTGTCAGGGCCTGAATGGACTCATTTCTGAACCGTGTTTGAAGCTCAATGGAGGCTAGCCTTCCCTCCATCGCAGACATTCCCGCACTTACCCGCGACACTATCTCAGACATTTCAGCAGTTATGTCTGACACTATCTCAGATAGTTGCTGACGTCCCTGTGACACTATCTCGGAGATTCCCTCACATCCCTGTGACACTATCTCAGAGATGCCCTCACGTCCCTGTGACAGTATCTCAGAGATTCCCTCACGTCCCTGTGACAGTATCTCAGAGATTCCCTCCCTTACCTGTGCCACCATTCCACTCATGCAGGAGTTGGACTCCTCCATCCTCTGCGTGATTATGGAGAGTGCGCGTGGCACCTGTTCCAGCACCTCGCAAATGTGCTGCTGCCCCTCGATCATTCTCCTTTTAAAGGATGGCCCCCAGGGTTCAGCATCTGCGTCCAGCTGAGCAGAACCTGGAGAGGAGTGCTCCCACCGACACGGACTCTCCACAGCTGCCCCTACCACCAGTGTTTGCTCGTGCTCACACGTGTGGTGACTCACCAGGTGCCAACCCAACTAACTGACTAGTAGGACCCACCGAGGTGTGAGTATCTGCCCTGGTGGATGGCTCACTAAGATGTGTTGGTGTCCCCTCAGAGGCCGGGAGTTCCTCTGAGGAATCGCCCTCTCCCTTCACAGCGGTTGCTGAAGGGCCTGTAGGAGAACAGAAGGCAATATTAAGCATCATCACTGTGTGAAACGTTGTGATGAGCATATTGAGGTGTTCAACATGCCAATCATTGTTAACATCAATTCATATTGTGCGTGATGAATGTTAAAGTTGTGTCACCAGGCATTTGTGGGGTGCCAGTCTCAGCGTCCCCCACGGACAGGCACTCGAGGGTGCGGCTCAGCTCCAGGGCCTCCTCCTCCGCCTCTGTGAGGACCACTATTTGTTGTAGCCCCCCTCCAGTCCTCGTCCTCTCATGTGCATTTTGAGTTTTCTTCTCCTAGAAGGGGAGAAAGTACAGACGTGAGTGAGTGATGGTGAAGTGGCCAACTGATGAATTGGGTGAGGCTGACCGTGAAAGAGATGCATCAGAGGGTGAGTTTGAGACAGAGACATCACATTGGATGTGGATTGAGGTGAGTGGTAGTGGTGGGGTCACAAATGGGGAGGTGAGGAAGTACAGGTAAGTTGAGAATGAGCCTTAAGTGGGTGTGAGGAGTGATGTGATGGAGTAGTGTTGGCAGTGCAGAATGAGTTGGGGGGGGGGTGGGGGCGGTGATGTGGAACACGGAATGCAGGAGAATCAGTAAGTGTACTCACTTTGGCTGAGCCAGACACAGAGAGATACAGACAGTGAGTCAGACACAGAGAGATACAGACAGTGAGTCAGACACAGAGAGATACAGACAGTGAGCCAGACACAGAGAGATACAGACAGTGAGTCAGACACAGAGAGACACAGACAGTGAGTCAGACACAGAGAGACACAGACAGTGAGTCAGACACAGAGAGACACAGACAGTGAGTCAGACACAGAGAGACACAGACAGTGAGTCAGACACAGAGAGACACAGACAGTGAGTCAGACACAGAGAGACACAGACAGTGAGTCAGACACAGAGAGACACAGACAGTGAGTCAGACACAGAGAGACACAGACAGTGAGTCAGACACAGAGAGATACAGACAGTGAGTCAGACACAGAGAGACACAGACAGTGAGATAGACACAGAGAGACACAGACAGTGAGTCAGACACAGAGAGACACAGACAGTGAGTCAGACACAGAGAGACACAGACAGTGAGATAGACACAGAGAGACACAGACAGTGAGTCAGACACAGAGAGATACAGACAGTGAATCAGACACAGAGAGATACAGACAGTGAGTCAGACACAGAGAGACACAGACAGTGAGTCAGACACAGAGAGATACAGACAGTGAGTCAGACACAGAGAGATACAGACAGTGAGCCAGACACAGAGAGATACAGACAGTGAGTCAGACACAGAGAGATACAGACAGTGAGCCAGACACAGAGAGATACAGACAGTGAGTCAGACACAGAGAGACACAGACAGTGAGTCAGACACAGAGAGACACAGACAGTGAGTCAGACACAGAGAGACACAGACAGTGAGTCAGACACAGAGAGACACAGACAGTGAGTCAGACACAGAGAGACACAGACAGTGAGTCAGACACAGAGAGACACAGACAGTGAGTCAGACACAGAGAGACACAGACAGTGAGTCAGACACAGAGAGACACAGACAGTGAGTCAGACACAGAGAGATACAGACAGTGAGTCAGACACAGAGAGACACAGACAGTGAGATAGACACAGAGAGACACAGACAGTGAGTCAGACACAGAGAGACACAGACAGTGAGTCAGACACAGAGAGACACAGACAGTGAGATAGACACAGAGAGACACAGACAGTGAGTCAGACACAGAGAGATACAGACAGTGAATCAGACACAGAGAGATACAGACAGTGAGTCAGACACAGAGAGACACAGACAGTGAGTCAGACACAGAGAGATACAGACAGTGAGTCAGACACAGAGAGATACAGACAGTGAGATAGACACAGAGAGACACAGACAGTGAGTCAGACACAGAGAGACACAGACAGTGAGTCAGACACAGAGAGATACAGACAGTGAGTCAGACACAGAGAGACACAGACAGTGAGTCAGACACAGAGAGACACAGACAGTGAGTCAGACACAGAGAGATACAGACAGTGAGATAGACACAGAGAGACACAGACAGTGAGTCAGACACAGAGAGACACAGACAGTGAGTCAGACACAGAGAGACACAGACAGTGAGTCAGACACAGAGAGATACAGACAGTGAGTCAGACACAGAGAGACACAGACAGTGAGTCAGACACAGAGAGACACAGACAGTGAGTCAGACACAGAGAGATACAGACAGTGAGATAGACACAGAGAGACACAGACAGTGAGTCAGACACAGAGAGACACAGACAGTGAGATAGACACAGAGAGACACAGACAGTGAGTCAGACACAGAGAGACACAGACAGTGAGTCAGACACAGAGAGACACAGACAGTGAGTCAGACACAGAGAGACACAGACAGTGAGTCAGACACAGAGAGACACAGACAGTGATTCAGACACAGAGAGACACAGACAGTGAGTCAGACACAGAGAGACACAGACAGTGAGTCAGACACAGAGAGACACA
This sequence comes from Heptranchias perlo, assembly GCF_035084215.1. Lineage (NCBI taxonomy): Eukaryota > Metazoa > Chordata > Chondrichthyes > Hexanchiformes > Hexanchidae > Heptranchias > Heptranchias perlo. Next base: position 2,221,781 of record NC_090353.1, on the reverse strand, counting down.
GACAGTGAGTCAGACATAGACAGACACAGACAGTGAGTGAGACACAGAGAGACACAGACAGTGAGTCAGACACAGAGAGATACAGATAGTGAGATAGACACAGAGAGACACAGGCAGTGAGTCAGAGACAGAGGGACACAGACAGTGAGACAGACACAGACAGTGAGGTAGACACCGACAGAAACAGACAGTGAGTGATATACGGAGTGACATAGACAGTAAGTCAGACACAGAGAGACACAGACAGTGAGTCAGACACAGAGAGACACAGACAGTGAGTCAGACATGGTGAGTGAAATATAGTGAGGGCCATATAGGCCCGGATATTTTCGGGGAGGGAGTGGGGGTGCCTGTCACCAGCTGGGAAACCCGGAAATGCCGGGAACGTGGAGGTTGTGCCTAATTTAACGGCAGGACCTCATTAGAGTTTTAAATTCCTTTTCCTGCTCGCCGGCCAGCCAGATTGTAGGCTGACTATCAGGGGGGGAACGCTGGCGCAACGAGGCAACAGACGGGGACCACAGGGGAAAACACCCGGCAATCGAGAAGATCTGGGGTCGGTGCAGGGCGGGCTCAGGTCATGGGGGGGAGGGGAAATCACGGGGGAAGGGAGGTCACGGGGGAAGGGAGATCACGGGGGGGAAGGGAGATCACGGGGGGCAGGGAGATCACGGGGGAAGGGAGATCGCGGGGGAAGGGAGATCGCGGGGGGGAAGGGAGATCACGGGGGGGAAGGGAGATCACGGGGGAAGGGAGATCACGGGGGGGAAGGGAGATCGCGGGGGAAGGGAGATCGCGGGGGAAGGGAGATCGCGGGGGGGAAGGGAGATCACGGGGGGGAAGGGAGATCACGGGGGGGAAGGGAGATCGCGGGGGAAGGGAGATCGCGGGGGGGAAGGGAGATCACGGGGGAAGGGAGATCACGGGGGGGAAGGGAGATCGCGGGGGAAGGGAGGTCACGGTGGCGAAGGGAGATCGCGGAGGGCAGGGAGATCACGGGGGAAGGGAGATCACGGGGGGGAAGGGAGATCACGGGGGGGGAAGGGAGATTGCCTGGGAAGGGAGATCACTGGGGGAAGGGAGATCGCGGGGAAAGGGAGATCGCGGGGGGGAAGGGAGATCACGGGGGAAGGGAGGTCACGGGGGGAAGGGAGGTCATGGGGGGAAGGGAGATCACGTGGGGGAAGGGAGATCACGGGGGGGAAGGGAGGTCACGGGGGGGAAGGGAGATCGCGGGGGAAGGGAGATCACGGGGGAAGGGAGATCACGGGGGAAGGGAGATCACGGGGGGGAAGGGAGATCGCGGGGGAAGGGAGATTACGGGGGAAGGGAGGTCACGGGGGGGAAGGGAGATCACGGGGGAAGGGAGATCACGGGGGAAGGGAGATCACGGGGGAAGGGAGATCACGGGGGGGAAGGGAGATCACGGGGGGGAAGGGAGATCACGGGGGGGAAGGGAGATCACGGGGGAAGGGAGATCACGGGGGGGGGAAGGGAGATCACGGGGGAAGGGAGATCACGGGGGGGAAGGGAGATCACGGGGGAAGGGAGATCACGGGGGGGAAGGGAGATCACGGGGGGGAAGGGAGATCACGGGGGAAGGGAGATCACGGGGGGGAAGGGAGATCACGGGGGGGAAGGGAGATCGCGGGGGGGAAGGGAGATCACGGGGGAAGGGAGATCACGGGGGGGAAGGGAGATCACGGGGGAAGGGAGATCACGGGGGAAGGGAGATCACGGGGGGGAAGGGAGATCACGGGGGAAGGGAGATCACGGGGGAAGGGAGATCACGGGGGGGAAGGGAGATCACGGGGGAAGGGAGATCACGGGGGGGAAGGGAGATCACGGGGGAAGGGAGATCACGGGGGGGAAGGGAGATCACGGGGGAAGGGAGATCACGGGGGGGAAGGGAGATCGCGGAGGAAGGGAGGTCACGGTGGCGAAGGGAGATCACGGGGGGCAGGGAGATCACGGGGGAAGGGAGGTCACGAGGGGCGGGAGGGAGATCGCGGGGGGGGAGGAGAAATCACGGGGGAAGGGAGATCACGAGGGGCGGGAGGGAGATCGCGGGGGGGGAGGAGAAATCACGGGGGAAGGGAGATCACGGGGGAAGGGAGATCACGGGGGAAGGGAGATCACGGGGGAAGGGAGATCGCGGGGGAAGGGAGATCACGGGGGGAAGGGAGATCGCGGGGGAAGGGAGATCACGGGGGGAAGGGAGATCGCGGGGGAAGGAAGATCACGGGGGGGAGGGAGATCGCGGGGGAAGGGAGATTACGGGGGAAGGGAGGTCACGGGGGGAAGGGAGATCACGGGGGGGAAGGGAGATCACTGGGGGAAGGGAGATCGCGGGGAAAGGGAGATCGCGGGGGGGAAGGGAGATCACGGGGGGCAAGGGAGATCACGGGGGGGAAGGGAGGTCACGGGGGGGAAGGGAGATCGCGGGGGAAGGGAGATCACTGGGGGAAGGGAGGTCACGGGGGGGAAGGGAGATCACGGGGGGGAAGGGAGATCACGGGGGGGAAGGGAGATCACGGGGGGGAAGGGAGGTCACGGGGGGGAAGGGAGATCGCGGGGGAAGGGAGATCACTGGGGGAAGGGAGGTCACGGGGGGGAAGGGAGATCACGGGGGGAAGGGAGATCGCGGGGACAAGGGAGATCGCGGGAGGGGGGGAAAGGGAGATCGCGGGGGGGAAGGGAGATCGCGGGGGGGAAGGGAGATCGCGGGGCGGAAGGGAGATCGCGGGGGGAAGGGAGATCGCGGGGGAAGGGAGGTCACGGGGGGGAAGGGAGGTCATGGGGGGAAGGGAGATCACGGGGGGAAGGGAGATCGCGGGGACAAGGGAGATCGCGGGGGGGGGGAAGGGAGATCACGGGGGAAGGGAGATCACGGGGGAAGGGAGATCACGGGGGAAGGGAGATCACGGGGGAAGGGAGATCACGGGGGGGAAGGGAGATCACGGGGGAAGGGAGATCACGGGGGGGAAGGGAGATCACGGGGGAAGGGAGATCACGGGGGGGAAGGGAGATCACGGGGGAAGGGAGATCACGGGGGGGAAGGGAGATCGCGGAGGAAGGGAGGTCACGGTGGCGAAGGGAGATCACGGGGGGCAGGGAGATCACGGGGGAAGGGAGGTCACGAGGGGCGGGAGGGAGATCGCGGGGGGGGAGGAGAAATCACGGGGGAAGGGAGATCACGAGGGGCGGGAGGGAGATCGCGGGGGGGGAGGAGAAATCACGGGGGAAGGGAGATCACGGGGGAAGGGAGATCACGGGGGAAGGGAGATCACGGGGGAAGGGAGATCGCGGGGGAAGGGAGATCACGGGGGGAAGGGAGATCGCGGGGGAAGGGAGATCACGGGGGGAAGGGAGATCGCGGGGGAAGGAAGATCACGGGGGGGAGGGAGATCGCGGGGGAAGGGAGATTACGGGGGAAGGGAGGTCACGGGGGGAAGGGAGATCACGGGGGGGAAGGGAGATCACTGGGGGAAGGGAGATCGCGGGGAAAGGGAGATCGCGGGGGGGAAGGGAGATCACGGGGGGCAAGGGAGATCACGGGGGGGAAGGGAGGTCACGGGGGGGAAGGGAGATCGCGGGGGAAGGGAGATCACTGGGGGAAGGGAGGTCACGGGGGGGAAGGGAGATCACGGGGGGGAAGGGAGATCACGGGGGGGAAGGGAGATCACGGGGGGGAAGGGAGGTCACGGGGGGGAAGGGAGATCGCGGGGGAAGGGAGATCACTGGGGGAAGGGAGGTCACGGGGGGGAAGGGAGATCACGGGGGGAAGGGAGATCGCGGGGACAAGGGAGATCGCGGGAGGGGGGGAAAGGGAGATCGCGGGGGGGAAGGGAGATCGCGGGGGGGAAGGGAGATCGCGGGGCGGAAGGGAGATCGCGGGGGGAAGGGAGATCGCGGGGGAAGGGAGGTCACGGGGGGGAAGGGAGGTCATGGGGGGAAGGGAGATCACGGGGGGAAGGGAGATCGCGGGGACAAGGGAGATCGCGGGGGGGGGGAAGGGAGATCACGGGGGAAGGGAGATCACGGGGGAAGGGAGATCACGGGGGAAGGGAGATCGCGGGGACAAGGGAGATCGCGGGGGGGGGGAAGGGAGATCGCGGGGGGGAAGGGAGATCACGGGGGAAGTGAGATCACCGGGGGAAGGGAGATCGCGGGGGGGGGAAGGGAGATCGCGGGGGGGAGGAGAAATCACGGGGGAAGGGAGATCGCGGGGGGGAAGGGAGATCGCGGGGGGGAAGGGAGATAGCGGGGGGGAAGGGAGATCGCGGGGGGGAAGGGAGATCGCGGGGGGGGAAGGGAGAACGCGGGGGGAAGGGAGATCGCGGGGGGGAAGGGAGATTGCCTGGGAAGGGAGATCACTGGGGGAAGGGAGATCGCGGGGAAAGGGAGATCGCGGGGGGGAAGGGAGATCACGGGGGAAGGGAGGTCACGGGGGGAAGGGAGGTCATGGGGGGAAGGGAGATCACGGGGGGGAAGGGAGATCACGGGGGGGAAGGGAGGTCACGGGGGGGAAGGGAGATCGCGGGGGAAGGGAGATCACTGGGGGAAGGGAGATCGCGGGGAAAGGGAGATCACTGGGGGAAGGGAGGTCATGGGGGGGAAGGGAGATCACGGGGGGAAGGGAGATCGCGGGGACAAGGGAGATCGCGGGAGGGGGGGAAAGGGAGATCGCGGGGGGGAAGGGAGATCGCGGGGGGGAAGGGAGATCGCGGGGGGAAGGGAGATCGCGGGGGAAGGGAGGTCACGGGGGGGAAGGGAGGTCTTGGGGGGAAGGGAGATCACGGGGGGAAGGGAGATCGCGGGGACAAGGGAGATCGCGGGGGGGGGGAAGGGAGATCGCGGGGGGGAAGGGAGATCACGGGGGAAGTGAGATCACCGGGGGAAGGGAGATCGCGGGGGGGGGAAGGGAGATCGCGGGGGGGAGGAGAAATCACGGGGGAAGGGAGATCGCGGGGGGGAAGGGAGATCGCGGGGGGGAAGGGAGATCGCGGGGGGGGAAGGGAGATCGCGGGGGGGGGAAGGGAGAACGCGGGGGGGAAGGGAGATCGCGGGGGGGAAGGGAGATCACGGGGGGGAAGGATCATCATGGGGGGGGAAGGCAGACGGCGGAGGAAGGGAGATCACGGGGGAGGGAGATGGGGGGGAAGGGAGACGGCGGAGGAAGGGAGATCATGGGGGAAGAAGGGAGATCAAGGTGAAGAGAAATCACAGGTCGGGGAAGCGAGTTGACGGGGTTAGAGTTAGGGTTAACCCTGACTTGTGCCTTGTGGATGGTGGAAAGGCTTTGGGGAGTCAGGAGTTGAGTCACTCGCCGCAGAATACCCAGCCTCTGACCTGCTCTTGTAGCCACAGTATTGATGTGGCTGGTCCAGTTAAGTTTCTGGTCAATGGTGACCCCCAGGATGTTGATGGTGGGGGATTTGGTGATGGTAATGCCATTGAATGTCAAGGGGAGGTGGTTAGACTCTCTCTTGTTGGAGATGGTCATTGCCTGGCACTTGTCTGGCGTGAATGTTACTTGCCACTTATGAGCCCAAGCCTGGATGTTGTCCAGGACTTGCTGCATGCGGGCTTGGACTGCTTCATTATTTGAGGGGTTGCGAATGGAACTGAACACTGTGCAATCATCAGCGAACATCTCCATTTCTGACCTTATGATGGAGGGAAGGTCATTGATGAAGCAGCTGAAGATGGTTGGGCCGAGGACACTGCCCTGAGGAACTCCTGCAGCAATGTCCTGGGGCTGAGATGATTGGCCTCCAATGACCACTACCATCTTCCTTTGTGCTTTGTATGACTCCGGCCACTGGAGAGTTTTCCCCCTGATTCCCATTGACTTCAATTTTACTCGAGTTGCTTGGTGCCACACTCAGACAAATGCTGCCTTGATGTCAAGGGCAGTCACTCTCACCTCACCTCTGGAATTCAGCTCTTTTGTCCATGTTTGGACCAAGGCTGTAATGAGGTCTGGAGCCGAATGGTCCTGGCGGAACCCAAACTGAGCATCGGTGAGCAGGTTATTGGTGAGTAAGTGCCGCTTGATAGCACTGTCGACGACACCTTCCATCACTTTGCTGATGATTGAGAGTAGACTGATGGGGCGGTAATTGGCCAGATTGGATTTGTCCAGCTTTTTGTAGATGGGACATACCTGGGTAATTTTCCACATGTCAGGTAGATGCCAGTGTTGTAGCTGTACTGGAACAATTTGGCTAGAAGCGCAGCTAGTTCTGGAGCACAATTCTTCAGCACTACAGCTGGGATGTTGTCGGGGCCCATAGCCTTTGCTGTATCCAGTGCACTCAGCCGTTTCTTGATATCACGTGGAGTGAATCGAATTGGCTGAAGACTGGCTTCTGTGATAGTGCGGATATTGGGAGGAGGCCCAATATCCACTTGGCACTTCTGGCTTGAGGATGGGGATGTTTGCAGAGCCTCCTCCTCCCGTTAGTTGTTTAATTGTCCACCACCATTCACGACTGGATGTGGCAGGACTGCAGAGCTTTGATCTGATCCATTGGTTGTGGAATCGCTTAGCTCTGTCTATAGCATGCTGCTTCCGCTGTTTAGCATGCATGTAGTCCTGAGTTGTAGCTTCGCCAGGTTGGCACCTCATTTTTAGGTACGCCTGGTGCTGCTCCTGGCATGCTCTTCTACACTCCTCATTGAACCAGGGTTGATCCCCTGGCTTGTTGGTAATGGTAGAGTGAGGAATATGCCGGGCCATGAGGTTACAGATTGTGCTGGAATACAATTCTGCTGCTGCTGATGGCCCACAGCGCCTCATGGATGCCCAGTTTTGAGCTGCTAGATCTGTTCTGAATCTATCCCATTTAGCACGGTGGTAGTGCCACACAACATGGTGGATGGTGTCCTCAGTGCGAAGACGGGACTTTGTCTCCACAAGGACTGTGTGGTGGTCACTCCTACCAATACTGTCATGGACAGATGCATCCGCGACAGGTAGATTGGTGAGGACGAGGTCAAGTAAGTTTTTCCCTCGTGTTGGTTCGCTCACCACCTGCCGCAGGCCCAGTCTGGCAGCTATGTCCTTCAGGACTCGGCCAGCTCGGTCAGTAGTGGTGCTACCGAGCCACTCTTGGTGATGGACATTAAAGTCCCCCACCCAGAGTACATTCTGTGCCCTTGCTACCCTCAGTGCTTCCTCCAAGTGGTGCTCAACATGGAGGAGGACTGATTCATCAGCTGAGGGAGGACGGTAGGTGGTAATCAGCAGGAGGTTTCCTTGCCCATGAGATTTCATGGGGTCCAGAGTCAATGTTGAGGACTCCCAGGGCCACTCCCTCCTGCCTGTATATCACTGTACTGCCACCTCTGGTGGGTCTGTCCTGCCGGTGGGACAGGACATACCCAGGGATGGTGATGGAAGAGTCTGGGACGTTGCATGAAAGGTATGATTCTGTGAGTATGGCTATGTCAGGCCATTGTTTGACTAGTCTGTGGGACAGCTCTCCCAATTTTGGCACAAGTCCCCAGATGTTAGCGAGGAGGACTTTGCAGGGTCGACTGGGCTTGGTTTGCCTTTGTCGTGTCCGGTGCCTCGTGGTCCGATGCCGGGTGGTCCGTCCAGTTTTATTCTTATTATGACTTTCTGTCGCGAGATTGTACAACTGAGTGGCTTGCTAGGCCATTTCAGAGGGCGATTAAGAATCATCCACATTGCTGTAGGCCAGACCGGGTAAGGACGGCAGGTTTCCTTCCCTAAAGGACATTAGTGAACCAGATAGGATTTTACGACAATCCAGTAGATTCATGGTCACCATTACTGATACGAGTTTTTTAGTCCAGATTTTATGTAATTAACTGAATTTAAATTCCCCAGCTGCCATGGCGGGATTTGAACTCTGGATCACTGGTCCAGTAACATAACCACTATGATACCTTACTGGATTGTGAGGGACATGTAGTGAATGAGACACAGTGAGTGATATATAGTCTCAGACAGTGATGGACATATAGTGAATCAGGCAGAGTGAGGGACATATAATAAATAAGACACAGAGAAGGACGTATATTGAATCAGACAGTGAGGGACATATAGTGAATCAGACACAGTGAGGGACATATAGTGAATCAGACACAGTGAGGGACATACAGTGAATCAGACACAGTGAGGGACATATAGTGAATCAGATACAGTGAGGGACATACAGTGAATCAGATACAGTGAGGGACATATAGTGAATCAGATACAGAGGGACATATAGTGAATCAGATACAGTGAGGGACATACAGTGAATCAGATACAGTGAGGGACATATAGTGAATCAGACAGTGAGGGACATATAGTGAATCAGATACAGTGAGGGACATATAGTGAATCAGATACAGTGAGGGACATACAGTGAATCAGATACAGAGGGACATATAGTGAATCAGATACAGTGAGGGACATCTCGTGAATCAGATACAGTGAGGGACATATAGTGAATTAGACAGTGTGAGGGACATATAATGAATCAGACAGTGTGAGGGATTTATAATGAATCAGACAGTGTGAGGGATTTATAATGAATCAGACAGTGTGAGGGATTTATAATGAATCAGACAGTGTGAGGGATTTATAATGAATCAGACAGTGTGAGGGATTTATAATGAATCAGTGCCGAATCCACTTCCTCTCACTGCACTAATTCCAGCAGTAGCTCCACTGCCTTTTCCAATCTCTATTCGATGAGCCCCTCCTTCCTCCCAGTGGGTCAGGCACCAAATGTTTTCTCCAGGCTCCTGAGGTGCCCTCACAGATCCGTTGGAGAAGACAAGACTTCGCAGTTCGTGCCACTAACCCTGAGGAATCCTTTTCACCATAACTGATCACAGACTTTCAGCAGTGGTAAAATGATTTAAGGATCATTTTTCCATAATTTCTACACTTCTGAATGATTGAAATCCACTGATCTCCCTAATAACCCTCGAGGCCTCACGATGAGTCAGATTCTGCAGCAGTGCATTCCTGAGCCACTCCTCTTCATTCCCCAGCTCTTGCAGTGCAAGAGAAATTCTGGGAGGAATGCCCACTCTCGTAGTTCAGGATACTTAAATATAGCAACTTGCATTTGTACAGTGCCTTTCGAGCAGAAAAACATCCCAAGGCACTTCACAGGTGTGGGAAGAGAAAGGGAGTTTAGCAGATGTGACCAAAATCTTAGTCAAAAGGGTGAGTTTGAAGGAGGAGGTGGAGGAGTTGAGGGAGCTTGAGACCTAGGAGGCTGAAGGCATGGTCACCAATGGTGGGGAATTTACATGAGGCTGGGGTCGGAGAATTGGAGAGTTCGGAGGGGGTTGGGAGTTGTAGCACTGGAGGACCCTACAAAGATAGGGAGGTGTGAGGCCATGGAGGGGTTTAAACTCAAGAGTGGGAATTTTAAATTAAAGTCACTGGAGGACTGGAAGCCAATGTAGGACAATGGTGATGCGTGAGAGGCACGGAGCGGGTTAGGATACGGGCAGCAGAGTTTTGGATGAGCTCAAGTGTACAGAGGTTGGTGGGTGGGAGGCCAGGCAGGTGAGTGTTGGGATAGTCGAGTCTGGAGGTGACAAAGGCATGGATGAGGATTTCAGCAGCTGCTAAACTGTCCACAATGGTAGGAGGTGAAAAAGGAAAGAGAGAACAAGATCACAAGATGCAACAAATGGGGGAAATTCATAAACAAAAGGATACAGCTCGCAAACTGTAACAAAGAAAACCGTAACAAAACTGTAACAAGACCTCATCCTCACCAATCTACCTGTCGCAGATGCATCTGTCCATGACAGTATTGGTAGGAGTGACCACCGCACAGTCCTTGTGGAGATGAAGTCCCGCCTTTGCACTGAGGACACCATCCAACGTGTTGTGTGGCACTACCACCGTGCTAAATGGGATAGATTCAGAACAGATCTAGCAGCTCAAAACTGGGCATCCATGAGGCGCTGTGGGCCATCAGCAGCAGCAGAATTGTATTCCAGCACAATCTGTAACCTCATGGCCCGGCATATTCCTCACTCTACTATTACGATCAAGCCAGGGAATCAACCCTGGTTCAATGAGGAGTGTAGAAGAGCATGCCAGGAGCAGCACCAGGCGTACCTAAAAATGAGGTGCCAACCCTGTGAAGCTACAACACAGGACAACATGAGTGCTAAACAGCGGAAGCAACATGCTATAGACAGAGCTAAGCGATTCCACAACCAACGGATCAGATCAAAGCTCTGCAGTCCTGCCACATCTAGTCGTGAATGGTGGTGGGCAATTAAACAACTAATGGGATGAGGAGGCTCTGTGAACATCCCCATCCTCAATGATGGCAGAGTCCAGCACGTGAGTGCAAAAGACAAGGCTGAAGCATTTGCAATCATCTTCAGCCAGAAGTGCCGAGTGGATGATCCATCTCGGCCTCCTCCCGATATCCCCACCATCACAGAAGCCAGTCTTCAGCCAATTCGATTCAATTCACGTGATATTAAGAAACGGCTGAGTGCACTGGATACAGCAAAGGCTATGGGCCCCGACAACATCCCGGCTGTAATGCTGAAGACTTGTCCTCCAGAATTAGCTGCGCCTCTAGCCAAACTGTTCCAGTACATCTACCTACAATGTGGAAAATTGCCCAGCTATGACCTGTCCACAAAAAGCAGGACATCTCTTTGACTAAGCTTTTGGTCACAACTCCTAATATCTTTTTTTGGCTCAGTATCCATTTTTTGATTGCGGCTCTGTGAAGCAGCATGGGATGTTCTTTTACATCATTGAGTTACATCGAGTCTACAGCACAGAAACAGGCCATTCGGCCCAACTGGCCTGTGCTGGTGTTTATGCTCCACATGGGCCTCCTCCCACCGTACTCCATCAGCATATCAGCATATCCTTCTATTCCTTTCTCCCTCATGTGTTTATCTAGCTTCCTCTTAAATGCATCTATGCCATTTGTCTCAACTACTCCTTGTGGTAGCAAGTTCCACATTCTAAACACTCTCTGGGTAAAGAAGTTTCTCCTGAATTCCTTATTGGATTTATTAGTGACTATCTTATATTTATGACCCCTAGTTTTGGACTCCCTCACAAGTGGAAACATTTTCTCTATGTCTACCCTATCAAACCCTTTCATAAACTTAAAGGCCTCTATCACATCATCCCTCAGCCTTCCCTTTTCTAGAGAGACGAGCCCTAGCCTGTTCAGCATTTCCTGATGAGTATAACCTTTCAGTTCTGGTATCAGCCTTGTGAATTTTTTTGTACCTTCTCCAAAGCCTCTATATCCTTTTTATAATATGGAGGCCAGAACTGTGCACAATTCTCCAAGTGTGGTCTAACCAAGGTTCTGTACAAGTTTAACATAACTTCTCTGCTTTTCAATTCTATCCCTCTGGAAATGATACCCAGTGCTTGGTTTGCTTTTTTTATGTCCTTATTAAACTGCGTCGCTACTTTTAGTGATTTGTGTATCTATATCCCCAGATCCCTTTGCTTCTCTATCCCATTTAGACTCTTATTATCCAAGCAATATATGGCTTCTTTATTCTTCGTACCAAAATGCACCAGCTCACTCTTACCTATATTGAAATTCATTTGCCATTTACACGCCCATTCTGCAAGTTTATTAATGTCTTGTATTTTGTCACATTCTTCCTTTTTATTAACTACACCCCCCAATTTGGTGCCATTGGCAAATTTTGAAAATGTACTTCCGATTCCCGAGTCCAAATTGTTAATGTAAATTGTGAACGTCAATGGTCCCAGCACCCTGTGGAACATCATTTCCCACCTTTTGCTAGTCTGACTAGCTACCCTTAACCCCTACTCTCTGTTTTCTGTTTTGTAGCCAGCTTGCTATCCAATCTGCTACTTGTCCTCTGACTCTACATGCTCTGAACTTACTCATGAGTCTACTATGTAGTACCTTATCGAAGGCCTTTTGAAAATCCAAATATAATACATCTGCTACATTAACCTTGTCTACTCTTTCTGTTACTTCTTCAAAGAATTCAATAATTCTTGGACTAGAAGGGGTAGATGCTGAGAGGATGTTTCCCCTTGTGGGAGAGACTAGAACTAAGGGCCACAGTTTAAAAATAAGGGGTCTCCCATTTAAGACGGAGATGAGGGGAATTTTTTTCTCTCAGAGGGTCGTGAGTCTGTGGAACCTCCTTCCCCAAAGAGCAGTGGAGGCAGGATCATTGAATATTTTTAAGGCTGAGTTAGATAGATTCCTGATTAACAAGGGAGTCAAAGGTTATAGTAGGTAGACGGGAAAGTAGGGTTGAGGTCACAATCAGATCAGCCATGATCTTATCAACTGGCAGAGCAGGCTCGAGGGGCCGAATGGCCTACTCCTGCTCTTAATTCGTATGTTCGTATTAGGTTGGTTAAACATGAGCTTCCCTTTTGAAATCTGTGCTGACTATTTATTTTCGGTTTCTAGATGTTTTTCTATACATCGTTGAGTAAAGATTCCATCATCTTTCCTACCACCAACATTAAGCTAACTGGTCTATAGTTCCCTGGACTAATTCTATCTCTTTTATGTTAAAGGCACTATATAAATGCAAGTTATTGTTGCTAAGAGGCAAAGCGGGAGATATACAGCAAGAAAGGGAGAGGCAAAGATATATAACAATAACAACAACATGTAGTAAAACGTCCCAAGGCGCACCAAGCTAAATAAGGAGATATTGGGATAGATGACCAAAAGCTTGGTCAAAGGGGTAGGTTTTAAGGAGCGTCTTAAAGCAGGAGAGAGAGGTAGAGAGACGGGGAGGTTTAGGGACCGAATTCCAGAGCTTAGGGCCTAGGCCGATTCTTGATATATATTAGTGATTTGGATTTGGGTGAACAGGGCACAATTTCAAAATTTGCAGATGACGCAAAACTTGGAAGTGTAGTAAACAGTGAGGAGGACAGTGATAGACTTCAAGACAGGCTGGTGGAATGGGCGGACACGTGGCAAATGAACTTTAACGCAGAGAAGTACGAAGTGATACATTTTGGCAGGAAGAATGAGGAGAGGCAATATAAACTAAATGGTACAATTCTAGAGGGGGTGCAGGAACAGAGAGACCTGGGCGTATATGTGCACAAATCTTTGAAAGTGGCAGGACAGATGAGAAAGCGGTTAAAAAAGCATACGGGATCCTGGGCTTTATAAATAGAGGCACAGAATCCAAAAGTATGGAAGTCATGATGAAGCTTTATAAAATACTGGTTTGACCTTCCTAAAGTGCAGTGCCCAGAATTGGACACAATACTGGAGTATTGTGTCCAATTCTGGGCACTGCACTTTAGGAAGGATGTGAAGGCCTTGGAGAGGGTGCAGAAAAGATTTACTGGAATGGTCCCAAAGATAAGGGACTTCAGTTACGTGGATAGACTGGAGAAGCTGGGGTTGTTCTCCTTAGAGCAGGGTTTAGATAAAGTAAATAAAGAGAAACTGTTCCCACTGGCAGAAGGATCGAGAACCAGAGGACACAGATTTAAGGTGATTGGCAAAAGAACCAAGGTGACATGAGGAAAAACTTTTTTACACAGCGAGTTGTTATGATCTGGAATGGGCTGCCCGAGGGGGTGGTGGAGGCAGATTCAATCATGGCCTTCAAAAAGGAATTGGATAAATACTTGAAGGGAAAAAATTTGCAGGGCTATGGGAAAAGAGCAGGGGAATGGGACTAACTGGATTGCTCTTACAAAGAGCCGGCATGGGCTCGATGGGCCGAATGGCCTCCTTCTGTGCTGTAACCATTCTATGATTCTATGACAGGCAGCTGAAGGCATGGCCGCCAATGGTGGAGCAAAGAAAATCGAGGAGCTCAGAGATCTCGGAGGGTTGTAGGGCTGGAGGAGGTTACAGAGGTAGGGAGGGGCGAGGCCGTGGAGGAGTTTGAAAACAAGGATAAGAATTTTAAAATTGAGGTTTTAGCTGGACCGGGAGCCAATGTAGGTCAGCGAACACAATGAACGGGACTTGGTGTGAGTTAGGATACAGGCAACAGAATTTTGGATGAGCTCAGAGGGTGCAAGGAGTGGGGGCCGGCCCGGGGAGCATTGGAATAGTCGAGTCTAGAGGTAACAAAGACAATGACAGATAGAGAAAAGGTGCAGGGGAGCCTCACAGAATGAGAAAAAACAGAGACAGAGATATACAGACAAGAGAATGAGAAAGTGTGTGAGAGGCATAAAAAGACAGAAAGAAAGAAAGAACCAGAAAGAGTGAAAGACAAAGAGAAATGGATTTGGAAAGACTTTAAGACTGGGAGACCAGCAGAGAGAGAGTTACAATGCCATGCAGGCCTGCATTTTCTTTATTCACTCTTGGAATGTGGCCCCACTGGCAAGGCCAGCGTTTATTCAGAAGGTTGTGATATAACACATTGTTTTGCTAGGCCACTTCAGAGGGCAGTTGAGAGTCATATATAGGCTGGAGCAGGTAAGGACAGCAGGTTCCTTCCCTATTAATGAACCAGGCGGCTTTTTCCAACAGCTTCATGGTCACTTTTAACCATGTTGCTTTTTGCAACAGTTTTTTATTTCCAGATTTTTAAAAACATTAAATTCAAATTCTCAAACTGCTATGGTGGAATTTGAATTTAAGTTCTCTGGATTATTAGTCTGGTAACATAACCATTACAAACTGTACCCCAGTGTAAACACAAAATATAGACAGGTTTAAGCGGTCCCATAACCAACAGACCAAAGCAAAGCCTCTGTAGCCCTAACACATCCAGTTGAGAATGGTAATGGACAATCAGGCAACTAACAGGAGGAGGAGGTTCCATGAAATTCCCACCCTCAGCCATGACATAACCCAGCGTGTGAGAGCAAGAGGTAAGCCTGAGGTGTTTGCAAGAGTCTTCAGTCAAAAGTGCCAAGTGGACAATCCCACTCGACCCCATCCTAAGGTCCCCGCCATCATAGATCCCAGTGTCTAGCCAAGCCAGTTAACTCCATGCATTGATAAGCAGCTGGACGCACCGGGCACAGTGAAGACTATGGGCCTAACAACATGTAGTGCTAAAGACCAATTCACCAGACCTAGCTGCTTCCCGAGCCAGCTATGACACCGGCATCTACCCAACTATGTGGAAAATTGGCCAGGTAAGTTGTATCATCAAAAAGCAGGGCAAATCTAACCCAGCTAATTATCACCCCATCAGAACCTCCTGATCAATGGAAGGAGTCATCAACAGTGACATCAAGTGACAATTACTCACTAACAATCTATTCACGGATACTAAATTCAGGGTTCCATCCGGACTACTCGGCTCCAGACCTCGATGCAGACTTGATCCAGACATGGATGCAGGAGCCAAATGCCAGAGGAGGGATGAGAGGAGCTGCCCTCAACATCAAGGCAGCATTCAACTGAGTGTGGAACCAAAGGGTCCTGAAAAACTGGTCAATGGGGGTGAAGGGGGAAACCCTCCAATAGCTGGAGTCATACTTGATGCATAGGATCTTATGATGGAGGCAATCTCATTGATGATGCAGCTTAAGATGTTTGGGCCAAGGATATTGCCCTGAGGAATGCCAGGGTCGATGCCCTGGGGCTGTGATGTTTGCTTTCTGACAACCACAAGCATCTTCCTGTGTGTCATGTTCAACTCCAGCCACTGGAGAGCAGTCTATTGCTGCCTTGATGTCAAAGTCAGCTATTGTCACTTTTCCTCTGGTATTCAGATCTTGCGTCCATATCTGGATCAAGGCCTTGAAGTCTGGATTGAGTAGTTCTGGTGAGCATTGGTAAGCAGGTTATTGGTGAACAGGTGCCACTTGATGGCACTATTGGAGATCCCTTATACCACTCTGCTGATGATTAGGAGGAGGATGGTAGGACGATAATTGGCTGATTTGGATTTATTCTGATTTTTATTGATACGATCTATAGGGGCAATTTTCCATATTGTATATGTATGTATGTATAATTTTTGTATATATATGTACATGTGTGTGTAAATGTATGTGTATATATATGTATATGTGTATATATGTGCCAATGTGTGTATATATGTGTGTGTATATGTATTACTGCATGTATGTGTGTATATGTGTACATATATGTCAATGCACAGCTGCACAGGAACAGCTTGCCTGGGGGGCAGGGGTTACTTCTGGTGCACAGGTCTTCATCGATACAGCCTGAATGTTATCAGGGCCCATAACCTCTGCAGTGTCCAGTGCACTCAGCCGCTTCTTAATATCATATGGCTGGAAGCATTTTTCACACAATGGGTAGAGCAAATCGGATCTCTCTCCCCCTAAAATGTTGTGGATGTTGGAGGACAATTGAAATGTTAAAGACTGGGATTGGGGGGTTGATCAGCCATGTTCTGATTGAATGGCGGAACTGGCTCGAGGGGCTAAATGGCCTCCTCCTGTTTCTATGAGCCAAATAAGCTGCCAAAAAGTATAAATAGGGACCAAACAAGCCAAACTCTAGATTGCACTGCTGCATTCAACGAATGAGTGCTGACCCTCAGTCTTTGGCTCCATGTGATACGTTGTTAGCCTTAGCTCTGTTAGTAGCACATGTGCCTCTGAGTCAGAAGATTGTAGGTTTAAGTCCCACTCCAGAGACCTAATATTCCTGGCTGAGTTCTTCAATGCAATACTGAGGGAGTGCTGCACTTTTGGAGGTGTTGTCCTTTTGGATGAGACATTAAACCAAGGCCCTGTCTGCCCTCTCAGGTAGATGTAAAAAATCTTGTGACTCTATTAGAAGAACAGCATTCGGGATTTCCTGGTGTCCTGGCCAATATTTATTCCTCAGCCAACATCATAAGAAATGATCTGGTCACTTAACACACTGCTGTTTGTGGGACATTGCTGTATGCAAATTGGCTGCTGTGTTTCCCATATTACAACAGTGACTTCAAAAGTATTTCATGGACTGTGCAGTGATTTGGGATGTCCTGAGGTTGTGAAAACCTCTATATAGATGCAAGTACTTTATGCTCGTTAGAAAGCGGTTTGAGTGGAGTTGCTGCTGGTTAATCCCAATCCTTGCACCACTGTGTGCATCTCGAGTCAGTTCATGAGTCAATATGATGATCATCCAATAAATATATTTCTTTTTGGGAAATACATTATTCTCAGGATGTGGGCATCGCTGGCATTTATTGCTCATCCCTCAATGCCCTGAGAAGGTGGTGGTGGGCTTTCTGCTTGAGCCACTGGTAGTGTTTTGATATAACTGAATGGCTTGTTAGGCCGTATCAGAAAGGAGTTAACAGTCAACCACATAGGCTGGACTGGGTAAGGACGGCAGGTTTCCTTCCCTAAAGGCACCAGTGAACCAGTTGGGTTTTTACAATAATCTGACAGATTCATGGTCACTTTTACTAATGCCAGCTTTTAATTTCCAGATTATTTTTAACTGAATTCGAATCCTGAAACTGCCCTGTGGGGATCTGAACTCACAATCTACTGGATTAATTAATCCAGGCCTCTGGATTACTAGTCCAGTAACATAACCACTGCACTACCATTCCTTGCATTTCTTTGAAAAAATTTAGGCTCTAATTTTAGCCCCCAAGAATGGATGGGTTGGGGGCAGGTCGGAAGTTAAAATAACAGCTTTTTGGAGCAGGACTGTATCCTGGCACCAACCTGCCCACTTCCGGGTTTAACCCAGGCAGGTTTGTCTGCGTGTGGAGAGCAGACACCAGGAAGTCCCGCCCCCACTTAAAGCTGGTAGGCCGATACTTAAAAGGGCAACGTACCTCATTGAGATACTTGAGGTACTTAATTCTTTGTATTGGAAAACTTAAATGGATTTAACCTTACCTGATCAAGTTCCCCATCGCTTCCGATTCACGTCAGGTGAAGCAGGCGGTGAGGACCGGATCCATGAGATGAGGGCCTTTATGGCACTGCTTGTGGGCCCGGAGGAGCAGGACTGCTTCATCCAGGCCCAATAAGCTCACCTTGCTGATAGGACCCCTGCAATTGGCCAACCCCACTACCCATGGTGGACCCGCCCCAGATGGTGGCCCCCACCTACCTCTGGCTCTTCACCCGACCTCCGATCTCTAGCCTCTTCGAGCGACCCCCAATCTTCTCCACAGCCCACGATCTTCTCCCCGGCCCCCCGATCTTCTCCCCAGCCCACAAACTCCTCCGCAGCCCCACCGAACTTCTCCCCAGATCCCTGAACTTCGCCCCGGCCCCCCAATCATCTCCCCAGCCCACGAACTCCTCCCCAGCCCCCCTTGATCTTCTCCCCAGCCCACAAACTCCTCCCCAGCACCCCCCCGATTTTCTCCTCAGCCCCCCCGATTTTCTCCCCAGCCCACGATCTTCTCCCCGACCACCCGATCTTCTCCCCAGACCTCCGATTTTCTCCCCGGCCCCCCCCCCCCCCGATTTTCTCCCCAGCCTGTGATCCCTACCTCCCTCCGATCCCTAGCTGCGGCCTGCTACTGCAGGCCTTCCTGCCCGACAACCAGAACCCTGTCAATCAGGCTGGCTGCCGGGTGCGAAGTCCGGGAGTAAAATTTGTTGACCTCATTACAGCCAACTCACCTTCTGGGTTTCGCACCCGAAAATCTAACCGCCCCCCCCCGCTCCCATTGTCTCTCGGACAGCAGGTGCTGGTATGGAGGTCGGCTGCACCAGAGCCACTGGGAGTGGGGGAGGTGTGGGCTGGTGCTCAGGGTGGAGACCCCCTACCGGTACATGGCCAGTAGGGGGTTGAGGGGTGGTGCTTGATGTCAAATTTTGGATAGCCCGGTGGTGAAGGATTTGCCGGTCTTCAGTTGCTTCCAAGCCTTTATTTGCAGAGATCCATATTACACCCACACCACACATTAGACCAGCTCTCCTATAAATGGATGCAAGAGAGTTCCCAATTGATACACACCACCTGAATACAATTAACATTAATTGATATAAATCATACAACTAACACCTGGGGTGGGGACCCCCCCCATCGGTACATGGCCAGTGGGAGGAGTCCGTACCCTGGGGTCTCCCCCCCGCCTTTTCTCCACCACTTTCCCGGGCCACGGAAGCCCTCTCCTCTTTGCCAGATTTTCCAAATGTAAGGAATCTTACAACACCAGGTTGTAGTCCAACAGTTTCTTTAGAACCCTTCACTCACTCACCTGACGAAGGAGGTAAGCTCCGAAAGCTTGTGATTTTCAAATAAAACTGTTGGATTATAACCTGGTGTGGTAAAATTCCTTACATTTGTCCACCCCAGTCCATCACCGGCATCTCCACACCAGATTTTCCAGGCTTCTCTTCCCTCCCCCTCTGCTATTCTGCTGTAACCATTTACATCTCCTCTGGACCTATCTTTTGATTCTCTAATTTCTCTCATTAGCACCCCATTTTGTCTTGCACTTTTGTTACTTAATCATCTCCCGCCCTCTACCCAACCACAGACCTCTCCTTTTTACTTTTCCCATCTCATTTCCCTGGCTCTGTACCTCCTTATAAACTGTTCATCTCTAACACCTGCCAGTTCTGATGAAAGGTCATCGACCTGAAACATTGGGGGTGATTTTAAACCCCAAGAAGGTGTGGGTTGGGGGCAGGTGGGAGTTGAAAATTGTTGTTTTTTGGGTCACGACCACAACCTGACTTTATTTCCAGGTTTAACATTGGTTCGTAAAAGTCCAGGCTTCCCACTGGGAATGCAAAGTCCAAATATTTTGCGGTCGCGACCCAAAAAAACAGCTATTTTCAACTCCCACCCGTCCACCACCCTAAACATTCACTCCCTTCACCACCGGCGCACCATGGCTGCAGTGTGTACCATCCACAGGATGCACTGCAGCAACTCGCCAAGGCTTCTTCGACAGCACCTCCCAAACCCGCGACCTCTACCACCTAGAAGGACAAGAGCAGCAGGTACATGGGAACAACACCACCTGCACATTCCCCTCCAAGTCACACACCATCCCGACTTGGAAATATATCGCCGTTCCTTCATCGTCGCTGGGTCAAAATCCTGGAACTCCCTTCCTAACAGCACTGTGGGAGAACCTTCACCACACGGACTGCAGCGGTTCCAGAAGGCGGCTCACCACCACCTTCTCAAGGGCAATTAGGGATGGGCAATAAATGCCGGGCTCGCCAGCGACGCCCACATCCCATGAACAAATTTTTTAAAATGCCAGATTGGTCAAAAAAGTAAAGGCCCATGGGATCCAAGGGAATGTGACAGATCGGATCCAAAATTGGCTCAGTGGCAGGAAGCAAAGGGTAAAGGTCGACGGGTGTTTTTGCGACTGGAAGGCTGTTTCCAGTGGGGAGCCGTAGGGCTCGGTACTGGGTCCTTTGCTTTTTGTGGTATACATTAACGATTGGGACTTAAAACGTAGGGGCATGATTAAGAAATTTGTGGATAGTTGTAGACTGCAGGAAGATATCAATGGACTGGTCAAATGGGCAGAAAAGTGGCAAACAGAGTTTAATCCAGAGAAGTGTGAGGTAATGCATTTGGTGAGAGCAAACAAGGCAAGGGAATACACAATAAATGGGAGGATACTGAGAGGTGTAGAGGAAGTGAGGGACCTTGGAGTGCATGTCCACAGATCCCTGAAGGTAGCAGGACAGGTAGATAAGGTGGTTAAGAAGGCATATGGAATGCTTTCCTTTATTAGCTGAGGCATAGAATGTAAAAGCAGGGAGGTTATGCTGGAACTGTATAAAACACTGGTTAGGCCACAGCTTGAGTACTGTGTACAGTTCTGGTCACCACATTACAGGAAGGATATAATTGCACCAGAGAGGGTGCAGAGGAGATTTATGAGGATGTTGCCAGGACAGGAGAGTTTTAGCTATGATGACAGATTGGATAGGCTGGGGTTGTTTTCCTTGGAACAGAGGAGGCTGAGGGGTGATTTGATTGAGGTGTACAAAATTATGAGGGGCCCAGATAGAGTGGATAGGAAGGACCTATTTCCCTTAGTGGAGGGGTCAATAACCAGGGGGCATGGATTTACAGTAATTGGTAGAAGGATTAGAGTGGAAATGAGGAAAAATGTTTTCCCCCAGAGGGTGGTGGGGGTCTGGAACTCACTGCCTGAAAGGGTGGGAGAGGCAGAAACCCTCAACTCATTTAAAAAATACCTGGATGTGCACCTGAAGAGCGGTGACCTGCAGGGCTACGGACCAAATACAGGAAATTGGGATGAGGCCGGGTGGCTCGTTTCTCAGCCGGCGCGGACACGATGGGCCGAATGGCCTCCTTCTGTGCCGTAAATTTTCTATGATTCTTCTATGATTCTAGGGTTGATGAGTGTAGTGTGGCTGATGTTGTGCATATGGAGTTTCAAAAGGCTTTTGATAAAATAACATATAATATCCTTGTTAGGAAAATTGAAACCCATGGGATTAAAGGG
Organism: Heptranchias perlo; assembly: GCF_035084215.1. Lineage (NCBI taxonomy): Eukaryota > Metazoa > Chordata > Chondrichthyes > Hexanchiformes > Hexanchidae > Heptranchias > Heptranchias perlo. Next base: position 2,200,421 of record NC_090353.1, on the reverse strand, counting down.
ACAGTGGCAGCTTGGATATGAAATTGGCTAAAGGACAGGAAACAGAGAGCAGCGATGAACGGTTGTTTTTCAGACTGGAGGGAAGTATACAGTGGTGTTCCCCAGGGGTCAGTATTAGGACCACTGCTCTTTTTGATATATATTGACCTGGCCTTGGGTATACAGGGTGTAATTCCAAAGTTTGGAGATGACAAGAAACTCAGAAATGTAGTAAACAATGAGGAAGATAGTAACAGACTTCAGGAGGACAGACTGGTGAAATGGGCAGACACATAGATGAGATTTAACGCAGAGAAGTGTGAAGTGATACATTTTGGTAGGAAGAATGAGGAGAGGCAATATAAACTAAATGGGACAATTATAAAGGAGGTGCAGGAACAGAGAGACCTGGGGGTGTATGTACACAAATCTTTGAAGGTGCAGGACAAGTTATGAAGGCTGTAAAAAAAGCATAGGGGATGCTTGGCTTTGTTAATAGAGGCATAGAGTACAAAAGCAAGGAAGTTATGCTAAATCATTATAAAACTCTGGTTAGGTCCCAGCTGGAGTATTGTGTTCAATTCTGGGCACCACACTTTAGGAAGGATGTGAAGGCCTTAGAGAGGGTGCAGAAGAGATTTACTAGAATGGTATCAGGGATGAGGGACTTCAGTTATGTGGAGAGACTGGAGGAGCTGGGATTGTTCTCCTTAGAACAGAGAAGGTTAAGGGGAGATTTGATAGAGATGTTCAAAATCACGAAGGATTTTGAGAGCGTAACTAAGGAGAAACTGTTTCCAGTGGCAGAAGGGTCGGTAACCAGAGGACACAGATTGAAGGTGATCGGCAAAAGAACCAGAGGCGACATGAGGAAACACTTTTACTCAGCAAGTTGTTATGATCTGGAATGCACTGCCTGAAAGGGCGGTGGAAACAGATTCAATCATAATTTTCAAAAGAGAATTGGATAAATACTTTGAGGGAAAAAAATTTGCAGGGCTATGGGGAAAGAGCAGGAGCATGGGACTAATTGGAGAGCTCTTTCAAAGAGCCGGCAGTCACGATGGGCTGAATGGCCTCCTCCTGTTCCAAGATATTCCCTTCCCAAGGAGGGGATACTGTACACGCCCTCTGGTCCTCCTGAAATTAACTGTGACATAAACTGAAACGACAAGAGGTGAAGTCAGGGTGTCATGTGATCACATTTTAAGACTGAGTGAATTAGGCCAATCCCAGAGACACCTCCCTGGGGGGGGGGGGGGCACCAATACTCAGCCAGCCCCATCCTAAACTCACAGGCATCAGGGAACTGACAGCAGCAAACTCAGGGCAAAGGAAGCAAGCTTCCACCGACTGCCCATCCCAGCCAGGCCTGCTCCACCACCCAGAGCCCAGGCAGCCAGGCCCCGCCCATCCCTGACACAGGCCCCGCCCATCCCTGAGACAGGCCCCGCCCATCCCTGAGCTATGCCCCGCCCACTCCAGAGCGAGGCCCCGCCCACTCCTGAGCTATTTCCCCGCCCATCCCTGAGCCAGGCCCCGCCCATCCCTGAGCCAGGCCCCGCCCTCCCCGGAGCCAGGCCCCGCCCACTCCTGAGCTATTTCCCCGCCCATCCCTGAGCCAGGCCCCGCCCATCCCTGAGCGAGGCCCCGCCCATCCCTGAGCTATGCCCCGCCTACCCCTTGTCCTTTAGCCCTGACCACGGTGCCGCCCAGGCCGAGCTGGTGGGCGGGCACTGTAACGCCAATCAGAGGGATAGGCCTTTCCATTGGTCCGCACATGCGCCTTCCCTAATATTGGCTGGAAGGGAGGTATCCGGTGGGTGACGTCACGTGATTTCTCAGGTGGGGGCGGGGCGGGGCGGGGCGACAGTCTGGAGACCGTAACCCGGAGCAACGGGACCCGGAGCGAGACCGTAACCCGGAGCAACGGGACCCGGAGCGAGACCGTAACCCGCAGCAACGGGACAGGCCCTGCCATGGCTTTCATCGCCGGGCAGCCAGTCACTGCCGTCGTGGTGAGTTGTTAATCGGCGTGCGGTTCGGGAGCTCGTCACCCGGACCGGGCGGTGTCTGTTTCCAGGAATGCCCCGTTTGATTGCCGGCCTGACTCGGTGCTTTCCCCTGGCGATCGGCTCCTGCCGTCTTGGCCCAACTGCTGATCTGGGGGGGGGGGACGGGGAGCGGGAGCGATGGCCTGGCCCAGGGTGGGGACCCAATCAATGGGTAAGACTGAGCGTTTAGAGGAGAGGTCCAGGCCATGGCGTAAACGTTCTCGGCTCCAGAGTCACTCGGTCCACAACAGGCGCCACCAGCATTATGGGGAGGCTCCGACCAGAGGGGACCGGACCCAGGGGGGCCATGCACTGGACCCGAATACTGGGATCGTGGCTTTTCTTCCTAGGAACATAGGAAGAGGAGTAGGCCATTCAGCCCCTCGATCTGTGACCTAGCTCCATATACCTGCCTTTGGCCCATATCCCTTAATACCTTTGGTTGCCAAAAAGCTATCTATCTCAGATTTAAATTTAGCAATTGAGCTCGTATCAATTGCCGTTTGCGGAAGAGAGTTCCAAACTTCTACCACCCTTTGTGTGGAGAAATGTTTTCTAATCTCACTCCTGAAAGGTCTGGCTCTAATTTTTAGACTGCCCCCTACTCCTAGAATCCCCAACCAGCGGAAATAGTTTCTCTCTATCCACCCTATCTGTTCCCCTTAATATCTTATAAACTTCGATCAGATCACCCCTTAACCTTCGAAACTCCAGAGAATACAACCCCAATTTGTGTAATCTCTCCTCGTAACTTAACCCTTGAAGTCCGGGTATCATTCTAGTAAACCTACGCTGCACTCCCTCCAAGGCCAATATGTCCTTCCGAAGGTGCGGTGCCCAGAACTGCTCACAGTACTCCAGGTGCGGTCTAACCAGGGTTTTGTATAGCTGCAGCATAACTTCTGCCCCCTTGTACTCTAGTCCTCTGGATATAAAGGCCAGCATTCCATTAGCCTTCTTGATTATTTTCTGCACCTGTTCATGACATTTCAATGATCTATGTACCTGAACCCCTAAGTCCCTTTGGACATCCACTGTTTTTAACTTTTTACCATTTAGAAAGTACCCTGTTCTATCCTTTTTTGATCCAAAGTGGATGACCTCACATTTGTCTACATTGAATTCCATTTGCCACAATTTTGCTAATTCACCGAATCTATCAATATCCCTTTGTAATTTTATGTTTTCATCTACACTGCTTACAATGCCACCAATCTTTGTGTCATCGGCAACCTTAGATATGAGACTTTCTATGCCTTCATCTAAGTCGTTAATAAATATTGTGAATAATTGAGGCCCCAAGACTCCTGCGGGACTCCACTAGTCACATCCTGCCAATGTGAATACTTACCCATTATCCCTACTCTCTGTCGCCTTTCGCTCAGCCAACTTCCTAACCAAGTCCGTACTTTTCCCTTGATTCCATGGACTTCTAACTTAGCTAACAGTCTCTTATGTGGGACCTTATCAAATGCCTTCTGGAAGTCCATATAAATAACATCCATTGACATTCCCCTGTCCACTACTTTAGTCACCTCTTCAAAAAATTCAATCAGGTTTGTCAGGCACGACCTACCTTTCACAAATCCATGCTGGCTCTCCCTGATTAACTGAAAATTCTCGAGGTGTTCAGTCACCCTATCCTTAATTATAGACTCCAGCAATTTCCCCACAACAGATGTTAGGCTAACTGGTCTATAATTCCCCGGTTTCCCTCTCTCCTTTCTTAAAAAGCAGAGTGACGTGCAATTTTCCAATCTAGAGGGACAGTTCCTGAATCTAGAGAACTTTGAAAGATTATAGTTAGGGCATCTGCAATGTGCTCACCTACTTCCTTTAAAACCCTGGGATGGAAACCATCTGGTCCTGGGGATTTGTCACTCTTTAGTGCTATTATTTTCTTCATTACTGTTGCTTTACTTATGTTAATTTTATCGAGTCCCTGTCCCCGATTCAATATAAGTTTTCTTGGGATTTCCGGCATGCTATCCTCTTTTTCTACTGTAAATACTGATGCAAAGTAATTGTTCAACATGTCCGCCATTTCCCCATTGTCAACGACAATATCCCCACTTTCAGTTTTTAAGGGGCCAACACTGCTCCTGACCACCCTCTTTTTCCTAATATAACTATAAAAGTTCTTCGTATTGGTTTTGATATCCCTTGCAAGTTTCTTTTCATGCTTTCTTTTTGCAGCTCTTACTATCTGTTTTGTGACCCTTTGTTGATCTTTGTATCTTTCCCATTCGCCAGGATCTCTGCCATTTTTTGCCTTTTTGTATGCCCTTTCCTTATGTCTTATACTGTCCCTTACCTCTTTAGTTGTCTGTGGCTGTTTTTTTTGGCAAGTAGAGTTCTTGCCCCTCAGGGGTATAAACCAGTTCTGTATCTCATTAAATGTTTCTTTAAACATTTCCCACTGATCATCAGTCGTTTTACCCATTAACAGATTTGCCCAGTTTACTGTGGACAGTCTCTGTCTCATCCCATTGAAGTCGGCCTTACCCAAGTCTAGAATCTTAGCAGCTGATTCACTTTTTCCCCTTTCAAACACTACATTGAACTCGATCATGTTATGATCGCTATTGGATAGATGTTCACGCACAGTTAAGCTGTTAACTAAATCTGGTTCATTACTCATTACTAAATCTAGTATGGCTTGCCCCCTTGTTGCCTCTAGGACATACTGCTGTAGAAAACTATCCCGGACACACTCAAGAAATTCATTACTTTTCTGACTGTTGCTTGTCTGCTTTTTCCAATCTATGTGAAGGTTAAAGTCCCCCATTAAGACCACTTTCTTACACGCTTGTCTAATCCCTGCATTTATACAATCCAGCACTTCAGAGCTGCTGCCAGGGGTCCTATACACAACTCCCACTATAGTCTTAGATCCTTTCCTATTTCTCAATTCAACCTATAAGGTCTCTGTTGGCTGCTTACCTCTTGTTATATCCTCCTTTATCATTGAATTGATTTCATTTCTAATCACTGAGGCTACTCCTCCCATTCTTCCATTTTCCCTATCTCTCCTGTAGACCTTATAACCCGGTATATTTAGTTCCCAATCCTGACCATCCTGCAGCCATGTCTCAGTAATAACTATCATGTCATACCCTCCAACTTGAATTTGAACCTGTAGTTCATTTAATTTATTCCTTATACTGCATGCATTTGTATATAGAACTTTTAATTGGGCCACACACCCTCGTCTGACCTTCAGCTTTGATGCTGGGTTAATCGCCTTACGCCTTCTAGTTTTCACTTTATCTGTAGTGTCTAAAGTACACTTTCTTTCCGCTGCTCTACGCTTTTCCCTTTCACTTGTTCTTGACCAACTGTTTGTACTATTTGTATTGTAAATTTCCCCTGTGTCTTCCCCTCTCTTGCTGCTCTCAACTTTACTCCCTTCTGACTCCCCGCTAAGGTTCCCATCCCCCTGCCACTCTAGTTTAAACCTTCCCCAACAGCACCAGCAAACACCCCCGCGAGGACATTGGTCCCGGTTCTGCTTGGGTGTAACCCATCTGCTGCTCCGTTACCTCTGGAGTCCCCCAAGGATTTATCCTTGGCCGCCTCCTTTTTTTCATCTATATGCTGCCCATCAGCAACATCATCCGAAAACACAAGGTCAGGTTCCATGTGTAAGGCTGACTCCGGCCTCTTGTGCTTCCCCCTTCCCTTCGCCCCACCACTGCCTTCTGCTGCTTTGGTCTAGAATTCCCTCCTTTAAGACGCTCCTTAAAATCCATATTTTTGACCAAGCTTTTGATCACCCTGCTCCTTTGGCTTGACGTCCATTTTTTCCCGTTATGCCTCTGTGAAGCACTATGGGACATTTTTCTACATTTATGACACAAAATAAATGCTGCGTGGCGATCGTTCCCTGTGCTGCGTGGCGATCGTTCCCTGTGCTGCGTGGCGATCGTTCCCTGTGCTGTATGGTGTAATTGCACTGTCTAACCATGTTCCAGCCCCACTCCCTGAATGGGTATGTGCTTGTTGCTGCAAGGTTTGAATTCCATAATGTTGACACAGCCTGTGAGGTCAATGGGTGAGGCTGTGCTTTGTTACTGATAGCAGCGCACTGCTGTTCTGGATGGGAAAACCTAATGCTGAAACGGTTACACTTTCTGGGAGGAAGTCAGAGGACATTCTAATTATACATAATTCAGGGATATTTCTGCAGTGATTGTGAAGTACTGTCCAGTGCACCATATTTGAAACACATTGCCTCAGCATTCAACAGAACATTGTTCACTTTGGGATTGGGTGTCTCACATTTTTCACAGGCAATGAGTCTGGTGAGGGTGCAGCTCAGTGATTATCACAAGAAGTGTCTGTTCATGAAGGGAGCTCCTTTGTAACCCTCATAGACAGCTTGGATTAAGTTTGACATTCTCATTAAGTGGCATATAGGAGGGCTTTTACTGGAGTCTATGGGATTGCCCATGTGGTCTGTTTCCTTTGCCTCCATTTAGTTGTGTTCCAGCCTGACTTTGAAGGAGTGTGCTAAATGCTGCAGGTTTTCAATTCCATATTGTCAACATAATAACTGGCAGTTTGTGAGATCACTGGGTGAGGCCTTACATTCTGAAACCAATACTGTACTGGATGGGGAGAAAATTACAGGTATTACACTTCGAAAGAAGGAGTTAGAAGAGATTGAGATTAAATATTTCACCAAAGCAAAGCAACAACTTATTGTGTGCATTTAGTGTCTGTAGTTATAGATGACAGTATATGTCCCCTAGTGTAAATGGAAGAATGGTGCAGTTTGTTGATTAGGGCAGAAGTCCAGGAGTTATTGTGAGTAAATGCTTGGTAAGAGGAGGTGGTGTTTCTCGGCATCTGGGATTTATGAAAAAATCATTTAAAGAGGTCGGACTCAAGAGGTGGTCTACTTGGGGTTTGCAGGGTCATGAAGGGGGTTGATATTGTTTATCGAAGCGAGTTGCTCACGATGGGGAACAATTCAAATACTGAGGACATTAATTGAAAATGAAGAAGGAATGAAGGGTGTTACCGTTTTTGCTTGAAAAGTAATAACCTGTGGACTAAGGAAGACCAATGAAGTGGATAGTGTAAATGGGATCAAGAGACAGTGTGGAGGGAGAAGGCATTGAGGGATATGGTGAGGAGGCTGAGGTCTATCAGAAAGGGACAGTTTGGATCTAATGATCTTTTCCCATTCCTAAAACATCTTGTGTTCTTAGAGGTGCAGTGACCGTAACCATGTTCTTGAGTTTACTGCCTACGGATGTTCCCCATGGCTCTCTTCTGATTCTGAATTCTTTATTTCAGCAACGTATTGAAATTCGTAAACTGCGTCATGGTGATAACCTAATCCTGGGATTCAGTATCGGAGGTGGAATTGACCAGGACCCAGCACAAAACCCCTACTCAGAGGACAAAACAGACAAGGTGGGAATCAGGAATCAGAATCCTGCAAAGCAGGACATGGCTCTGTGTGTGCATGTTAGTAACTAGCAAACAATTTCAGCTTTCACTCCCTGTTCTCCGGGGCCTGCCAAATATAATGATGAGGTGAATTTTCGACTATGAACGGAAGGTTGATTATTTACATTTTATATGCAATCCTCAGAAAAACATGACTAGTTTTACCCCATAATTTGCCCACCTGGGAGAAACCTAGCTCTTCAGTACTATTGGACAGTTTGTGTTAGGGAGAGACAGAGGGGGAGGTATGCATCAATATTACCGTGGGGGAGGGGATAGATTTTAACAGTATCGTTCACTTTCAGAAAAATATTTTGGGAGATAAATTAAGTTTTAATCACTGCTAGAGCAAATAGTGAAGTAAATGCCACCCTAATTAAACTCCTAGACAGGCATTGACCTTTCACTCAAGACTCTTAATGACTGTTAGTAGCTGAATTGTAACTGAGAGCAGGAGGTGGTGGGCTGTATGTGAAGCACACAACACACTGAGGAGTGTGTGTCTGTGTAATTCACTTTGGAATAATTGGTTGCCATGTGAATTCATCATTTGCCTCTGATCAAGAATTTAAGATTGAAACACTTCCACTTCTAGAGGCAGAATCACTTCCTCCCTGAGAGAGAGAGAGAGAGAGAGTGTGTGAATGTGAATGATCGTCTCTTCCTCCGAGAGAGAGCGAGAACGTCTCTTCCTTCCATAGAGGGGGAGAGAGAGAGAGAGAGAGAGAGCGAGAGAGAACGTCTCTTCCTCCTATCGAGGGGGAGAGAGAGAGCGAGAGAGAGAGAGAGAGAGAGAGAGAGAACGTCTCTTCCTCCCATAGAGGGGGAGGGGGAGAGAGAGAGAGAACGTCTCTTCCTCCCATAGAGGGGGAGAGAGAGAGCGAGCGAGAGAGAACGTCTCTTCCTCCCATAGAGGGGGAGAGAGCGAGAGAGAGAGAGAGAGAGAGAACGTCTCTTCCTCCTATCGAGGGGGGGAGAGAGAGCGAGAGAGAGAGAGAGAGAGAGAGAGAGAACGTCTCTTCCTCCCATAGAGGGGGAGAGAGAGAGAGAGAGAGAGAACGTCTCTTCCTCCCATAGAGGGGGAGAGAGAGAGAGAGAGAGAGAGAGAGAGAGAACGTCTCTTCCTCCCATAGAGGGGGAGAGAGAGAGAGAGAGAGAGAACGTCTCTTCCTCCCATAGAGGGGGAGAGAGAGAGCGAGCGAGAGAGAACGTCTCTTCCTCCCATAGAGGGGGAGGGGGAGAGAGAGAGAGAGAGAGAGAGAACGTCTCTTCCTCCCATAGAGGGGGAGGGGGAGAGAGAGAGAGAGAGAGAGAGAACGTCTCTTCCTCCCATAGAGGGGGAGGGGGGGAGAGAGAGAGAGAGAGAGAACGTCTCTTCCTCTCATAGAGGGGGAGGGGGGGAGAGAGAGAGAGAGAGAGAGAGAACGTCTCTTCCTCCCATAGAGGGGGAGGGGGAGAGAGAGAGAGAACGTCTCTTCCTCCCATAGAGGGGGAGAGAGAGAGAGAGAGAACGTCTCTTCCTCCCATAGAGGGGGAGAGAGAGAGAGAGAGAACGTCTCTTCCTCCCATAGAGGGGGAGAGAGAGAGAGAGAGAACGTCTCTTCCTCCCATAGAGGGGGAGAGAGAGAGAGCGAGCGAGAGAGAGAGAACGTCTCTTTCTCCCATAGAGGGGGAGAGAGAGAGAGAGAGCGAGCGAGCGAGAGAGAGAGAGAGAGAGAGAGAACGTCTCTTCCTCCCATAGAGGGGGAGAGAGAGAGAGAGAGAGAGAACGTCTCTTCCTCCCATAGAGGGGGAGAGAGCGAGCGAGGGGGAGAGAGAGAGAGAGAGAACGTCTCTTCCTCCCATAGAGGGGGAGAGAGCGAGCGAGGGGGAGAGAGAGAGAGAGAGAACGTCTCTTCCTCCCATAGAGGGGGAGAGAGAGAGCGAGGGGGAGAGAGAGAGAGAGAGAGAACGTCTCTTCCTCCCATAGAGGGGGAGAGAGTGAGCGAGGGGGAGAGAACGTCTCTTCCTCCTATCGAGGGGGGGAGAGAGAACGTCTCTTCCTCCGGTGTGGAGAGGGAGGGAGCGGGAGGGAGAGAGAGAACACGTCGCTTCTAGAAACTAGAAGCCATTAAGTCGACCATCAGCAATTGGATTATATATCGGAAACGTGAAGAACCTGTACAGCAATAACATAAAATGGACCAATCCTCCTTCCTCCCTCCGATTCGTTCTAATTCACTCGTGTGTAAAGGGGTTGAGTAATGAAGAAGAATAAAAAAATGAAAAGGGAGAGTTCAGGAAAGTTTTTTGATATCTATGTCCACTGTCACTGCTTGTTCTGGTGGGATGAGCTTTATGTGGAACGTGTTGAGAAAGGGCCAGGTGGAATTACTGTGGTCGTGGTCCCAAAGTATCTCTTCAGTACCAGTGTTCACTCCAGTACAGTATTTACTGGTGGATATTATGTTTTTAATTCCGTTTACTGCTGCTGCCTCCGTATACTGCGGGGAGTTGTACCTGGTCATTAATCTGCTTAAATGAGTCCAGCTCCCCACTGACATTACACTTTCCAACCAATCATGCTGTTTTGTGTTTGCAGGGTATATATGTGACCAGGGTCTCCGAGGGAGGACCAGCTGAAATTGCAGGACTCCAGATTGGAGACAAGATAATGCAGGTTGGGTTTGTCGTGTTGCTGTACGCAGATTGTCATCTCCAGGTTTTGTCCGTGTATCTTCAGCCTCAGGTCGGACTTCAGACTGACAGAAAAGTGCTGAGCAAATGTTACCCCTTGTGATTGTACACTCCAGGCTGGTATGGGAGTCTTGCCCAGTTGTATACAGCATGAAAACACTGCTACAGAGGGGGCTGGGGAGAGGGGGAGAGGAGAGTAGATATGAGAAGGGAATGAGGTGATGAGGGAAAGAGTGGGAGAGTGGAAGGGGTAGGGAGAAGAAGGCAACCGACTGGGGAGAAAGAAAGGGAGGAGGGGGCTAGGAGAGGGTGGGAGGGGATGGTGGGAAAAGAGGAGGTTAACGGAGGAGTGGGTTGGGGTAGTAGAGGGAGGTCTATCTCTAAGATTTTGGAAGTGTGTCTCATAGCTGACTGGCCCCAGTTTACCATTCCTCCTGAAGTCATCAGACGAGAGAGAGACACAGAGAGTTAGCAGATATTATGTCAGTGAACTGTCACATACGATTATGTTTAAGGACCTTGTTTCAGGTCCCATTTCACATTGATTTGAAGTTTGTAATTACTGTTTGTCCTTGCTCCAGTTTATTATCTGGTTGTTAATGTGTTTAGTCATTTACCGAGGACCTGTGGTCTGATGGTGTTTATTGTACTGCTCTCACATGGGGACACGTGGTGGATTCAGCGAAGAGACTGTAGTGACATGGGATTCAATGCATGTACAGACGTTCTCTCTCTCTATAGGAGGAAGAGACGTTCTCTCTCTCTCTCTCTCTCTCTATAGGAGGAAGAGACGTTCTGTTTGGGCTCTATCCTATTACCTCCCATACAGTCCCCATGTCCTGTCAGGCTGAGCCTGTGTTGTGAGGTAACCACACAATTGGGGTCTGTCAGACTGAAGCTTCTTTGAGGCTGATAGATTGTTTATTGGATTGCTTCTTGCTGGTCACAGCATACACAGGGTTACAGTTAGTTACTGTTAGCTGATTTATTGAAGCTGTGGAGAACATAGTCTGAGATCAGAAGGATCACTTCTGATGCATTATCCTTAAGAAGAATTTCTTGACGTCTTTCTGCTCATGTCATTGGTCTATTCAATTTGGGCAGCATGACCCCCCCACCCCCCCCTCCCCAAGTTGGGCACAGGCAGACAGGCTGAGTGAGTAGGGCTTTGAACCTTGCTGTACTTGTGTGGGCAAATGCCATTTGGGGTCCCTATGTACTGGTAATCAAAGGAAGCCTTGAGTCAGGCTTGTGAGAGAGCAGGACTGCGATTCCTTGCAGTCTGTTCGATGGCCAGCTGTGTAGCCAGGTTTCTATGTGGCAAATTTCACAGAGTCCGGGCTTATTAGAGGGAACTGGGGGTGATGTTTTGCAACATAAAGTAACCAATCGTGTTGAAGGTCAGTGTAGGAAAAGTGTCTCTCTTGTTTTTGACTCTTTGAGGAGATTAGTACAATTTGTAATTCCTGTAAATACACCGTTTGCACTCTGTTCATTTACTTGTTTAACACCCAGTAAATGTTTATAGCCTGAGCCCCGGTCTGATGAAGCATATATTCATCAGTTTATCGCAGATGAAATCACCTGTGGTACATTCCAGTAAAATGGAATACAGTGGGAAGGGTTCTCTGTTCAATTCCTGGGTCTTGATACATTTACCTAGATACTGGGCAGGAAAGGGCGCACTCCGGTTCATAGGGGACACCACGTCCACTTACAGGATTGGTCAGTGATGCTGAATCCAAGGAGAATATCGAGTGGACAAGCCCAGAATGGTAAGACAGGCAGATTGTCTTGCTTGATATTACAATGTGACTGTAACGGATAGTGTTCTGCTCCAAACACATGATGTCTCTTTCCTTTTACAGGTGAACGGTTGGGATATGACGATGGTAACACACGACCAGGCCAGGAAGCGTCTCACTAAGAAGAATGAAGATGTAGTCCGTCTTCTGGTAACCCGTAAATCTCTGCAGCAGGCTATACGACAGTCACTGCAGTAGTCGAGCTCTCACAGGCACTGGTGGCCTACTTGAACTTCACAATTTAAAGAGAAATTATCCTGTAGCTGAAAGCCGTTTAATTTTGCTGCACGGTATTGCGCAGACCATGGCTTGCCAGTATTCAGCACTGGTAGACCAGCAAAGGCACTTGCTATTTACGTGTATAGAATAACAAAAGTACCTGCACACAGATCTCGCTGCGAATGACATGAAACCTCTCGTGGGTGTAATGTGCCAATTCCATAGAGAAGCTGCACTGAAACTGATTCAACAACATTATCATTGGGATCATGACTCCAAAGTGAGAGGACTCTGGACCTTTAATGCTGGGGCCTCAAGACTGTTGGTGGTATTAGAGGACAAACACTTGATGGATTCCTCTGACATCCTTCTGGCTGCTTTTGAATGCAGACTCTAGCCTGTTTTAAATGGTTTTACACCACCACCCAAATGGCAGATGCATGAGTGCCGTACAAAGATATCACTAAGAGTCTTTTATGTGGTATGACTGATGAGACCTTCTCAGCAGAAGTGCTTCAGAGCTGGTTGCTGTGTCCTTTGTGGTACTGGCACTGAGCAACCCAATGGGCTCTTGCTCTTTAAAGTGTGAGTTCAGTGTAGTTGGCACTATGCAATGTGATTTTATCTGTCACATGTCCCAATGAATGATGCTGCGTGCTGGGACTGCCCAGGACGGGAGGATCAGCGGCATAAGGAGTGATTCATTTAAAAGCCAATTTGAACCAAAGCAATCTACATGTGTCCATCTCTAAATTCTGAACCTATGCAGGTGTCTTGAAGTTCTTGAGATCTGTCTGAAGTGACTTTTTAAAATGTACTTTTTATAGCCTTTTACTGAATATTCTTTTCTAATGTTATTTTAAACTCAACCCTGTGCCTTCACACACTACATGGAGATTATCCACACTGTACTAACTTCTGGCTGCAAGTTAAAACCCTGAGCTATATATATATATATATATATATATATATACACACACACTCCTCACAAAAGGAATGGGATCCAGGTTATTTATTCTGTGCCCTTTTTTTCATACACTGCCCTATATAGATTTACTTTCATTGATGAGCTGTGGTCAGCGAGTGCAGTATTGATACACAACTGGGCAACAGTTCAGGGCTCCCTAAAGTGCCTTCATTCCTAGCCCTCGAGTGTAACTAACAAAAAAAGACCAAAATGTGTGATGGGAACAAAAGTTTTACTGCAGTAACTGCTGCATGAGCCTGCATTAAACTCCCTTTGATACCAGTGGCGTTTGGGCCCGGCCCATTGTCGTTCACATCTCGCACGTACAAAGATAAAATCGCAAAAATTTACATTTGAAACTGTACGTGGAGTTTGTGACTGTCAGAGGCCCGGTTTGCCTGGTCATCCGGTTTGCCCAATCTGCCCGGTTTTCCCAATTGCCCAATCACCTGGTTCGCCCGGTTGACTGGTTTGCCCATTCGCCCGGTCACTCGGGGTTGCCCGGTCGGTTCGCCTGGTCAGTCCGGTTCGCCTGGATTGCCCAATCGCCCAGTCACTCAGTCTGCCCTTAATTAGTGTAGCCAGTAGCCACGGGAGCTGGAGCACTAGCAAATGGTTGGATGGTTTCTGCGGGATGTTCTGTGAGAAGCAGATTGTTCCTGAATTATAACATCCTGCAGTACCAGTTCCTTTTGTGTTCCATTGCACCTTTCACTCCAGTATCGATAGATATTGCACATCCAGTACTAACTCACGTCAGACACTAACTGTGGCTTGTTGCACACGGACACTGCATGCTGAGACCGCGGTGGCTGCTCACAGCATTGACCTTTCGTCGTATAATTTACTGGGGATTTAGGACCTCTTACTGAATTCTTTAATGGACAAACGATTGCAATACATAGGGTGAAACCAGCATTTCTGCATCGTGACTGCCAGATTTACTGTTTGTTTTAAATCCTGTGTATCACTAAGTGTTTTTGTATTTTTAATGTATAAGACTCTAATGATTGATTGATTGGGTTTACACTCTTAGTGGATAATCTAAAAGGCAAGAGATGAGATTACTCATTGCACAAAATAAAGCTGCCACCATTAAACTACTTTCAATAAAAACACTGGTTGGACTGAGTCACTAAACCGGAGCTTGTCACTTGTTTGTGAAGAATGGTGATGGGATGTGTTGGCTGTGTCCTGGGCTGAGGCACTCTGCATGCACCAACAGTACGTACAAGTGGTGCCAGCGCTGCAGTGATCCTGGAACTCACCTCCACCCAAATCAATATCCTGGCCGCGTATAGATCTCCTTTATTCTGATCTCCATTCTCCTCTTGGTCCAGCAGGACTAACACGTTCAAAGATTGCGTCAACCTGTCGTCTGTTCTGGGTTTTTTTTCACCATTTTTCCACAGAAAGGAGTTGGAAAAAGGGTTACTTTTAATTCTTCTTTTAAGGTGGTATGTAATTTTCGAGTTTTAAAAAAAAGGCAGGTCGATGGAAGGTGAGGTCAGGGGAAGGGTAGAGGAGGAGGAGGAGGGGGGAGGGTAGAGGAGGAGGGGCGGTGAGGTGAGGGGGGTAGGTGAGGTCAGGGGGAAGGGTAGAGGAGGGGGAGGGAGGGAGGAGGAGGGGCGGTGAGGTCAGGGGGTAGGTGAGGTCAGGGGGAAGGGGGAGGGTAGAGGAGGGGTGGTGAGGGGGAGGGGAGGGGAGTGTAGAGGAGGGGCGGTGAGGGGGAGGGGAGTGTAGAGGAGGGGCGGTGAGGGGGAGGGGAGTGTAGAGGAGGGGCGGTGAGGGGGAGGGGAGTGTAGAGGAGGGGAGGGGAGTGTAGAGGAGGGGCGGTGAGGGGGGAGAGTGTAGAGGAGGGGCGGTGAGGGGGAGGGGAGTGTAGAGGAGGGGCGGTGAGGGGGAGGGGAGTGTAGAGGAGGGGCGGTGAGGGGGAGGGGAGTGTAGAGGAGGGGAGGGGAGTGTAGAGGAGGGGCGGTGAGGGGGGAGAGTGTAGAGGAGGGGCGGTGAGGGGGAGGGGAGTGTAGAGGAGGGGCGGTGAGGGGGAGGGGAGTGTAGAGGAGGGGGGAGAGTGTAGAGGAGGGGCGGTGAGGGGGAGAGTGTAGAGGAGGGGAGGGGAGGGGAGTGTAGAGGAGGGGCGGTGAGGGGGAGGGGAGGGGAGTGTAGAGGAGGGGCGGGGAGGGGAGGGGAGTGTAGAGGAGGGGCGGGGAGGGGAGGGGAGTGTAGAGGAGGGGCGGTGAGGGGAGTGTAGAGGAGGGGCGGTGAGGGGAGTGTAGAGGAGGGGCGGGGAGGGGAGTGTAGAGGAGGGGCGGGGAGGGGAGTGTAGAGGAGGGGCGGTGAGGGGGGTAGGTGGGTTGAGGAGGGGAGGTGAGGTCAGGGGAAGGATGGAGGAGGAGGAGAGGGGGAGGGTAGAAGAGGGGCGGTGAGGTGAGGGGGGTAGGTGAGTTCAGAGGGACAGTGAGGGAGGAGGGTAGGTGAGGGGTGGGGAGATGAGGAGAGGGTAGTTGAGGGGTGGGGAGATGAGAGGGTAGTTGAGGGGTGGGGAGATGAGAGGGTAGTTGAGGGGTGGGGAGATGAGGAGAGGGTAGTTGAGGGGTGGGGAGATGAGGAGAGGGTAGTTGAGGGGTGGGGAGATGAGGAGAGGGTAGTTGAGGGGTGGGGAGATGAGGAGAGGGTAGTTGAGGGGTGGGGAGATGAGGAGAGGGTAGTTGAGGGGTGGGTGTCAAGTTAAATCAAGTAAGACAAGCCACAGATGTGGAAAGGTGGGTGTGTTCATTATTTTGTATCATTACATGAATATAAGTTGTACTGAGTGATTCTGATTATATCTGTTGCTCTCTACACTGGAATAAAGCAGCATAATGATTCAAACCACTCAAAAATTCCTTGTTTATGTAAATTACAAGTTTTTAAATATAAAAAAAATTCCCATATGCCTCAAAGATGGTTGAGATTTTTCTAGCACTGTGCAGCCACAATCGAGAGCCTCATGGATTGAAATAGCAGCTTTGAGAATTCAATCTCGTTTCTTTCCAAGTTGTTTGGGAAAAGTGAAGGACCTCTCACCTCGCACAGGATGAGGGGTTCTGCCCTTTGACCCTTGCTGCACCGATGTGCGTGCCCAGGTGTGATTGAAATCTCCATCCAACTATTCCGGTTAAAATATCGGGGTAGAATTTCCATGGGAGGAATCCCCCCGATCTCCCACTGTGACCTTGGCAGATCAGCAGAAACGGTTTAATCAGCCATTTTCATCATTCCTCCTGGGTTTCTGCGGATGACCTTCCGTCAGTTACAGCAGGAGATCAGGAGACCTGATCCACTCAGAGCCCAGGCTTTTGAGACAAGGCGGAGGCCTTGAAGTGAAGGCATTAAAAGATGCAAAGGACAACTCGGTGGATAAAGTTAATCATGTTATTGTGAAATATTAATTTGATTTTCTTTAACTATTTTGTTTCAAACTTTTTTTTGGACGTTAGAAATTTCAGTTACTGAGAAGAAAATGGAGGATGAATTTTTTTCCACTGGTGAGTCTGAGTGATTTGATTCGTTCACCAACAAATTGCGTCAGTAAAATATTGACACGTTCCTATGGGGTTTTTCCAATTTAAACGTTTGCGTTGGCAGTTTCGAATTTAAAGGTTGACATAAAAAGCAGGATTCAAAATCATGACACAGGAAGGTTGGAGGACAGGAAGTCTGTGCTATACACAAGATGTTTAATAATTTCCCCTCCCAAAACTACCGCTCAAGACTGGAAAACTTGAACTGCTCTAATTTGACCTAGCTGATTCCCATCACAATTCTTGTTGGTCTTTGTGCCTCTCTGATAAACACATATCCTTTTTGTAGCAGAAATTTAACAAGTCTCTCCCATACACCATTTTCCATATCAAAGGAACAAAAGCCCTCTCTTTTTTAGCTGTGTAGCCTACAAAGAAATTCCTCAGAGGGCAGAAAAATTCTTCCTGAGCCATTCAATCCAACAGTAAAAGGTATGGTTAACTAGCAACTTAGAGGTCAGGGGTTCAGATCCCACCATGGCAAGTTGTGAAACTGAATTCAATAAACCTGGTAATTTATGGGAAGTGACCATGAAGCTGCCGGCTTATTGTTAAAAACCCAACTGGTTCACCGATATCCTTCAGGGAAGGGAACCTGCCGTCCTTACTCGGTCTGGGCTACATGTGACTCCAGTCCCACACTGTGTAGTTGACTATTAATGCCCTCAGGGCAACTAGGGATAGGCAGTAAATACTGATATGCCACTTTGCCCAAATCCCAAGAACAATTTTTTTTTAAAATGGAGATTTTAAATGTTAATAGTAAATTGATGAGGGAAGTATGAGAGGGTCTCTGACCAGAGCCACTATGACAGTAAGCTTCAAGGACTTGGGATTCTCCAGACTGGTAACACCAAAGTGGGGCAAACTTTGGTCCCATCAACTCAGATTCTGTACTACTGCTCAAATTACTTGGGCCTTTTAATACCTTGGTGAGCTAGATATGGTCCAAGCAAAAAGGAATATGCAATTAACAGATTAAGTAACAAAGGCAACAATCTGATCACGTTAAAGTTCTCCGTACTAACCTGCTAGGTCTTGGATTCCTACCATGGAGTGAGCAGTAAGGCAGATGCTCCTCCTTGGTACCAGAGCTGAACATTCACCCAGAATTTCAAGTCAGTGTTAGAACTGTTTCCTCCTTGCCCCGCACACAGGGCCAGTATCTCCAGCTATCAACAATCTCTTGCATTGAACCCTCACCAGTCAGCTCAAAACTCCCAGCACCCAACATCATCATAACCTGGTGCTATCAGCTGGGAGATCAGGATGTTCCACTTTGACATGTGGTTTCGTTCCTCACCACACACCATGGACAGAGCTCTTCCAGTCCACGTAGAGTGTAACTGAAGCTAAAAGCTGCAATTGTACTCCATCTTAGTGGAAGTATTTCAAACAATGACACATGGTACCAACTGCATCTCCCTATAGAAATTTAACAAAAACATGCTGTTCCTCAGAATGATTACCCACTTAATGTCATGTAATTTGAGGCATGACATGGTGAGTGGATGAGGCGTTGGTGGAACACGTGACTTTGGACCTATGGTTCCCAAAGCTCTCCACCACTGGGGGTTTTCCTCACCTCATGTCTGGGTCTGTTGTAGACTCATTGATAGAGATTAATTGCTATGATTAGTCAACAACTTCATTATCGTTGTATCAGCGACTACCAGGACGGTAGAAGGTGCACGAAATGGACCTTGGTCTTTTTGCATCTCGCTGTTCTTGTTCCTTAAATGCTTTTAACTCCACCCAAACATCTGAGATGCTACAATTTATATCATAAAAGGGATAAAGACGGAATGCACTCTTTCCTCCAGCTCTATTTCCCACCACATTCCTCTTCATCTCTTCCTTGCCTTCACATGGGGCAGCCTGACAATGCAGACTGATGCAGAACACCTCAGCCTCCTCCCCTGACCCATCCACAACCCCTGTGGCCTCAAGTATCCTCCAGTCTCTATGTGCCTGGATTTAATGCTCGAATTTGCCAACTTACCACCTTTTTTTACTAGGTTCTGAAGAATCTACATTCGCTATTGTACATGTAGAGCGATCATACACATGGGTGTTATTGGCCCTAAATTGACCTCTAGCAGCCTGCGGGTCAGGGGGGCGAACCAGAACGAGACACCGCCCACATGAAATGGTCCCCAGGGAGTGTGTGGGTAGTGGGAGATGTGGGAGATTTTTAAACCAGCTTGGCATTTGGTGGTCAACCGAATATTGAGGGACAGAGGAGCTGAATTATTGGTGAGTGGTGAAGAATGGCTTTGTTGGAGAATTCTAGGGGAGATCAGTTGCTTAACTTGATATTTCGCACTGGACCCAGAGATGGTATCAGACACCTGGGCAATAGTGTTAATATCATCAGGTTTAAGCTGATTAGACTGCCGGTTGAGCCAGATACCCTGGGTGATGGGCTCGTGTGTGGCAGGTGTCCCTCAATGTGGATAATTGCAGCGTTTGGGTATGGGGAACTCGAGTGTACATATACCGGGCAGGGGTATCCTCTTAAAGCTGCAGAGCAGGAAAGGGACCTGGGGCTGGTAGTTCATGAAACACTGACCAGTGTCGCGAGGCTGTAGGGAAAGTGAACAGGGTGTGTAACCAGAAACACGATACTTGCCCTGTACAAGATGCACTACAATTGTGTGTCCAGTTTTGGTCCCCTCACACAGTGGGAGATATCAAGACCCTGGAGAAGGTCCAGAGGAGGGGAACTAGAACAATACTCAGTCTCAGGGCTCTTGGTTATCAGGGACAGGCTCGGGGAACTGGCTCTTTTTTTAATGGAGAAGCGTAGATTTGAGGGGATAGGATTGATTCTTTAAAATGATGAAGGGAGTAGATTCTGTTTGGGTGGCCGGGTTAGAATCATAGAAAGGTTGCAGCACGGAAGGAGGCCAGTCGGCCCATCGAGTCCATGCTGGCTCTATGCAAGAGCAATCCAGCTAATCCCACTCCCCCGCCCTTTCCGTAGCCCTGCAATTCTTTTCCTTTCAAGTACTTATCCAGTTCCCTTTTGAAAGTCATGCTTAAATCTGCCTCCACCACCCCCTCGGGCAGTGCATTCAGATCCTAACCACTCACTGTGTAGAAAAGTTTTTCCTCATGTCACCTTTGTTTTTTTTGCCAATCACCTTAAATCTATGTCCTCTGGTTCTTGACCCTTCCACCAATGGGAACAGTTTCTCTCTATCTACTCTGTCCAGACCCATCATGATTTTGAATACCTCTATCAAATCTCCTCTCAACCTTCTCTGCTCCAAGGAAAACAACCCCAGCTTCTCCAGTCTATCCAATAACTAAAGTCCCTCATCCCTAGAATAATTCTAGTAATTCTGTTCTGCACCCTCTCTAAGGCCTTCACATCTTTCCTAAAGTGCGGTGCCCAGAACTGGACACAATACTCCAGTTGTGGCCGAACCAGTGTTTTATAAAGGTTCATCATGACTTCCATACTTTTATACTCTATGCCTCTGTTTATAAAGCCCAGGATCCCGTATGCTTTTTTAACTGCTTTCTCAACCTGCCCTGCCACCTTCAACGATTTGTGCACATATACCCCCAGATCTCTCTGTTCCTGTACCCCTTCTAGAATTGTGCCCTCTTGTTTATATTGCCTCTCCTAATTCTTCCTACCGAAATGTATCATTCAAGTTAAATTTCATCTGTCATGTGTCCACCCATGCCACCAGCCTGTCTAAATCCTCTTGAAGTCTATCACTATCCTCCTCACTGTTCACTGCCCTTCCAAGTTTTGTGTCATCTGCAAATTTGGAAATTGTGCCCTGTACACCCAAGTCCAAGTCATCAACATATATCAAGAAAAGCAGTGGTCCCAGCACCGACCCCTGGCCATCACCACTGTACACCTCCCTCCAGTCTGAAAAACATCTGTTCACCACTACTCTCTGTTTCCTGTCACTTAGCCAATTCTGTATCCATGTTGCTACTGCCCCCTTTATTCCATGGGCCGCAATCTTGATAAGCCTACCGTGCGGCACTTTATCAAACGCCTTTTAAAAGTCCATATACACCACATCAACTGCAATGCCCTCATCTACACTCTGTTACCTCATCAAAAAACTCCAGCACATTCGTTAAACACGATTTGCCTTTAACAAATCCGTGCTGGCTTTCCCTAATCAATCCACACTCGTCCAAGTGACCGTTAATTCTGTCCCGGATTATCATTTCTAAAAGTTTCCCCACCACTGGGGTTAAACTGACTGGCCTGTAGTTGCTGGGTTTATCCTTACACCCTTTTTTGAACAAGGGAGTAACATTTGCAATTCTCCAGTCCTCTGGCACCACCCCCGTATCTACGGATGTTTGGAAGATTATGGCCAGTACCTCCGCAATTTCCACCCTTACTTCCCTCAGCAACCTAATATGTACCCATCTGGACCGGGTGACTTATCTACTTTGAGTACAGCCAGCCTTTCTAGTTATTTGAGCTGGTTAGGGAGGGGAGGGTTGGAGGCATCGGTACAAAATAAGAAAACAGAGAGTTAGATTAAACAAGTATCTTATTCACAGAGTCAGTACGGATGAGCAAATATTTCCTCCAACTAAATATTGGGAAGATCAAAGCCATTGTCTTCCATCCTGGCCACAAACTCCGTTCCCTAGCCACTGAGTGGGTTCAGTCCAGGCATTCACCGAGTCCAGACCGTCAAAGCATTTGGATAACTGGTTACAAACTCAACTATACTGGTACTGGAAGACCCCACATCTACACAGACCCCCCACCCACGCCAACCCCCTGGTCACTGACTGAGGCTGAGGCTGTTCACAGCCTTGGCATTCTATTTGACCCTGAGATGAGCTTCCGA
This sequence comes from Heptranchias perlo, assembly GCF_035084215.1. Taxonomy (NCBI): domain Eukaryota; kingdom Metazoa; phylum Chordata; class Chondrichthyes; order Hexanchiformes; family Hexanchidae; genus Heptranchias; species Heptranchias perlo. The sequence continues at coordinate 2,178,854 of NC_090353.1, read as the reverse complement.
CCCTCTATCTGCTCCATCACCAAGACCACCTACTCCCATCTCCGTAACATCGCCCGTCTCCACCCCTGCCTCAGCTCATCTGCTGCTGAAACCCTCATCTGTGCCTTTGTTACCTCTAAACTTGACTTATTCCAATGCTCTCCTGGGCGGCCTCCCATCTTCCACCCTCCATAAACTTGAGCTCATCCAAAACTCTGCTGCCTGTCTCCTAACTCGCACCAAGTCCTGTTCACCCATCACCCCTGTGCTCGCTGACCTACATTGGCTCCCAGTCTGGCAATGCCTTGATTTTAAAATTCTCATCCTTGTTTTCAAATCCCTCTATGGCCTCGCCCCTCCCTATCTCTGTAACCTCCTCCAGCCCCACAACCGAGATATCTCTGCACTCCTCCAATTCTGGTCTCTTGCGTATCCCCGATTTTCATCGTGCCACCATTGGCGGCCGTGCCTTCAGCTGCCTAGGCCCTAAACTCTGGAATTCCCCCCCTAAACCTCTCCGCCTCTCTCTTTCCTTTAAGATGTTCCTTAAAAGTTGACCAAGCTTTTGATCACCTGTCCTAATAGCTCACGTGGCTCAGTGTCAAATTTCATCTGATAATCGCTCCTGTGAAGTCCCTTGGGATGTTTTACTACGTTAAAGGCGCTATATAAATGCAAGTTGTTGTGTAAGGGGGGGGGGGCAGGGTCAGTGCAAGGGGTGGGTCTGTGTAGGAGGGGCAGGGGGGCCCTGTGGAGGGTGCGTCACGGGGGGGGGGGGGGAAGGATCCGTGTGGGGCTGTCTGTGTGGGGGGGGGGGGGGTGTCTGTGTGGTGGTTTGGGGGGGGGGGGGGGGGAAGGAAGAGAAAGAAGAGGCAGGGGGTTGGCGTCGGGGGTGGGGGGGGGGGGGTCTGTGTAGATATGGGGTCTTCCAGTACCAGTATAGTTGAGTTTGTAACCAGTTATCCAAATGCTTTGACGGTCTGGACTCGGTGAATGCCTGGACTGAACCGTGACCCACTTTAAACAAATGCCTGTATCTGGGACAAACTTACAGCCTCATCCAACGCTTGGTCATCCTTTACAAACCCTTTCTTTAACCCTAACTCCTGTAACTTTCTCTCTCAAACCATTTACCTGCCTGCCCTTTTCCCATTTCAGTGTTACAAACACTACAGGGGGGGGGAGGGGGGTCGTGGGGGGTTTAAACTTGGTGGGTTTCAGGCAAATTTCACCATCAGGCTTCATTTAAATGCTGCCTGACCACATCCCCCAAAATGGGCATCGGCTGCCAAAGTGGCAGAGAGAGGTTGGGGAAGGGGTGTCAGGGGCAGGAGACTGACGAGAATGATACCAGGGATGAGGGAGTTATGTGGATAGACTGGAGAAGTTGGGATTGTTCTCCTTCGAGCAAAGGGGAGATTTGATCGAGGTGTTCAAAATCATGAAGGGTTTTGAAAGAGGAAATAAGGAGAAACTGTTTCCAGTGGCAGAAGGGTCGGTAACTGGAGGACACAGATTTAAGGTGATCGGCAAAAGGGCCAGAGGGGAGATGAGGAAACATTTTTTTTACGCAGCGAGTTCTGATCTGGAATTCACTGCCTGAAAGGGCGGTGGAAGCAGATTCAATAATAACTTTCAAAAGGGAATTAGATAAATACTTGAAGGGGAAAAATTTACAGGGCTCTGGGGAAAGAGCAGGGGAATGGGACTAATTGGCTATCTCTTTCAAAGAGCTAGCACAGGCACAATGGGCCAAATGGCCTCCTCCTGTGCTCAATGATTCTCAGAGTCAAGGAAATGAAGTCAGATTTCATTTTAACAAAAAGATTTAATCTTTTCCATTTGCTAAATCGTTTACATTATAAGAACTTACAGATTAGAAAGAGTACAAAAAGTTATGAAGCTTCACTGAGGCAGCAATTGATACAAAGTGATTTCCACTGAAGTCCTGAATCTGAGAATGAAATACTCCAAACGTCTGTCTCAAACTCAGGGACACCTGAGAAGATGCACAAACTGCCCCCAAGGCCACTGTGTTGAAGTGCAGGAACAGACTATTCCAGTGAGGGCTAAATACCAAGGTCTGGCCCAGCCCTCCCCGTATCACTGGCTCTGTGGAATCAATCTCAAGTCACCAGACCACAATTATTTGAACAATGTCTTTTCTCTCAGAGTGGGAGTTTAAAATAGGGACACTTACCCACAATTATCTTTGTTAAATTAAGTCCAAATTGAGGCCCATCATTGACTTAAACTGTCTCCAGGCAGTGTCATTGTTAAATTGGTCTGTGTTTACAGGTGGAGTTACTTGAAGACAATTCCCAGCGTTCTTTTCTAGCAGTGAACGTATATTTGGAGAATTTGCAGATATTGCTTCAGTGCTGCATTCAGCAGTGATCTCTTCTCACGGTTCGTCTTCAACTCACAGGTCAAGATGCAAACTGAGTACCATGAATCACAGACTGGTCAGGAAAGTACAAGCCCATGAGATCAAAGGGAAGGTGGCAACTTGGATCTAAAATGGGCACATAGGAACAGGAGTGGGCCATTCGGCCCCTCGTTCCTGCTCCGCCATTTGATAAGATCATGGCTGATCTGTGATCTAACTCCTTTGGCCCAAATCCCTTAATACCTTTGGTTGCCAAAAAGCTATCTATCTCAGATTTAAATTTAGCAATTGAGTTAGCATCAATTGCCATTTGCGGAAGAGAGTTCCAAACTTCTACGACCCTTTGTGTGTAGAAATGTTTTCCAATCTCACTCCTGCAAGGTCTGGCTCTAATTTTTAGACTGTGCTCCCTACTCCTAGAATCCCCAACCAGCGGAAATAGTAGCAGGAAGCAAAGGGTGATGGTCGATGGGTGTTTTTGTGACAAAGGATATTTCCAGTGGGGTTCTGCAGGGCTCAGTACTAGGTCCCTTGCTTTTTGCTGTATATATCAATGATTTAGACTTAAATATAGGGGAAAGCTGTAGACTGCAGGAAGATATCAATGGACTGGTCAGGTGGGTAGAAAAGTGGCAAATGGAGTTCAATCCGGAGAAGTGTGAGGTAATGCATTTGGGGAGGGCAAACAAGGCAAGGGAATACACAATAAATGGGAGGATACTGAGAAGTGCAGAGGAAGTGAGGGACCTTGGAGTGCGTGTCCACAGATCCCTGAAGGTAGGACAGGTAGATAAGGAGGTTAAAAAGGCATACGGGATACTTTCCTTTATTCGCCAAGGCATAGAATATAAGAGCAGGGAGGTTATACTGCAATCACTGGTTAGACCACAGCTTGAGTGCTACGTACAGTTCTGGTCACCACATTACAGGAAAGATGTGATTGCACCAGAGAGGCTACAGAGGAGATTTACAGGGATGTTGCCAGAACTGGAGAATTTTAGTTATGAGGAAAGATTGGATAGGCTGGTGGTGTTCTCTTTGGAACAGAGGAGGCTGAGGGGAGATTTAATTGAGGTGTATAAAATTATGAGGGGCCCGGATAGAGTGGATAGGGAGGATCTATTTCTTTTAGCAGAGAGGTCAATAACCAGGGGTGAGAGATTTAAAGTGATTGGTAGAAGGATTAGAGGGGTGTTGAAGAGAATTTGTTTGACCCAGAGAGTGGTGGGGGTCTGGAATTCACTGCCTGAAAGGGTGGGAGAGGCAGAAACCCTCAACTCATTTACAAAGTATCTGGATGTGCACCTGAAGAGCCGTAACCTACAGGGCTACAGACCAAGTGCTGGAAAGTGGGATTAGGCCGGGTGGCTTATTTTCGGCCGGCACGGACACGATGGGCTGAACGGGCACAGAGGCCTCCTTCTGTGCTGTAAATTTCTATGATTCTATCTTTAATACCACCCTCTAACATGATCGGTTAATACCCAACTAAAGTGTTTCTAAAGAGGTGTAAACAGATTTTAACCCTAAGAGCCCCTCCCCCCACTAATACTAAAAGCCAGACTTAATCCAAACATACTGAAGGCAGACCCCAGCTCACACTGACAACTGATTACACTTATTTCAACGGCCGCCTAGGAGTTTTACGGGCTTCAAAAAAACTTTTCTGCAGATCTTTAAAAATTTGGTCTTGGGATGTCGGCGGGGACGGGCCCGCTCCCGGGGGAGACGGAGACGGAGGCGGAGACGGGCCCGCTCCCGGCGGAGGCGGAGGCGGGCCCGCTCCCCGCGGAGACGGCGGCGGGGACGCTCCCCGCGGAGACGGCGGCGGGGACGCTCCCCGCGGAGACGGCGGCGGGGACGCTCCCCGCGGAGGACGGCGGCGGGGACGCTCCCCGCGGAGACGGCGGCGGGGACGCTCCCCGCGGAGACGGCGGCGGGGACGCTCCCCGCGGAGACGGCGGCGGGGACGCTCCCCGCGGAGACGGCGGCGGGGACGCTCCCCGCGGAGACGGCGGCGGGGACGCTCCCCGCGGAGACAAGATTTTTGGAATGAAAAACTAAACTGCATCAAAAGGAGAAATTTGAGCTCAGTAGCAGCAGAAAAGTCCAGTAACGTCAGAGAAACAGATGCTTCCATATCCTCCATTTAAAAAAAAGCCCATGGCCGGGCAATTTTTTGAGGTTATTGCAAGTTAAACATTGCCCAATGAATGGTGGCCTGAGGCAGCCAGTGTTTCTGGTGTGTTGTGCAGGAACAGTCTCAGTTCTGCTCCCTCAGTGCCGTGTAGTCAGACTTGCGTCTGTACAAACAATAATGCTGCACAATGAAGAGAATATCAAACATGACCGAGAACATTCCGAGGCCAAACTTGGTTGGGTCGCCGAAAATCAGCAACCATTCATCTGCAACAAAAATCAAACAGCGATCAAACAATGAACAGCAATAATTTCGCAGTCTGACCAGCTCCAATCTGAACCAACAAGCATCAGATCCGGGCTAGCCTGCATTATACATCTATACCCAAGGAAACAGCCTCGAGTCAAGGAACAGACCCGTACTGCCCATCACTCTCTAACTGTATTCATGGATAGAGAAACGGGGTCCAGCCTCTTGGCAGGAAACTTCAGGAACTGGTCACTGCACAGAGAAAAGACTTCACAAGACATTGTATACCTTCCTTATTTACCCATATGATCCACTAGATCAATACCCACCATCATCCTGTATAAAACAAGATGGACTGTTATAGGTAGACAGGAGAAAGAGACTTTTAAAAAAAATGTCTGTGACCCCTCCTCCCGTACCCCGCCACGACGACCCCCCCCCTCCTCCCATACCCCGCCGCGACGGACCCCCCCCTCCTCCCGTTACCCCGCCGCGACGACCCCCCCTCCTCCCGTACCCCGCCGCGACGACCCCCCCCTCCTCCCGTACCCCCGCCGCGACGACCCCCCCTCCTCCCGTACCCCGCCGCGACGACCCCCCCCTCCCTCCCGTACCCCGCCGTGACGACCCCCCCCTCCTCCCGTACCCCGCCGCGACGACCCCCCCTCCTCCCGTACCCCGCCACGACGACCCCCCCCTCCTCCCGTACCCCCGCCGCGACGACCCCCCCTCCTCCCGTACCCCGCCACGACGACCCCCCCCTCCTCCCGTACCCCGCCGCGACGACCCCCCCCTCCTCCCGTACCCCCGCCGCGACGACCCCCCCCTCCTCCCGTACCCCGCCACGACGACCCCCCCCTCCTCCCGTACCCCGCCGCGACGACCCCCCCCTCCTCCCGTACCCCGCCGCGACGACCCCCCCTCCTCCCGTACCCCGCCACGACGACTCCTCCCGTACCCCGCCGCGACGACCCCCCTCCTCCCGTACCCCGCCACGACGACCCCCCCCTCCTCCCGTACCCCGCCACGACGACCCCCCCCTCCTCCCGTACCCCGCCGCGACGACTCCTCCCGTACCCCGCCACGACGACCCCCCCTCCTCCCGTACCCCGCCGCGACGACCCCCCCTCCTCCCGTACCCCGCCACGACGACTCCTCCCGTACCCCGCCACGACGACCCCCCTCCTCCCGTACCCCGCCGCAACGACCCCCCCCTCCTCCCGTACCCCGCCGCGACGACCCCCCCCTCCTCCCGTACCCCACCGCGACGACTCCTCCCGTACCCCCGCCACGACGACCCCCCCTCCTCCCGTACCCCGCCGCGACGACCCCCCCTCCTCCATAACACCCCTCTCCGCATGCGCCCTCTCCTCCTGACTCAACTGAGGGGCTTGTCAGGCCACTTCAGGGCAACCACATTGGTGTGGGACTGGAGTCACAGAGAGGCAGGACCGGGTAAGGACGGCAAGTTTCCTTCCCTAAAGAACATTAGTGAACCAGATGGGTTTTTTACGACACACGACAGCTTCACATCACTTTTACTGATAGCAGATTTTAAAAAAAAACTTCTCTAACTGTCCCGGTGGGATTTGAACTCATGTTCTCTGAATTACTGGTCAAGAAACACAATCACTACACTACTGTACCTTTTGTTACTAGAGACAGCCAGCAGGTCCCAAAGTATGAGGTGTGCCACTGCACTACAGCACAGTCTGAGGATATTTTAAGGTATTAATAAAGTTTTAAACTAGTGCTAAGGGCTGATGTTCCAATTCTTTGCATGAGGCAATGAAGGGGCAATGCTATGAACTGTAGCTTCAGAAGGTAGTTCTGGTCTTGAGCGAGATTATTTGTCTACTGCTAGGACTCGGAGGGGTTGAAATGGGAGAATAGCAGGTGTGCACTGAGGTAGTGAGTGTTAGTGGAGAGGTGATTGGTCACTGATCAAGTAATGTCAGCAGCTTTCTGATCAGGGCAGCTGCTTCAAAGGATTAAATTGCACAGCAGCATCCAGATGTCAGTTACGACAAGAAGAGGTGTGACATCTGGCTCTGTCAGAGGGTGGGAAGAATTTGCAAACAGGGTTCCAAATGCAGTTGAGTGGCTCAGCCCTGCTCAGGAGCAGGAGGGGGAATGCAGAGATATCAGAGTGTAGGGACTAGGAATGAAAGCTCCCACAGCAACTTTAAGCTGCAGAATGAGAATTAAACATGTGACTATAAACTGTGTAAAGAAAAGTTACAAAACCCAATAGGCTGCTTGGGGTAGAGGAAGATCAAAGAGCAGAGGTTTAGTCCAACAGTGCATGGGACTAAAATGTCTCAAATCAGCACTGTGTAAAGGGACGCTGCAGAATTTCCTGTTGAGTACAGAGTGTAGAACAGGAACGGCAACATGAGCAAGAGGAAGGCACTGACCCCTTTCTAAAGGGTAAATTATCAGTGGTGTTTCAGGGTCTCCGATCCCACCACTCACCCACACAGCACGACTGTTTACAAATTCAACATTCCAAAGTAAACATTTCATTCCAGTGTCAGGTCGGCCATTACCATTGTTGTAGGACTGTAGGAACATCTGCACAATGCTCAAACTGCCTCCAGTAAAATCTAACAGCACATTCCCAATGGACCAACCAGCTGTGGTCTTCCTTCGATAATTCATGTAGGCCTGAAGGGAGACAGACAGTGAAACATTAAAGACACAAATCAGTAAAATCTTGCTCAATCAGCATCACTGATAAAAAAACAATTAAACAGGAGACACTTCAAACACTTTATACTGAGCCTCTGGAATACATTCACTCTCTGCATCACCATCAAGAGGGAGCTGGGGCAGAGATCGCATCATATAGAAGGTCAGTGTCTTTCTAGATAACACTTGGTCCGTGTGATCTCCTGGACTGGTTTCGATCGCCAGGAATTTTCTGGAGTATTTTTCCCCTTTTCGCTCTGGGCTTTTTGCCTCCCCCAGACGATTACACGGTGGGTGGGTGGGTGGCCATCATGGTGTCGGGCAGGCTTGATGGACCAGCTGGTCTTTACCTGCTGTCAATTTCATATGCTCGTACTATTAATGGTATTAATGTCACGCCATATCTCAACCCTCTCCCTCAGCCCATAAAGCTGGAAGGCAGCAAAGTAAACGGGATCTGTGCTGTCGTGTCGCCAGCCTTCTGATGTCAGCACTATGTCCGTTTGTAAACGATGTCCAATCCGCTGAACAGGAATCCTTTCAACCAACCAGACTGCTGCCACCTCCCAGAGGTCAGTCTCAGGATCAAACCCCTCAGCATTCTAATACTGGTGTACATCAGGGGCCTCGGAAGTGTTAGGGTGGGACAAATAAATGACCATTCCGAGGGGCTGCTGCATTCCCCACACCAGCCAACACTTGATGGCGTGTCACAAAGCAGCGCAAGAGCCCCCTCTATAACCCCACTGTGCAGATACCCCACCTCCTACCTGGGGGATATATTTGATGAGCGTCACTACGAGTTTGATGTAAGAGAAGGCGTAGAGATACTGCAGCCATGTGATTTTATGAGCAATGGTCACAAACAGGGCGATGAGAGCGAAGAGCCAGCCTGTCAGCAGCAGTCCAGTCGCCACCCTCGATACTCTCTGTTCCCCTCTCTGTGTGCCACAAGTACAGGAGAGACAGTCAGAACACAGCATTACTGCAAACAAAGACAACTCGCAGCAAGGAGAGGTAATGGACTGGAACGGCAACAAGCTAGGAGTACCTGAGGTGCGGAGGGTCCCGTGAAGAGCAGCACTGATTCTGTATTGGGCAGGTCACTAACTTAAACAAATCTTTCAGTGTACAGACAAAGGGGATGCAATGGATGTTGTACATATGGATTTTTAGAAGGCTTTTAAAAAGTTGTCACATAAGAGACATCTTACGAAAATAAAGGTGCATGGTATTGAAGGGAGTGTAGTGGTGTTGATCAAGAGATGGCGAGGAGTCAAAGTCAAGAGTTGGGGTAAATGGGCGTTTGTTGGATTGGTGGGAGGTATGACCCAGGGATCTGTGCTGGGACCTCTTATTTTCTATTTATATAAATGATTTGGAGACACAAGTGGAATGATACAAAGTTTACCAATACCAAATCAAGGGGTACAACAAAATGCGAGAGAGTGCAAGAAATTTCAGGAGGACCTGGACCAATTATCAGACTGGGCTGGTGGATCAGTGTAGAGAAATATGAAGTAGTTCATGTTGGGAAGAGTGAATCAAAGTCTACACTAACTCTGGAGGAAGAGAGACCCTGGAGGGTGTACACACACAGGGCTTTTAAAATCGGTCGTGTCCCCCGCCACCCCCATTCAGTGCTATAAGCTGTATGATTCTGAAGCCAAAAGTAACAATAGTCCTTTCATAGGCAGACTGACCTCATACAAGCAACACTGACAGATTGTAATCACTGTTAGCAGGACTGCATGGAGACTGAAGAAGACATCACTTGCTTCCACTGGGTTCACCCCACCTGGGTTATCCTTCAGGAACAGGTTCTGAAAAAGCAGATATCAGATTTAGCGCATTAATGAAAGTCAATCGGTGGGGCCGGGGACCCCGGCTGGGGCACAACTCCCCTTCTCCTGTCCTTTCCTCGTCTCCATTTCTAGTCTTCCTGGTCACATTCCGTTAATTTGGAATTAAACTGAGGTCTTAATCACATCAGATTCAAAAGGACATATGAGCTGTTACTCTTACTGAAAAGCCTCGACCAGCCCGGCCCAGCCAAATGATCCTCACCTTGGAATGGGATGGACTTCCTTTCATTGCCAGGCCATTGGCTCAGCCTCACTGGTCAGCCAGCTGTCTACGTATCTACACAGGGGAGGAGTCCCATCCACACAATCTACCTGCACGCCGTGATGGCTCACCAAGTTCCTACTCCTCGATCCACCACAGCCCACCTTTTAACACCATTCCCCATTTGATCTCCATCGGCACAAAGACTTTAAGCATCTGTGCAGAGTCAGGGATACTATCGGGTGTTACTGGGCATTTGCTGTAGGAATTCCAGGGTAGATGTAGTGGGACAGGCTCTTGCCTGAAGGCGGAGACTTTGTTCAATGATACCTTGGGGTTGGGCTGCCCAGCAGCCGTGCGGATGTCTGGCAGACTTGGCCCACCTCCTGTCTAAGGGGTTGGACCAGTCTCAGCTGGGGCAATAATCCAATCCGGCCAATTACCGCCCCATCAGTCTACTCTCACTCATCAGCAAAGTGATGGAAGGTGTCGTGAGCAGGTTATTGGCACTTACTCACCAATAACCTGCTCACCGATACTCAGTTTGGGTTCCGCCAGGACCACTCGGCTCCAGACCTCATTACAGCCTTGGTCCAAACATGGACAAAAGAGCTGAATTCCAGAGGTGAGGTGAGAGTGACTGCCCTTGATATCAAGGCAGCATTTGACCAAGTGTGGCACCAAGGAGCCCTAGTAAAATTGAAGTCAATGGGAATCAGGGGGAAAACTCTCCAGTGGCTGGAGTCATACCTAGCACAGACACGAACATCTGGGGACTTGTGCCAAAATTGGGAGAGCTGTCCCACAGACTAGTCAAGCAACGGCCTGACATAACCACACTCTCAGAATCATACCTTTCAGCCAATATCCCAGACTCTTCCATCACCATCCCTGGGTCTGTCCTGTCCCACTAGCAAGACAGACCGACCAGAGGTGGCGGTACAGTGATACACTGTCAGGAGGGAGTGGCCCTGGGAGTCCTCAACATTAACTCCGGACCCCATGAAATTTCATGGCATCAGGTCAAACATGGGCAAGGAAACCTCCTGCTGATTACCACCTGCCGTCCTCCCTCAGCTGATGAATCAGTCCTCTCCATGTTGAGCATCACTTGGAGGAAGCACTAACGGTAGCATGGGCACAGAATGTACTCTGGGTGGGGGACTTCAATGTCCATCACAAAGAGTGGCTCGGTAGCACCACTACTGACCGAGCTGGCTGAGTCCTGAAGGACATAGCTCCAAGACTGGGCCTGCAGCACGTGGTGAGCAAACCAACACGAGGGAAAAAAACCTACTTGACCTCGTCCTCACCAGTCTACCTGTCGCAGATGCATCTGTCCATGACAGTATTGGTAGGAGTGACCACTGCACAGTCCTTGTGGAGACAAAGTCCCGTCTTCACACTGAGGACACCATCCAACGTGTTGTGTGGCACTATCATACTGCTAAATGTGATACATTCAGAACAGATCTAGCAGCTCAAAACTGGGCATCCATGAGGTGCTGTGGGCCATCAGCAGCAGAATTGTATTCCAGCACAATCTGTAACCTCATGGCCCGACATATTCCTCACTCTACCATTACCAACAAGCCAGGGGATCAACCCTGCTTCAATGAGGAGTGCAGAAGAGTATGCCAGGATCAGCACCAGGTGTACCTAAAAATGAGGTGCCAACCTGGTGAAGCTACAACTCAGGACTACATGCATGCTAAACAGCGGAAGCAATATGCTATAGACAGAGCTAAGCAATTCCACAACCAGTCATGAATGGTGGTGGACTATTAATCAATTAATGGGAGGACGAGGCTACGTAAACATCCCCATCCTCAATGTTGGCGAAATCCAGCACGAGTGCAAAAGACGAGGCTGAAGCGTTTGTAACCATCTTCAGCCAGAAGTGCCGAGTGGATGATCCATCTCAGCCTCCTCCCGATATCCCCACCATCACAGAAGCCAGTCTTAAGCCAATTCGATTCACTCCACGTGATATCAAGAAACGGCTGAGTGCACTGGATACAGCAAAGGCTATGGGCCCCGACAACATCCCGGCTGTAGTGCTGAAGACTTGTGCTCCAGAACTAGCTGCGCCTCTAGCCAAGCTGTTCCAGTACAGTTACAACACTGGCATCTACCCGACTGTGGAAAATTGCCCAGGTGTGTCCTGTCCACAAAAAGCAGGACAAATCCAATCCGGACACTTACCGCCCCATCAGTCTACTCTCAATCATCAGCAAAGTGATGGAAGGTGTCGTCGACAGTGCTATCAAGCAGCACTTACTCACCAATAACCTGCTCACCGATGCTCAGTTTGGGATCAGCCAGGACCACTCGGCTCCAAACCTCATTACAGCCTTGGTCCAAAAATGGACAAAAGAGCTGAATTCCAGAGGTGAGGTGAGAGTGACTGCCCTTGACATCAAGGCAGCATTTGACCGAGTGTGGCACCAAGGAGCCCTAGTAAAATTTAAGTCAATGGGAATCAGGGGGAAAACTCTCCAGTGGCTGAAGTCATACCTAGCACAAAGGAAGATGGTAATGGTTGTTGGAGGCCAATCATCTCAGCCCCAGGGCATTGCTGCAGGAGTTCATCAGAGCAGTGTCCTAGGCCCAACCATCTTCAGCTGCTTCATCAATGACCTTCCCTCCATCATAAGGTCAGAAATGGGGATGTTCGCTATGACTGCACAGTGTTCAGTTCCATTCGCAACCCCTCAGATAATGAAGCAGTCCATGCCCGCATGCAACATCCAGGCTTGTTGGAGATGGTCACTGTCTGGCGCAAATGTTACTCGCCACTTATCAGCTCAAGCCTGGATGTTGTCCAGGTCTTGCTGCATGCGGGCTGCCCTGAGGAACTCTTGCAGCAATGTCCTGGGGCTGAGATGGTTGGCCTCCAACAACCCCTACCATCTTCCTTTGTGCTAGGTATGATTCCAACCACTGGAGAGTTTTCCCCACTTCAATTTTAGTAGGGCTCCTTGGTGCCACACTCTGTCAAATGCTGCCTTGATGTCAAGGGCAGTCGCTCTCACCTCTGGAATTCAGCTCTTTTGTCCATGTTTGGACCAAGGCTGTAATGAGATCTGGAGCCAAGTGCTGGCAGAACCCAAACTGAGCATCGGTGAGCAGGTTATTGGTGAATAAGTGCCGCTTGATAGCACTGTCGACGACACCTTCCATCACTTTGCTGATGATTGAGTGTAGACTGATGGGGCGGTAATTGTCCGGAATGGATTTGTCCTGCTTTTTGTGGACAGGACATACCTGGGCTATATCCTGGGGGTCACCATTGACCAGAAACTTAACTGGACCAGCCACATAAATACTGTGGCTACAAGAGCAGGTCAGAGGCTGGGAATTCTGCAGCGAGTGACTCACCTCCTGACTCCCCAAAGCCCTTCCACCATCTACAAGGCACAAGTCAGGAGTGTGATGGAATACTCTCCCTTGCCTGGATGAATGCAGCTCCAACAACACTCAAGCAGCTCGACACCATCCAGTACAAAGCAGCCCGCTTGATTGGCACCCCATTCACCACCCTAAACATTCACTCCCTTCACCACTGGCGCACAGTGGCTGCAGTGTGTACCATCCACAGGATGCACTGCAGCAACTCGCCAAGGCGTCTTCGACAGCACCTCCCAAAGCCGCGACCTCTACCACCTAGAAGGACAAGGGCAGCAGGTACATGGGAACAACACCACCTGCACATTCCCCTCCAAGTCATACACCATCTTGACTTGGAAATATATCGCTGTTCCTTCATTGCCGCTGGGTCAAAATCCTGGAACTCCCTTCCTAACAGCACTCTGGGAGAACCTTCAGCACACGGACTGCAGTGGTTCAAGAAGGCAGCTCATCACCACCTTGTCAAGGGCAATTAGGGATGGGCAAGAAATGCTGGCCTTGCCAGCGGCGCCCACACCCTATGAACGAAAAAAAAGCTACCATCCTGTCCAGAGGAATCTGTGCGCGAGCTTCTGCAGCGGCACGTGATGTGCCAGAATGCGGAACGTGAAGGTGCTGGGGGAGCAGACAGATCGCTGGTTTCTGCAGCGGCAAGGCAGGCAGGACTTCCACCCCTCCCCTTCCACCCCACCCCTCCCCTTCCACCCCACCCCTGTTCCTGGCTCTGAATTTGCTTAAAAACTGTTAAATCTTTATGTTTTCCAGTTCTGACGAAGGGTCATCGACCTGAAGCATTAACTGTGTTTCTCTCTTCACAGATGCTGCCTCACCTGTTTTGTTTTGAGGATTTGCATCTGATCAGGTCACTGTATATGACAGTAAGAAAGGGCAGACGGCCAGACAGTTTGGGTGTAACTAATGTCTAGATATCGAAGGCTGTTTGTTAGGTAAATGCGTAGGACTCCTGTACTTGTACTGGGCCAGGCCCTCTGTTCAGGAGCCGATGGGCCTGTGACCACATTTTTTGGATGATACTAGAAGGGGGGGTGGTGGGATTCGAGAGAGTAGAGGTCATCAGAACAGAGAAGTATCTGCTACTAGGAGCGTTGGCTAGGCAAAGAGGGGGGGGGGGGGAATTGGGCAACTCCATCTGGTCCCTCGTTGGAGGTGTAATGCTGGTGAGCTGCAGACGTCAGCTGTCTTAGAAAACGAGGAGTGGAGAATCTTGACCCAACCTCAATGCCACCCACTAAACATAGGAAGTAGGAAGCTCCACTAACTGCTCAAAAGCATCCCTTCTGCAGCCCAGGACAGCACGGGCACGGCCTTGCACTGGTCAAACAACCATCTGCTGTTGTCCAAATGAGGCCGGTTTAGTCTAGCCTGGAGGCCAAGATATTCCAGTAGTCGAGGAGGGATGTGGGCCTGTCGGAGGCCCAGATGCTGCAGTCCCTGCCCCTTTAATATACGGGGAGGGAATTAAACGTTACCTCAATAATTGGAATTAAATGGTGGGAAGTGGTGTTCCACAAGGATCGGTGCTGGGACCACTGTTATTCACCATTTACATAAATGATTTGGACTCAGGAATCAGAAGTGCAATTGCAAAATTTGCAGAAGACACCAAATTGGGGGGTATAGTTAATACTGAGGACAGCAAAAAAAATACGGGAATTACATTAATAAACTTGCAGAATGGGCAAATGAATTTCAATATAGATTAAGTGTGAGGTGATACATTTTCGTAGGAATAAGGAGGCCACATATTCCTTGGAAAATTAGAGTCTAAACAGGGTAGAGGAGCAGAGGGATTTAGGGACAGATACACAAATCACTAAAAGTAGCGACACAGGTGAATAAGACCATAAAAAAAAGCAAAGCAAACACTGGGGTTCATTTCTAGAGGGATAGAATTGAAAAGCAGAAGTTATGTTAACCTTGTATAGAACCTTGGTCAGACCACACTTATTGTGAACAGTTCTGGTCTCCATATTATAAAAAGAATATAGAGGCACTGGAGATGATGCAAAAACGTTTTACTAGGATGATTTTTTTTTATTCGTTCATGGGATGTGGGCGTCGCTGGCGAGGCCGGCATTTATTGCCCACCCCTAATTGCCCTTGAGAAGGTGGTGGTGAGCCGCCTTCTGGAACCGCTGCAGTCCGTGTGGTGAAGGTTCTCCCACAGTGCTGTTAGGAAGGGAGTTCCAGGATTTTGACCCAGCGACGATGAAGGAACGGCCGATATATTTCCAAGTCGGGATGGTGTGTGACTTGGAGGGGAACGTGCAGGTGTTGTTGTTCCCATGTACCTGCTGCTCTTGTCCTTCTAGGCGGTAGAGGTCGCGGGTTTGGGAGGTACTGTCGAAGAAGCCTTGGCGAGTTGCTGCAATGCATCCTGTGGATGGTACACACTGCAGCCATGGTGCGCCGGTGGTGAAGGGAGTGAATGTTTAGGGTGGTGGATGGGGTGCCAATCAAGCGGGCTGCTTTATCTTGGATGGTGTCGAGCTTCTTGAGTGTTGTTGGAGCTGCACTCATCCAGGCAAGTGGAGAGTATTCCATCACACTACTGACTTGTGGCTTGTAGATGGTGGAAAGGCTTTGGGGAGTCACTCACCGCAGAATACCCAGTCTCCGACCTGCTCTTGTAGCCACAGTATTTATATGGCTGGTCCAGTTAAGTTTCTGGTCAATGGTGACCCGCAGGATGTTGATGGTGGGGGATTCAGCGATGGAAATGCCGTTGAATGTCAAGGGGAGGTGGTTAGACTCTCTCTTGTTGGAGATGGTCATTGCCTGACACTTATCTGGCGCGAATGTTACTTGCCACTTATGAGCCCAAGCCTGGATGTTGTCCAGTTCTTGCTGAATGCGGGCATGGACTGCTTCATTATCTGAGGGGTTGCGAATGGAACTGAACACTCTGCAATCAGCAAACATCCCCATTTCTGACCTTATGATGGAGGGAAGGTCATTGATGAAGCAGCTGAAGATGGTTGGGCCTAGGACACTGCCTTGAGGAACTCCTGCAGCAATCTCCTGGGGCTGAGATGATTGGCCTCCAACAACCACTACCATCTTCCTTTGTGCTAGGTATGACTCCAGCCACTGGAGAGTTTTCCCCCTGATTCCTATTGACTTCAATTTTACTAGGGCTCCTTGGTGCCACACTCGGTCAAATGCTACCTTGATGTCAAGGGCAGTCACTCTCACCTCACCTCTGGAATTCAGCTCTTTTGTCCATGTTTGGACCAAGGCTATAATGAGGTCTGGAGCCGAGTGGTCCTGAGCATCGGTGAGCAGGTTATTGGTGAGTAAGTGCCGCTTGATAGCACTGTCGACGACACCTTCCATCACTTTGCTGATGATTGAGAGTAGACTGATGGGGCGGTAATTGTCCGGATTGGATTGGAGGAGGACTGATTCATTTTGTGGACAGGACATACCTGGGCAATTTTCCACATTGTCGGGTAGATGCCAGTGTTGTAGCTGTACTGGAACAGCTTGGCTGGAGGCGCAGCTAGTTCTGGAGCACAAGTCTTCAGCACGACAGCTGGGATGTTGTCGGGGCCCATAGCCTTTGCTGTATCCAGTGTACTCAGCCGTTTCCTGATATTACGTGGAGTGAATCGAATTGGCTGAAGACTGGCTTCTGTGATGGTGAGGATATCAGGAGGCGGCAGAGATGGATCATCCACTCGGCGTTTCTGGCTGAAGATGGTTGCAAACGCTTCAGCCTTGTCTTTTGCACGCACGTGCTGGACTCCGCCATCATTGAGGATGGGGATGTTTGCAGAGCCTCCTCCTCCCATTAGTTGTTTAATTGTCCACCACCATTCACGATTGGATGTGGCAGGACTGCAGAGCTTTGATCTGATCCGTTGGTTGTGAAATCACTTAGCTCTGTCTATAGCATGTTGCTTCCGCTGTTTAGCATGCATGTAGTCCTGAGTTGTAGCTTCACCAGGTTGGCACCTCATTTTTAGGTACACCCGGTGCTGCTCCTGGCATGCTCTTCTACACTCCTCATTGAACCAGGGTTGATCTCCTGGCTTGTTGTTAATGGTAGAGTGAAGAACATGCCAGGCCATGAGGTTACAGATTGTGCTGGAATACAATTCTGCTGCTGCTGATGGCCCACAATGCCTCATGGATGCCCAGTTTTGAGCTGCCAGATCTGTTCTGAATCTATCCCATTTAGCACAGTGGTAGTGCCACACAACACGTTGGATGGTGTCCTCAGTGCGAAGATGGGACTTCATCTCCACGAGGACTGTGCAGTGGTCACTCCTACCAATACTGTCATGGACAGATGCATTTGCTACAGGTAGATTGGTGAGGATGAGGTCAAGTAAGTTTTTCCCTCGTGTCGGTTCGCTCACCACCTGCCGCAGGCCCAGTCTGGCAGCTATGTCCTTCAGTGCTCGGTCAGTAATGGTGCTACCGAGCCACTCTTGGTGATGGACATTGAAGTCCCCCACCCAGAGTACATTTTGTGCCCTTGCTACCCTCAGTGCTTCCTCCAAGTGGTGCTCAACATGGAGGAGGACTGATTCATCAGCTGAGGGAGGATGGTAGGTGGTAATCAGCAGGAGGTTTCCTTGCCCATGTTTGATCTGATGCCATGAGATTTCATGGGGTCCACAGTCAATGTTGAGGACTCCCAGGGCCACTCCCTCCTGACTGTATATCACTACCGCCACCTCTGGTGGGACAGGACATACCCAGGGATGGTGATGGAAGAGTCTGGGACGTTGGCTGAAAGGTATGATTTCTGTGAGTATGGCTATGTCAGGCTGTTGCTTGACTAGTCTGTGGGACAGCTCTCCCAATTTTGGCACAAGTCCCCAGATGTTAGTGAGGAGGACCTTGCAGGGTCGACTGGGCTTGGTTTGCCGTTGTCGTGTCCGGTGCCCAGTGGTCCGATGCCGGGTGGTCCGTCCGGTTTTATTCTTATTATGACTTTTCGTAGCGAGATTTTACAACTGAGTGGCTTGC
Organism: Heptranchias perlo; assembly: GCF_035084215.1. NCBI lineage: Eukaryota > Metazoa > Chordata > Chondrichthyes > Hexanchiformes > Hexanchidae > Heptranchias > Heptranchias perlo. Next base: position 2,160,927 of record NC_090353.1, on the reverse strand, counting down.
TAGGCCATTTCAGAGGGCAATTAAGAATCAACCACATTGCTGTGGGTCTGGAGTCACATTTTGGCCAGACCAGGTAAGGACGGCAGGTTTCCTTCCCTAAAGGACATTAGTGAACCAGATGGGTTTTTACGACAATCCGGTAGTTTCATGGCCACCATTACTGATACTAGTATTTTAATTCCAGAAATGAGAGGTTATACCTATCAGGAAAGATTGAACAGGCTGGGGCTCTCTCTCTAAGAGAGAAGACTGGGGGGTGACCTGATAGAGGTCTTTAAGATTAAGAAAGGGTTTGATAGGGTAGACACAGATGATGTTTCCACTTATGGGGGAGACCAGAACTAGGGGCCATAAATAAGATAGTCACTAATAAATCCAATAGGGAATTCAGGAGAAACTTCTTTACCCAGAGAGTGGTGAGAATGAGGAACTCGCTACCACATGGAGCAGTTGAGGTATCTAGAATAGATGCATTTAAGGGGAAGCTAGATAAACACATGAGAGAGAAAGGAATAGAAGGATATGCTGATGGGGGTTAGATGAAGTAGGGAGGGAGGAGGCTCGTGTGGAACATAAACACTGGCACAGACCTGTTGGGCTGAATGGCCTGTTCGTGCTGTACATTCTTTGTAATGTTACCTCCACAAAGGAAATTAAATGTTACCTCAATCATAGAAATTTATAATGTGGAGATGCCGGTGATGGACTGGGGTGGACAAATGTAAAGAGTCGCACAACACCAGGTTATAGTCCAACAGCTTTATTTGAAATCACAAGCTTTCGGAGGCTTTCTCCTTCGTCAGGTGAAGTGACTTAACCTGACGAAGGAGCAAGGCTCCGAAAGCTTGTGATTTCAAATAAAACTGTTGGACTATAACCTGGTGTTGTGCGACTCCTTACATAGAAATTTATGGCACAGAAGGAGGCTATTCGGCCCATCGTGCCTACGCTGGCTGAAAAAGAGCTATCCAGCTTAATCCCACTTTCCAGCACTTGGTCCGTAGCCCTGCAGGTTACGGCACTTCAAGTGCACATCCAGGTACTTTTTAAATGAGTTCAGGGTTTCTGCCTCTACCACCCTTTCAGGCAGTGAGTTCAAGACCCCCACCATCCTCTGGGTGAAAAAAATTCCCCTCAGCTCCCCTCTAATCCTTCTACCAATTACTTTAAATCTATGCCCCCTGATTATTGACCTGCTCTTATATTCTATGCCTCAGCTATTAAAGGAAAGTATTCCATATGCCTACTTAACTACCTGTCCTGCTACCTTCAGGGATCTGTGGACACGCACTCCAAGCTCCCTCACTTCCTTTACATTTCAGTATCCTCCCATTTATTGTGTATTCCCTTGCCTTGTTTGCCCTCCCCAAATGCATTACCTCAAACTTCTTTAGATTGAATTCCATTTGCCACCTTTCTGCCCACCTGACCAGTCCATTGATATCTTCCTGCAGTCTACAGCTTTCCTCCTCACTATTAACCACAAGGCCAATTTTTGGAACATCTGCAAACTTCTTAATCATGCCCCCTACATTTAAGTCCATATCATGATATAGATCTTAAAAAACAAAGGGACCTAGTACTGAGCCCCGCGGAACCCCACTGTAAACAGCCTTCCTGTCACAAAAACACCCGGTGACCATTATCATTTGCTTCCTACCACTTTCCCTTGGATCCCATGGGTTTTTACTTTTCTGACCAGTCTGCCATGTGGGACCTTGTCAAAAGCTTTGCTAAAATCCACGTTGACTACATTAAACGCGCTACCCTCAGCAAGCCTCCTCAAAAAATTCAATCAAGTTAGTCAGACACTACATTCCCGTAACAAACCCATGCTGACCGTCCTTGATTAACCTGTGCCTTTCTAAATGACGATTTATACTGTCCCTCAGAATTGTTTCCAATAATTTCCCCACCACTGACTAGCCTGTAATTCCTAGGTTTATCCCTTTCTCCCTTTTTGAACGGTACAACGTTAGCAGTCCACCAATCCTCCGGCACCACGCCTGTAGCCAGGGAGGATTGGAAATTAGATGTTACCTTAATATATGGAATTAGATGTTACCTTAATATATGGAATCCAGAACAGACCAATGTTAAACACTCCATATGCAATGTGACCAGTCAGATTAAGTGCTAGAAAATCAAAACTCAATCCAACCACACTGAAAGAGAGAGAGAGAGACATCATGTAGTAGCACCAGCACTTCTAATTTATAAACCAATCTGCTCAGAACACAGGTCTATAGGAGACAACAGGATCTCGGATACAAAAAAAGCCAAACATTACATTCGACACAAGATTCATTTTGTATGAGAAAAGGAGGGCCTGGCTGGTTGGGAATTCTAGGAGTAGGGGGCAGTCTAAAAATTAGAGCCAGACCTTTCAGGAGTGAGATTAGAAAACATTTCTACACACAAAGGGTTGTAGAAGTTTGGAACTCTCTTCCGCAAACGGCAATTGATACTAGCTCAATTGCTAAATTTAAATCTGAGATAGATAGCTTTTTGGCAACCAAAGGTATTAAGGGATATGGGCCAAAGGCAGGTATATGGACTTAGATCACAGATCAGCCATGATCTTATCAAATGGCGGAGCAGGCACGAGGGGCTGAATGGCCTCCTCCTGTTCCTATGGCATGCTCGGAACAATGTGCCCGTGGTGTATATCAGGGAATACAATCCTCATCACACCAAAAATTGTTGGTGGCTAAAACAATCTCTCATGTTGCTTTGTAACTATATGGTGTGAATGAAAGGAAAAGTTCACAATGTGTCCTGCCTGCCCAGAATTATCTGGAGTCACACAGCGATCATGCCACGCACCGCCAGGACATCAAGGCCTCAATCTTTGTGTCTCGGAACTTTGGAAGTTATCAGGTTAAGTGCGTGTAAGATCAGGCAAGTTCAGTCTGCCCTCAACACTGTCTCAAAGGAGGTGGTTTTAGTTCCAGCATGGGGTTAGCATTGGAGTGAGGACAGAGAGACACCAAAGTGCACAGTTCAGAGCAGCATGGGAGAAGTCCTGTTCTGACCGGCAATGCTTTGTACCAATGTCAATGTGAATCCATAAATTTTGAGTGCTTGGCCAAATTAACAAACAGTAAGCACTCATCCCAAGTATCAACTGATGGATTATAAACCACAAACGTACAAGGAGAACTAGAATTCTTGCCACGTAAGGCAAGAAAACATGCAGAAAAGCACAATATTGTTCATTTAAATAACTGACCAGATGAGGCATTTCAAGTTTTCTAGCTCCGAGAAAGAGCTCACAGTAATAATGAATGCCAAGGCTTCTATTAATTTAATCACTGCCCTGGTAAAGTGCTTCCCACTCATCCTGAATGAAATTATACCCAAGGATTAGAGGGTTTGAGAATAGCTAACACCCTGGTGTACTTGTTCAATTACTCTTTGAAATCAACTTTTCACAGACATGCAGACTGTCTGAGGAATTGCAAACACCAATGCAGCATAAATTCAAAGAGTTTAATTACAGAACATGAAGAAACACACAGACCATGAGGTTTATCAGTGCACACCGACTCACCAATCCAAGGTTTATCAGTGCACACCGACTCACCAATCCAAGGTTTATCAGTGCACACCGACTCACCAATCCAAGGTTCATCAGTGCACACCGACTCACCAATCCAAGGTTCATCAGTGCACACCGACTCACCAATCCAAGGTTCATCAGTGCACACCGACTCACCAATCCAAGGTTCATCAGTGCACACCGACTCACCAATCCAAGGTTCATCAGTGCACACCGACTCACCAATCCAAGGTTTATCAGTGCACACCGACTCACCAATCCAAGGTTTATCAATGCACACCGACTCACCAATCCAAGGTTTATCAGTGCACACCGACTCACCAATCCAAGGTTTATCAGTGCACACCGACTCACCAATCCAAGGTTTATCAGTGCACACCGACTCACCAATCCAAGGTTTATCAGTGCACACCGACTCACCAATCCAAGGTTTATCAATGCACACCGACTCACCAATCCAAGGTTTATCAATGCTCACCGACTCACCAATCCAAGGTTTATCAATGCACACCGACTCACCAATCCAAGGTTTATCAATGCACACCGACTCACCAATCCAAGGTTTATCAATGCTCACCGACTCACCAATCCAAGGTTTATCAGTGCACACCGACTCACCAATCCAAGGTTTATCAATGCACACCGACTCACCAATCCAAGGTTTATCAGTGCACACCGACTCACCAATCCAAGGTTTATCAGTGCTCACCGACTCACCAATCCAAGGTTTATCAGTGCACACCGACTCACCAATCCAAGGTTTATCAATGCACACCGACTCACCAATCCAAGGTTTATCAATGCACACCGACTCACCAATCCAAGGTTTATCAATGCACACCGACTAACCAATCCAAGGTTTATCAATGCACACCGACTCACCAATCCAAGGTTTATCAATGCACACCGACTCACCAATCCAAGGTTTATCAATGCACACCGACTCACCAATCCAAGGTTTATCAATGCACACCGACTCACCAATCCAAGGTTTATCAATGCACACCGACTCACCAATCCAAGGTTTATCAGTGTGCAGCGACTCACTTGGTTCTTTGTCCTACACAAACTCCTGACGAATCGCAATGCAGCAACTTTGGCCAGTAGTGACCTATAGCTGAGCAGATACTGGGACAGCTGCAAATAAATGCCAGGTTGTGGAGTGAAAGTGGGTCTGTCAGGAACGGCAATTCAGTAATTTGCACAGGCAGCAGTCACGTGAGGGGCGTTAATAACTATATAGCTTTGATCAGACACGGGTTTCCTTGTGGCTCCAAACTGATATCCCAAGGTAACAAAGTTCACAATTTGAGGCAAGTTAATGTGACCAAAAGTTTTAAAGCCATGAGAGGCAAATCATGAGGTTTTCTCTCTTTTCTCCCCCTTTGTATTTTTATTGCAGTAAGTTACAGGAACCACAGCAAGGAAAATGACCGGCTTGAGACACCAGTTAGACAGCTGTTCAACTTTTAAGAGTCAGCAGGAACTGAGCATCTTTCAGAATTCAACAGCAGCAATTTAAACTTTATATTTTTTGGCACACACCAGACTTCAAATATTGCGAAAAGCTCCTTACAGTTGCCCACATGCACAGTTTACCTTTTACGTCTCCAGTTTTCAATCACTTGCGGGTAGAAGGAGATAGACCAGGCCAAGAAGTAAATCCAACCAATCGCCTGACATATGATGCTCAGGGCACTGCTATGCACCACCAGAAAATGAATTCTTGCCAGAGTTCTACAAAAACAATGTAATACTGTCAGACAAACGTGTCGTAAGTCACAGGTAAGTTGGCTCATTTGTGTATGTTACTGAGTAGCTGAGTCATGCAGATCAGGAAGGTTCCAGGAGTGATTCCAGGTCTGATCCGTGGGGGAATATTTAGGGAACAGTGATCATAGTTTCATAAGGTTTAGATTAATTATGGAAAAGCAATCTAGAGTTAAAATACTCAATTGGAGGAGGGCCAATTTCAGTGGGTTGAGAACAGATCTGGCCCGGGTAAATTAGAATCAAAGATTGGCAGGCAAAACTGTAATCGAACAATGGGCGGCCTTTAAAGAGATGATGGTTCGGGTACAGTCTCGGTACATTCCCATGAGTGGAAAAGGTAGGGCTCCCTCGATGATGAAAGAGAGAGTAAGATGAAGCAGAAAAAGGGGGTGTACAATAAATGGTTGATAATACAAGTGAGAACCAGGCTGAATACAGAAAGTACAAAGAAGTGAAAAATGAAATAAGAGGGGCAGAGAGTATGAGAATAGACTGGCGGCCAACATAAGAGGGAATCCAAAAGTCCATAGGCATATAAATAGTAAAAGGGCAGCAAGGGGAGGGGTGGGGCCAATTAAACCAAAAAGAAGATCCATGCATGGAGGCAAGGAGCATGGCTGAGGTACTAAATGAGTACTTCGCACCTGCCTTTAAAAGAAAATTCTGCCAAAGTCACAGTAAAAGAGGAAGTAATTGTACTGAATGAGCTAAAAACTGATAGGAGTTACTAAAAACTGTACTTAAAGTAGATAAGTTACCCAGTCCGGATGGGATGCATCCTAGGTGGCTGAGAGATGCAAGGGTAGAAATTGCGGAGGTACTGGCCATAATTTTCCAATCCTTCTTAGATACGGGGGTTGTGCCAGAGGACTGGAGAATTGCAAACGTTACATCTTTGTTCAAAAAAGGGGGTAAGGATAAACCCAGCAACTACAGGCCAGTCAGTTTAACCTCGGTGGGGGGGAACTTTTAGAACCAATAACCTGGGACAAAATTAATAGTCGCTTGGACAAGTGTGGATTAATAAAGGAAAGCCAACATGGATTTGTTAAAGGCAAATCATGTTTACATAACTTGACTGAGTTTTTTGATGAGGTAATAGAGTTGATGAAGGCAATGTGGTTGATACGGTGTATTTTTTTTTGTATTCATTCATGTGGGCGTCGCTGGCGAGGCCGGCATTTATTGCCCATCCCTAATTGCCCTCGAGAAGGTGGTGGTGAGCTGCCTTCTTGAACCGCTGCAGTCTGTGTGGTGAAGGTTCTCCCACAGTGCTGTCAGGTAGGGAGTTCCAGGATTTTGACCCAGTGACGATGAAGGAACGGTGATATATTTCCAAGTCGGGATGGTGTGTGACTTGGAGGGGAACGTGCAGGTGGTGTTGTTCCCATGCGCCTGCTGCCCTTGTCCTTCTAGGTGGTAGAGGTCGCAGGTTTTGGATGTGCTGTCGAAAAAGCCTTGACGAGATGCAGCAGTGCATCCTGTGGATGGTACACACTGGTAAGCAGGTTATTGGTGAGTAAGTGCCGCTTGATAGCACTGTCGACGACACCCTCCATCACTTTGCCGATGATTGAGAGTAGACTGATGGGGCGGTAATTGGCCGGATTGGATCTGTCCTGCTTTTTGTGGACAGGACATACCTGGGCAATTTTCCACATTGTCAGGTAGATGCCAGTGTTGTAGCTGTACTTGGACAGTTTGGCTAGAGGTGCAGTTAGTTCTGGAGCACAAGTCTTCAGCACTACAGCCGGGATGTTGTCGGGGCCCATAGCCTTTGCTGTATCCAGTGCACTCAGCCGTTTCTTGATATCACGTGGAGTGAATCGAATTGGCTTAAGACTGGCTTCTGTGATGGTGGGGATAATGGGAGGAGGCCGAGATGGATCATCCACTCGGCACTTCTGGCTGAAGATGGTTACAAACGCTTCAGCCTTGTCTTTTGCACTCACGTGCTGGATTCTGCCATTACTGAATAGATGGACTTTCAAAAAGCGTTTGCCAAAGTGCCATATAATAGACTTGTCAGCAAAATTGAAGCCATGGAATAATAGGGGCAGTGGCAGCATAGATATGAATTGGGCTAAGTGAGAGGAAACAGTAGTGGTGAATGGTTGTTTTTCGTATTGGAGGGAGGTGTACAGTGGTGTTCTCCAGGAGTTGGTACTAGGACCACTGCTTTTCTTCAAAATTTGCAGATGACACAAAACTTGGAATTATAGTAAACAGTGAGGAGGATAGTGATAGACTTCAAGAGGACAGACAAGCTGGTGGAGTGGGCGGACACGTGGCAGATGAAATTTAACGCAGAGAAGTGCGAAGTGATATATTTTGGCAGGAAGAATGAGGAGAGGCAATATAAACTAAATGGTATAATTCTAAAGGGGGTGCAGGAACAGAGAGACCTGGGGGTATATGTGGACAGGTTGTTGAAGGTGGCAGGGCAGGTTGAGAAAGCGGTTAAAAAAGCATATGGGATCCTGGGCTTTATAAAGAGAGGCAGAGAGTACAAAAGCAAGGAAGTTATGACGAACCTTTATAACACACTGGTTCGGCCACAGCTGGAGTATTGTGTCCAATTTTGGGCACCACATTTTAGGAAGGATATGAAGGCCTTAGAGAGGGTGCAGAAAAAGATTTACAAGAATGGTTTCAGGTATGAGAGAATTCAGTTACATGGATAGACTGGAGAAGCTGGGGTTGTTCTTAGAGCAAAGAAAGTTGAGAGGAGATTTGATAAAGGTGTTCAAAATCATGAAGGGTCTAGGTAAAGTAAATAAAGAAAAACTGTTCCCACTGGCAGAAGGGTCGAGCACCGGGGGACACAGATTTAAGGTGATTGGCAAAAGAACCAAACGTGACTTGAGGAAAAACTTTTTTAAACAGCGAGTGGTTATGATCTGGAATGCGCTGCCTGAAAGGGTGGTGGAAGCAGATTCAATCGGGGCTTTCAAAAAGGAAATGGATAACTAGTTGAAAGGAAAACATTTTCAGGGCTACGGGGAAAGAGCGGGGGAATGGGACTAACTGGATTGCTCTTACAAAGAGCCGGCACAGGCTCGATGGGCCAAATAGCCTCCTTCTGTGCTGTAACCATTCTATGATTGTATACTGCACTTAATGAGTCTACCTTTGTCAACCACCTCCACCAAAAGCATGCCGATTCAACACTGTATGCTGGATATCAACCCACCTGCTCACATTGCTGCTGCTACTGTTGTTTTGTAGGTACACGGTGACCTGGCCAACTTCAACTCCTCTGACTGGGAAAAATGTTGAACTCACTGAGTTAGAAGGCAATGTAATCTGTTAGTAAGCAAATATTTAAAATTAATATTTATAATGTTATAATGCAACATGGAAGGAGGCTAAATGGTACAGTCAGTGGTGTGGAGGGCACCAGGTATAGCTGATCGGAAAGCAAAAAGAGCACAGCTGTAATGTAACCATACAATTGAATCCCTTACTAAGATGCACCCTTTGGAGACTCCATGTGATACTGCAAAGTGATGCATCAAACTTTGGTCACTCGGTCACTTGAAGCCAAGGAACAAGCAAGCTGGGCTCTTGACAAGGTGAGGTGGTCCGCAGCCTTCACACAGTCTGGAATATTGCCCGGTTAATTTTCTCCAGGGTGGGGTGAAACGGATGAGAATGAGAAGGAAAGAGTTAACCTTACTTCAGTCACAATTTCCAACGAGACACTGTAGGGGCAGGATCGGCAGCAGTTGCAGAGACAACTACACATCAGACTGATCCTCCTTAAGAATGAGCAATGGGGAAGGATCAGACAGTCTTGCTCTCCCAGCCTGCAAAGGGGGAAAGAGGAAATCCCAAAGAGTCAGGGTCTAGTTAAGCACCATGCCCGAGGGAAGATGACAATTAATGCATCCACTATTTCCATGGCTACCTCTTTTAGTACTCTGGGATGTAGATTATCAGGCCCTGGGGATTTATCGGCTTTCAGTCCCATTAATTTCTCCAGCATTATTTTTTTTTATTAATACTAATTTCCTTTAATTCCTCCTTCTCACTAGTCCCCTGGTTCCCTAGCATTTCTGGGAAGTTATTTGTGTCCTCTTCCGTGAAGACAGAACCAAAGTATTTGTTTAATTGCTCTGCCATTTCCTTGTTCCCCATTATAAATTCTCCTGTTTGACTGTAAGGGCCCTACATTTGTCTTCAATAATCTTTTTCTTTTTATATACTTGTAGAAGCTTTTACAGTCCACTTTTATGTTCCTTGCAAGTTTACTCTCATACTCTATTTTTCCTCTCAATCAATACCTTGGTCCTTTTTTGCTGAATTCTAAACTGCTCCCAATCCTCAGGCTTGCTACTTTTTCTGGCAACTTTATATGACTCCTCTTTGGATCTAATACTATCCTTAATTTCTTTTGTTAGCCACGGTTGGGCCACTTTTCCTTTTGTGTTTTTGCACCAGAAAGGAATGTATAATTGTTGCAATTCATGCATTCGTTCCTTAAATGTTAGCCATTGCCTATCCACCGTCATGCCTTTTAATGAAGCTTCCCAATCTATCATAGCCAACTCACTCCTCAAACCTTCGGAGTTTCCTTTGTTTAGATTTAGGACCCTAGTTTCGGATTGGACTACTTCACTTTCCATCTTAATGAAGAATTCTATGTTATGGTCACTCTTCCTTAAAGGACCCCACACAACAAGATTATTAATTAACCCCTTCTCATTGCATAATGCCCAATCTAGGATAGCCTATTCCCTGGTCGGCTGCTCAACGTACTGGTCTAAAAAAGAAAATCTCGTACACACTCCAGGAATTCATCCTCCGCAGTATTATTGATAATTTGGTTTGGCCAGTCTATATGTAGATTAAAGTCACCCATGATTACTGTAGTACCCTTGTTACATGCATCTCTAATTTCCTGTTTGATCCCATCCCCTACATTACCACTACTGTTTGGAGACCTATAGACAACTCCCACCAGTGTTTTCTGCCCCTTGGTGCTTCTTAACTCCACCCAGACTGATTCTACATCTTGATTTTCTGAGTCAATATCCTCTCACTATTGCTCTGATTTCACCCTTTACTAACAATGCCACCCCACCTCCTTTTCCTTTTTGCCTGTCCTTTCTAAATATCGAATAGCCTTGGATAGTCAGCTCCCTGCATTGGTCACACCGCAGCCATGTCTCTGTAATCGCAATTATATCATCGCCATTTACATTTATTTGCGCTGTTAATTCGTCTACTTTATTATGAATGCTTCGTGCATTCAGATACACTGTCTTTAGGTTTGTCTTTTTAACATTGAGACATAATATTTTTTTGTACTATGGCCCTATTTGTCTTACCACCATTTTTTCTTACCCGGACCCTATTTGTTGTCTTTTGATGGTACGCTCTGTCCCTTCCTGACACAATCTGGTTATCCTGACCCCAATCACTTTCCTGCACTGCTTCTTTATCTTTTCTCTTTAGCATTCTAGATTTCTCTCCACCCGGACCCTCCACCCCCTTATTTAGTTTAAAGCCCTAAATTCTATATCCATGATGTTACTACCCCTTTTATTCCATGGGCTTCAATCTTGATGACAATCCTATTATGCGGCACTTTATCAAAAACCTTTTGAAAGTCCATATACACATCAATTGCACTGCCCTCATCAAAAAACTCAAGTTAGTGAAACACGATTTGCCTTTAACATTCCGTGCTGGCTTTCCCCTGATTAATCCACATTTGTCCAAGTGACCGTTAATTCTGTCCTGGATTATCGTTTCTAAAAGTTTCCCCACCACCAAGGTTAAACTGACTGGCCTGTAGTTGCTGGGTTTATCCTTACACCCTTTTTTGAACATTTGCAATTCTCCAGTCCTCTGGCACCACCCCCGTATCCAAAGACGTTTGGAAGGTTATGGCCAGTATTGTCGCAATTTCCACCCTTATCCCCTCAGCAACCTAGGGTGCATCCTGTCTGGACCAGGTGACTTATCTATTTTAAAGCACAGCTAGCCTTTCTAGTACCTCCTCTATCAATTTCTAGCACATCCAGTATTTCAACCACATCTTCCTTTACTGAGACTCTGGCAGCATCATCTTCCTTGCGAAAGGCAGAAGCAAAGTACTCATTTAGTACCTCAGCCATTCCCTCTGCCTCTAAGTAGATCTCCTTTATGGTCCCTGATCGGCCCCACCCCTCCTCTTACTACCCGTTTACTGTTTACATGCCTATAGAGGACTTTTGGATTCCCTTTTATGTTGGCTGCCAGTCTATTCTCATACTCTTTCTTTGCCCCTCTTATTTCCTTTTTCACTTCCCCTCTGAACTTTCTATATTCTGCCTGGTTCTCACTTGTATTATCAACCTGACCTCTGTCATACGCCCCTTTTTTCTGCTTCATCTTACTCACTATCTCCTTTGTTATCCAGGGAGCTCTGGCTTTAGTTGCCCTACCTTTCTCCCCCGTGGGAATGTACCTAGACTGTACCCGAACCATCTCCTCTTTAAAGGCCGCCTATTGTTCAATTACAGTTTTGCCTGCCAATCTTTGATTCCAATTTACCCGGGCCAGATCTGTTCTCATCCCACTGAAATTGGCCCTCCTCCAATTGAGTATTTTTACTTTAGAGTGGTCCATGTCCTTTTCCATAGCTATTCTAAACCTTATATGATGATCACTGTTCCCTAAATGTTCCCCCACTGACACTTGCTCTGCTTGGCCCCATTCCCCAGAACCAGATCCAGCAATACCTCCTTCCTCGTTGGGCTGGAAATGTACAGGTCAAGAAAGTGCTCCTGAATACATTTCAAAAGTTACTCCCCCTCTGTGCCCCTTATATTATTGTTATCCCAGTCTATATTAGGATAGTTGAAATCCCCCATTATCACTACTCTATGGCTTTTGCACCTCTCTCTAATTTTCCTGCAAATTTGCTCCTCTATATCCTTCCCACTTGTTGGTGGCCTAAAGAATACATCCAAGTAGTGTAATGGCACCTCTATTGTTTAACTAACCAAATAGATTCTGTCCTTGACCCCTCCAGGACACCCTCTCTCTCCAGCACTGCAATATTCTCTTTAATCAATACTGCCACCCCCCCATCCTTTCTTCCCTTCCCTATTTTTCCTGGGCACCTTGTATCCAAGGATATTTGGCACCCAATCTGGCCCTTTCTTGAGCCAGGTCTCTGTTATCACCACCACATCATATTGACAGAATTGTAGAATCATAGAATGGTTACAGCACAGAAGGAGGCCAATCGAGCCCGTGCCTGCTCTCTGCAAGAGCAATCCAGTTAGTGCCACTCCCCCCACCCTTTCCCCGTAGCCCTGCAAATTTTTTTCCTTCAAGTACTTATCCAATTCCCTTTTGAAAGCCACGATTGAATGCCTCCACCATCCTTTGAGTCAGTGCATTCCAGATCATAGCCACTCGCTGCATAAAAAAGTTTTTCCTTATGTCGCCTCTGGTTCTTTTGCCAATTATTTTAAATGTGTCCTCTGGTTCTTGACCCTTCCGCCAATGGGAACAGTTTCTCTCTATCTAGACCCCCGACGTCAAGTCAATGCAGACTTCAAATGACAATTTAGATGTAAAGCTAAACATGGAAATCACCAAAACTTCAGAACACCAACCTTTAACAGAGAGGTTGCCAAGATTATAATATGAAAGCTCAATAACAGCAAAGAACTTTCCTGGTGCACTAACAAAATAAACAAACTGGCAGAAAGAAATAAGCAGCAGTATGCCCCCAGAACAAGACCCTCAACACACTAGGAACTAGGACCCTCAACGCACTAGGAACACCATGCAGTCACATACAGCCTCTGCACAGCAGGAAAGGCTGAAAGTAACAGAGTTTAGTGGTTTTCTCTTCTAGGTTTGCTGAAACATTTGTTCTTGGAACATTCAATGAAGAAACATTGTATCTGCACTGTTCGAGGAAGCTGCCTCTCAGGGCCGCTGGGGTGGAGCAGTGATAGGCCCATGGTGATTCCTCCCAGGCAAAACCTCGCTCTACGATCCCCACCCCACACTCATCATAGAGCGAGAGATGGGACACTGTGGGAGCTATGACTGATCCCCACCCCACACTCAGTCACAGCTCCCCCAGCGTCCCATCTCTCGCTCTATAATGAGTGTGGAGTGGAGGTTGGTCACAGCTCCCACAGTGTCCCATCTCTCGCTCTATGAGCCTGGAGTGGAGGTTGGTCACAGCTCCCCCAGCGTCCCATCTCTCGCTCTATAATAAGTGTGGGGTGGAGGTTGGTCACAGCTCCCACAGTGTCCCATCTCTTGCTCTATGAGTGCGGGGTGGAGATCGGTCACAGCTCCCCCAGCGTCCCATCTCTCGCTCTATAATAAGTGTGGGGTGGAGGTTGGTCACAGCTCCCACAGTGTCCCATCTCTCGCTCTATGAGCCTGGAGTGGAGGTTGGTCACAGCTCCCACAGTGTCCGATCTCTTGCTCTATGATGAGCGTGGAGTGGAGATCGGTCACAGCTCCCACGGTGTCCCATCTCTCGCTCTATGAGTGTGGGGTGGAGGTTGGTCACAGCTCCCACGGTGTCCCATCTCTTGCTCTATGAGTGCGGGGTGGAGATCGGTCACAGCTCCCACAGTGTCCCATCTCTCGCTCTATGATGAGCGTGGGGTGGAGGTTGGTCACAGCTCCCACAGTGTCCCATCTCTTGCTCTATGAGCGTGGGGTGGAGGTTGGTCACAGCTCCCACAGTGTCCCATCTCTTGCTCTATGAGCGTGGGGTGGAGGTTGGTCACAGCTCCCACAGTGTCCATCTCTCGCTCTATGAGCGTGGAGTGGAGGTTGGTCACAGCTGCCACAGAGCTAACAGCTGAATTCTCATGAGTGTCAGCTTAGCCACACAAGAATTTCCTCCTGCAATAGTACAACCCCAGACTCCCCCCTGCTCCCCCACTGTGACCCCCTAATGCAGTTAATTCCAATCATTTCTCATTAAGGATGAACACTGCAACCCACCACTTGTTGCCGGTTGGTGAAATACTCCACTGATATTCAGGTGTATAGGAGGTGCCTGAAAATCTAGCTGTTTGATGAGTCAAGTCTGGGATTTGAATCTCATTTGAAAATCCCCTGGGAAAACAGAGTCTAAAAATTCCATCACCACTTACATGTTCAGGGAGCTCAACAATTGAAGCCCACTTGGATGAGAATGTCACATTAAATGTGACAATTACAGTCTCCTGCAGGGGTGCACTGTGAGGGAAAAACAGATCAGAAAGTTTCCAAACATTCACAACTGTACAAAAAACACTTTCAGGAACCACAGTAAGATCTTGCATTTATATAGCACCTTTCACATCCTCAGAATGTCCAAATACACTTTACAGCCAATTAATTACTCTGCAGTGTAGTCACTTTTGTAGGAAATGCAGCAGCCAATCTGCACACAGTAAAATCCCACAAACAGCAATGAGATAAACGAGCAGATCTGTTCTTGATGGGGTTGAAGATTCCTCCACCTCCCCAGATTAACGACCCCTCCATTACAATTCAACCTGAGCCACCCAATCACAAATCCCGTGCTTTCATTGGCCAAACATCAGCTCAAACAGAACCCACCTTGGAGCAACACTGATATTTCGAAGACTGCCAATTTCCAGGTCAACAATTTCTGGTGCCTCGAGTGTCACAGCACTTTCTGAAAACAGACAGAAAGAGGTGGTGAACTTCTAGCCACTGCAATAATGATTAGGAAGCAGACAATTAGAAACACACTATGACATGTCTGAGAGAGAGCTAAAGGAGTGAATCCCGACTGGAATCTAAACCTGTACGACAGCACTTGCAATGGTTCAGCGAGCCCGTTCAGCGACTCACTGAGCCGTACAGATCAGGAAGGTTCCAGCTTCAATCACTGGTTTGTGCTGAATCAGCAGATCATAGCTGGGGTTTGTGAGAAGGGCCTTACAATCAGCCTCACTATTCCTGGGTTGGGGAGAGGGACCATCACCTAGTACTGCTGCTCAGTTGCTATCGAGGAAACCTTGCTGGAAGTGGACATCAGATGAGAACAGGATTGGGCTCATCTGGTGTGCCCTTGCAGTTACCTAGTCTTTCACTGTGGTTCACAGATGAATGTTGGGCACTAGAGTGAGGTACAGGGTGACTGGCAGGCATCAGTGGAACCATATACCATGGAACCAAGACGATAAATACCTTCAGGAGATAAGGTGCGAAAACTAGTGGGGACAAAGATTGACAAAAGAAAAAAATGCAAGACCAAGGACGGACCATTCAGCCAGGTACCCGGTTTGTGGGGGGTGGGGGCGGGGGGGGGGGACCACCAATTCTCATCATTTTCCTAGCCCGATACACTCTCCTGCTCCCTGCTAGATCAGGAACCAACTCAACTCACCGCTGAACTCTCCAACCCAGCCAGTATTTTCCACCTTAGTTTATGACAAAGCGAGCATTATTCCTTACACCGAGCTCAGCTTGCTACTTCTTCAGTTCCTCTCATTGCATCAGACTTTGGACTTTCACAACATTCATCATCCAGATGATCTGATAAGTTTCTGTAAGTGGACCACATCCCTCGCCATGAAATTTTCACTTTCTACCTTGCAGACTTAAGTTGTCCAGATCCAATAACTTGTATTTACGCTGCACCTTTAAAATAGAAAATATCCCAAGGCGATTAATAGAAGGGAGAAATAAATAAAAGAAACGGATGTTGAGCCATGGTGGGAGAGGTAATGGAAATCTTGGTCCAAAAGATGGGCCTTAAGGTTGTTAAATATGGAGACTGGAGGGGTTTAGGGAAGGACCTACTGAGGGTACGGCCAAGGCAGTGAAAGAACGGCACCATGGGCAAAGAATGTGGTGGGTGCCGGGGGGTATTGAAAGTTGATGGACCAAAGGATGTGGGAGGGGTCATAAGGCTAGAGGAGGTGGCAGAGAGATGGGTGAGAACATGCAACGATTATAAGGATGAGGATTTTCAATTCAATGCACTGGTGACATGGAACCAGTGGTCAGGGAGGACATGGGTGATGGGGACTTAGTGTGGGACAGTATAAGGGTGATAGAGTTTTGAAAAGATAACAGTTTGTGGTGAGTGGGGGGCATTGGTGGTTGGCAAGAAGGATGTTGGAAAGATCATATCTCAATAACAAGTATGGATTAAGGTTTTGGCATCAGTAGGGCAGAGGTAGGCAATGTCTCAGATGGAAGCAAGTTGTCTTGGTGATGAATAGAATGTATAGTTTGAAGCTCAGTTCTGGGTTCAACAGGACAGCAAAATTTCACATGGTCTGGTGCAGCCTGAGAAAGTGGTTCAGAAGGAAGGAGAGTGTGGCAGGGAATCAAGAGGGAGGTGCAAAAACAAGGGCCTAGACTTCCTGGTCACTTGAAAGAAATTATGACTTCTACAACTTAATGTCAGACAAGGAGCACAGATGTGATCCAGGAGTCAAGCGCAGGGGTGGAGAGATAAATCTGGACATCATCACCATACATACGGAATATGACAGTGTGCTTGAGGATCATGTTAATGAGGGCAGCATGTTGATGAGCAAGAGAAGGGGCTCAAAGATAGATCCTTGGGAAAACACCAGAAGCTTTTGTGAAGCCAGACGCAAGTATTCATTAAGAACCATACCCACATCTTCCGCCTCCACACATGGGTTACCTTTTTGGTCTCTAATAGGCCCTACTCTTTCCTTAGTTTTCCTCTTGCTCGTTATGTATTTATAAAACATTTTGGGTTTTCCTTAATTTTACTCGCCAGTATTTTTTCATGCCCCCTCTTTGCTTTCCTAATTTCCTTTTTAATTTAACCCCTGCACTTTCTATACTCCTCTAGGCTTTCTGCAGTATTGAGCTCTTGGTATCTGACATAAGCTTCCCGTTTTTGCCTTATCTTATCTGGATGACAAGGAGCATACAGGATTTGGGAGTCCCACCTTTTTCTTTGTGGGAACATATTTACTCTGAACCCCTTGAATGCCTCCCACTGCTCTGACACTGATTTACCTTCAAGTAGCTGTTCCCAGTCCACTTTTGCTCAATCATTTTTCAGCTTAGTAAAATTGGCCTTTCCCCAATTTAGAACTTTCACTGCTGTTCTATCTTTGTCCTTTTCCATAACTATGCTAAAACTAACTGAATTATGATCACCACCACCAAAATGCTCTCCCACTGATACTCCTTCCACCTGCCCAGCTTCATTCCCTAAAACTAAATCCAGAACTGCCCCCCCTCTTGTTGGGCTTGCTACCTACTGCCTCAAAGTTCTCGAATACAATTTAAGAATTCTGCACCCTTTATACTTTTTGCACTGATTATATCCCAGTTACTATTAGGGTAGTTGAAATGATGTTTAATCCGGAGAAGTGCAGTGTTATGCACGTGGGCAGGACAAATGCTCAACATACATACACCCGTCAGAGAAAAGCATTAAAGCAGGTGAAGAAAGAGCGAGCTCTGGGCGTTCTAGTGCAAAGATCTCCAAAGGTTCATGAGAAGTGCCATGAAGCACTAGCCGGAGAAAATAGGGTGTTGGGGTGCATTTATAGGCCGGAGCAAATAGGGTGTTGGGGTGCATTTATAGGCCGGATGGACCAGAGGGTCTTTTCCAATCCATCACTGTTCGTATCTTCTGGATAGGTGGGATCCCTATGGGGAAAATTAAAGAACAGAAAAAGGAAAGGAAGCAAATTGCAGTATTTTATAGACAGCCTGACAGTGATGATTTAACAGATCAAGACGTGACACAAAGAAAAATGTGGTAATGAGAGATTTTAACTTTCATACAGATTGGGAATGAAATAACATGAAGATCAGTAAAGAGAAGGGATTTATTGAATGTATTTGGGATAATATCCTAAAGCAGCAGGTTTTAAAGCTAACCAGGGGCTCTGGCATACTCCAGTTATGAGTAACAAACCAGAAATAGTTAACAATCTGCTAGTAAGGGAGCCTCTTTGTGGTTTCGATAAAATTTTTAAAAATTTGTTCATGGGATGTGGGCGTCGCTGGCAAGGCCAGCATTTATTGCCCATCCCTAATTGCCCTGGAGAAGGTGGTGGTGAGCCGCCTTCTTGAACCGCTGCAGTCCGTGTGGTGAAGATTCTCCCACAGTGCTGTTAGGAAGGGAGTTCCAAGATTTTGACCCAGCGACGATGAAGGAATGGCGATATATTTCCAAGTCGGGATGGTGTATGACTTGGAAGGGAACGTGCAGGTGGTGTTGTTCCCATGTGCCTGCTGCTCTTGTCTTTCTAGGTGGTAGAGGTCGCGGGTTTGGGAGGTGCTGTCGAAACAGCCTTGGCGAGTTGCTGCAGTGCATCCTGTGGATGGTACACACTGCAGCCATGGTGCACCGGTGGTGAAGGGAGTGAATGTTTAGGGTGGTGGATGGAGTGCCAAGCAAGCAGGCTGCTTTATCCTGGATGGTGTCGAGCTTCTTGAGTGTTGTTGGAGCACACTATGATCACTAACTCCCCCAGGCCTGATGGGGTAACAGAAGCCATTCAATTTGGGGGTTTTCCTATCTTTGGAGTCTGAGTGTTGTAGAACGCCTTTAACCTTCAATTTCCTGGTATCCCATGGAAGATGGCAGAGAGGCTGCATGGAGTCATCACACTACATAACATTGAGTTTCAGCTCAAAGTTACTGAAAAGGACTAAGATGTCAGACTGTTTGTTTTGGAACAGTTTCTGTACTGTGTTAAGGCAAGTATTATATTGCTGATCTCTGGCTGTATTCTTCTACTTCTGTGCAATTATTATACTATATAAAAAGGACCATTAGTTTTAACTTGACTGTAACAGTTTGACTGTGGCATTTACTGTCTCTGGGAGTGAATCAGAGAAGGTAAGGGGCTGTCCACACGGTCCAGTGATAAACCAGCTGTGCTGTAGCACCGTCATTCCCGCTGTTCATAGGGACTCAGTCTGCTCATTGAGATGGACTTTTTGCTGTGAACAAAGTTTTAACATACTGGGAGATGGACCAAATCACAAGGGGGGGGGGGGGGGGGGAAGGGGGGGTGGGGAAGAGAAGAGAGAATGATATGGTGGATAAGGAACAACTCTCTGTCCTATACGAGGGAGCCCAGAACAAGGGGGCTTCAAACTTAGAACTAAGCCAGTGAAAAGTGAGTACAGGAAAATCCTTCACACAAAGGGCTACGAGAATATGTCTTTCTAAATGATGGTTTATGCTGTCCCTCAGAATCAATTTCAATAATTTGCCCACCATCGAGGTTAGAATGACTGGCCTATAATTACTCGGTCTATATCTTTCTCCCTTTTTAAACAACAGGACAATGTTACCAGTCCTCCAATACCACGCCTGTAGCCAGGGAGCACAGGTTGAATCTGCACTGTGTTAGGGCAAATGTGAAATTATGCTCCCCCCCAAAATCTTACAATAGCTTTGGGCCCCGCTTCATATCTCTCAACTAAAACCTGGAAACCTGGAATCAGTATTACCCTTCTCTGAACCCTTTCCAATGCCGCTATCTCTTCTCATAGAGAACGAGCACAATACCCGTTATGTTAGCAAGATTTCCTCAACCTTAAATTCCATGAATCTACGTACATGTTATCTCTTTGTAACTGATGCTGCTCACTGCAGCACTCAATATTTGATTAATGAAGTGTCAAACACTTCATCTCAACTCACCTTAAACATACCCTTCCTTTTGAAGCATTTGGTTATTTTAATACTAAAACACTGTACAATCTTCACCTCTCCATACAGCCACTTTTTGTGATGTGCATTTCTCTCCACTGCAGTCAATATTAAAAATCCCCCTTAAAACTGTAATTCAGAGTACGTAAGTAACTAACAGCTCCCTGTGCCACTTTTTGGACCACCTTAAAACTGTAACAATTGTCTGCTATTTCTGTGGGTTTATTTTTATACCATGTGCACAGTGTCTACAAAGCAGCTTTAATTACATAGAATGCACAGCACAGAAACAGGCCGTTCAGCCAAATTCGTCTATACCAGTGTTTATGTTCCACACAAGCTTCCTCCCACCCTACTTCATCTAACCCCATCACCATATCCTTCTATTCCTTTCTCCCTTGCGTTTATCTAGCTTCCCCTTAAATGCATCGATGCTATTCGCCTCAACTACTCCATGCAAATTCCACATTCTAACCAGAGTAAAGAAGTTTCTCCTGAATTCCTTATTAGATTTATTAGTAACAATCTTATATTTATGGTCTCTAATATTTGTGTACAGCTAGTTTCATGGATTTTGTTACCACTAATTGGCCCAATACTAATCGATAAATATTGTCCCCTTTTCACAAGTGGCATTCTTTACTTCATCGAGTCTACAGCACAGAACAGGCCATTCGGCCCAACTGGTCTATGCTGGTGTTTATGCTCCACACAAGCCTCCTCCCACCGTTCTTCATCTACACCTACCAGCATATCCTTCTATTCCTTTCTCCCTCATGTGTTTATCTAGCTTCCCCTTAAATGCATCTATGCTATTTGTCTCAACTACTCCTTGTGGTAGCGAGTTCCACATTCTAACCACTCTTTGGGTAAAGAGTTTATCCAAAGTTACTTCTTAACTGCTATCTGTGCCACTTTCTTAAAAAGCTCTCCCTCAGCCCTTTGATCCACTCCGACTACCACCCTATTTCTAACCTCCCCACTCAAAAGGTCCTCGATTGCAGCTCTGTGCTCACCTCCCTATTCATATTCCCCACCCTCCATTTTCTGTCTTGCCCAATCTACTGATCCCGCCCTGCTCAAAGTCACCAATGGCATTGTATAATTGCAACTGTGGCGCACTAACCCATCTGTTCCCCCTTCCATACCACTGACATTCCATCCCGCTCCCCTGCCTCGTCCCAAACTGGGAAATCCGCCCTTCATTTGACTGCATTAAAAACACAGCAGACTTCAAGGGGGCCCAGACATCTAGGGTTGCCAACCCAAGATTAGCCTGGCGTCTCCAGGAATTGAAGATTAATCACCAGGGCAAGCAGCCCTGGAGAAAAATCACAGAGGCATTAAAACAAATTGTGTCTATTTCATTTTTTTGATCACTTGTTATTAGTTATAAAAATATTGGAAATGGGGAAAAAAGGCTGTTTGACTGAGTCAATAATCATTTAATTGGGTAACGAAGAGTCTTTTCGTTTTCCAATTGGCGTGGGAAGGCGGCTCACCACGAGGATGGACGTGTTGGGCAACCAATGGCGAGGACGCAGCACAGCAAGGATGGATGTTTCGGGCAACCAATGGCAGGAGCATGAGGGCGGGGCACAGTGAGGATGGATGTTTCGGGCAACCAATGGCAGGAGCATGAGGGCGGGGCACAGTGAGGATGGATGTTTTGGGCAACCAACAGCAGTAGCGTGGGGGCGTGGCACAGCGAGGACAGACACGTCGGGCAACCAATGGCAGGGGCGTGGCACAGTGAGGATGGATGTTTCGGGCAACCAATGGCAGGAGCGTGGGGGCGGGGCACAGCGAGGACAGACACGTCGGGCAACCAATGGCAGGGGCGTGGCACAGCGAGGGTGGATGTTTCGGGCAACCAATGGCAGGAGCGTGGGGCGGGGCACAGCGAGGACAGACACGACGGGCAACCAATGGCAGGAGCGTGGGGCGGGGCACAGCGAGGATGGATGTTTCGGGCAACCAATGGCAGGAGTGTGGGGCGGGGCACAGCGAGGATGGATGTTTCGGGAAACCAATGGCAGGAGCGTAGGGGCAGGGCACAGCGAGGATGGATGTTTCCAGCAACCAATGGCAGGAGCGTGGGGGCGGGGCACAGCGAGGATGGATGTTTTGGTCAACCAATGGCAGGAGCGTGGGGCGGGGCACAGCGAGGATGGATGTTTCGGGCAACCAATGGCAGGAGCGTGGGGGCGGGGCACAGTGAGGACAGATACGTCGGGCAACCAATGGCAGGAGCGGGAGGGAGGCACAGCGAGAATGGATGTTTAGGGCAACCAATAGTGGGAGCGTGGGGGCAGGGCTGTTGGGAGGCGGGAGGTCATGTGATGAAACCTCCAGGAATCCCGCCCGGAATTAGCACAATGAGTTAATTCTGTGAAAGATAAACTGCCTTTAGCAGTGAGAAATTTTCTATCTTGTCAAATCAGAAGTGCACCTTGAGTTTATTGAAAGTTTGTAAAGATTAGGTTGGGAACCGTCCGGCTGCCCAGTATTCGATCCCCATGGCAAGCAGTAACCCCTCCCCGCCACAGGCAAACACTTGTTTCCTCCATAACTTAATTCCTTTCTGCAGCTCTCTCACCTGCTCATTCTTCCCTCGGTGAGATCTAGGACATCAATGTTGAGCTGCAATTGGTAACTCGCTCCTGAGCCTAATTGTCCCCAAAGAGCCCACGATGCAGCTCTTGCGCAACATCCCCGCCACCTGTGCAGCAGGTGAGTGGCAGCAAATGCATGCAGCCTACCCAAGATATCCAGCTCACGTCTAACACTTTAAACCAAAATCACACCACTCAGACATACTCTAACACTAACCCAAATAAAGGGGTCACCCAGTGGGTGTGTGATATTGTACACTCAAATCAAATGGCTCCAGTGAGGTCAACTGAGGGCATGTCACAGATTTTTAACAAGTGAAATGACTGCATTGAGGCTCTATGAGCCGAGTAGAGGGGTGATCATTTTATAGAGGTCATAAGTACAGGATGCATTGTACTTTTTAATGTGTCAGATAATTAACGGTCTCAAGCACACAACAAAATGCAAACCCCTATTAAAAAAAAAGGTAAAGGCCCTGATAAAAGCAATTGTTATCTGTGGAGACTGCAGTGATTCCAACACCTCATGTGAGGAGTTTAGCATATCATTCACATGTTCTCAAACCATAAACACATCATCATGAAGCTCAAAATCCTGTTACATGCCCGGAGACTGCTGCAACATTCTGTGCACCAAATTATAATACTGGTTTTCCTTTTGCAACTCTGTGTGTGTGTGTGTGTGTGTGTGTGTGTGTGTGGTGGTAAACATGGTTGGAAACTCTTGGCCCCCTTACTAACAGTAGCCCAGCCAGGGACAGCGCCTGGATCACCGTGCAGAGCTGTTCAGAAGTCGAGCAAGATTTGAGGAACTGAAAGTGAACCATTTGGTTCAAAATAGTAACCGATACATCCCGTTTTGCCTTAGTGAAGCCCAGTGAGCATTTTCAACAAGATTGTGGGCAACTAACTTAAGATCCGGTATTAGTTCCATCAGTCGTGAAGGACTTTCACTGACTACTCCCAGATGAATTCAGTCCTTCCCATCTCCCCCACAAAAGGTGCGAACACTTACCACCTTGTAATGTGCTACACAACAAACAGCAGATGGGAACCAACAGCACTGTACATAGCTTCATGTTTCAGATTTAAACCTGGGGGATAAATGAGAGTTAGCAATTAATCATCTGCAACTGTAGCAGTTTGGAAACGCTTAGCTCATTTACAGTGTTCACTCCAAATAAAATAAAATCTTGATTTAATTAGCAATGTTGCTTCTTTAAGCTAGAACTGATTCGTTCCAAAGTGAAGATCTGCACATTCAGTACAGATGTGTGAAGTACTTATACCTTCCTGTGTTTTATTTTTATATATACTTTCAGTATTGTTAAGCTTGACTGGGAACCTCTACATCAAGAAATTTAGCCCCTGTTCCACCATTCAATGAGATCATGGCTGATGTGTATTGTACCTCCATTTACCCACTGTATCCCTTATTACCCTAACCTAACAAAAATCTATCAATCTCAGTTTTGAAATTTTCAATTGACTCCCAGCCTCGACAGCCTTTTTTTGGCTTTTGGTGGGGGGGGGGGGGGGGGGGGGGAAGGAGAGAGAGTTCCTGATTTCCACTACTCTTTGTATGAAGAAGTGCTTTCTGACATCACCCCTGAACAGAAGTGCTGGTTTGAAATCAGAGGGGTTAATATTAGCAGTTTGAAATAATATGAATTACTTTAAAAGGTAGTCAATTTTTTCCCATTATTTAACAGACTCGAACCCAATCTCAAGCAGGGGAATTGATCCAAAGGGGATTCCCATTGCCTGCATCTTCACACACTGTAAAACACACAATACTCACAGGAAAACAATCCTCGCTTTCATAGGGCACCCCTCTTGCAAATAAATATTTAGTGTCATCACTTGCTGTTAACATTATTCAGCTGTATTACTCACATACAACAGAACAACCTCAGCTTTTATGATGGTCTGGCTGACTAGTTCTCAGGGTGGTAATAGTCAGCACTTCAAAGCAAATTTGGTAGCAAAGTTCGGCTAAATAATTACTGCGAGGCTGCTGTCTTAGACGTGACTCCACAACTAACAGAAAAGGCAGTGTCAGGTGAGTCACATCACTGAAGGCAGCGCCAGAAAACACACATCCACTCAGCCCATACCAGCTTAGAACTTATCAATACACTTCACCGTCATCCAACAGGATTCTCATTAGAATCTATGCTCTTTCATCGAGCTAGCACGGACTCAATGGGCTGAATGGCCTCCTTCCGTGCTATAACCTTTCAATGATTCTAAGAACAATGAAGACTATGGGGTAATATAATGGAAATGTTCAAAATTATCAAAGGATGGGACAGGGTAGATAGAATCAAACTGTTCCCAGTGGGCGAGAGGCCAAAGATACAAGATTAAATGTAAGAGATTTAGGGCAGGAGAAGTTAACAGGCCTCCCTATACTCTAGCAACCCCCCCCCAAACTTACACTGACACCCCACTCCCCCCCCAAACTTACACTGACACCCCACTCCCCCCCCCAACTTACACTGACACCCCACTCCCCCCCCAAACTTACACTGACACCCCACTCCCCCCCCAAACTTACACTGACACCCCACTCCCCCCCCCAACTTACACTGACACCCCACTCCCCCCCCAAACTTACACTGACACCCCACTCCCCCCCCAAACTTACACTGACACCCCACTCCCCCCCCAAACTTACACTGACACCCCACTCCCCCCCGCAACTTACACTCTGACACCCACACGCTACTCTCTCTACTCCCCCGGGGAGGGGGAGGGGGGGGAGGGGGGGGGGGAGGGGGGGGGGGAGGGGGGGAGAGAGCCCAGCCCAGCCCCCCCTCTCCTCCCGCCATTTTGCTCCCACCTGGTCAGGCCGCCCCGCTCGCGCTCTCATCAATAAAGACCGATCGCGCCGCTCGCGCCGCCGCCTCCAACAGCGAGTGTGGTCATGTGATCATCATGTGACCCTTGGATTGTCTCCATGGAGAAGGGAGCGGGGCGAGGGCGGGGCCTGGGTCGGTGATTGGCAGCGGGGCGGGGCGGGGCCTGGGTCGGTGATTGGCAGCGGGGCGGGGGCGGGGCCTGGGTCGGTGATTGGCAGCGGGGCGGGGGCGGGGCCTGGGTCGGTGATTGGCAGCGGGGCGGGGGCGGGGCCTGGGTCGGTGATTGGCAGCGGGGCGAGGGCGGGGCCTGGGTCGGTGATTGGCAGCGGGGCGGGTCCTGTCACTGATTGGCGGTGGGGGCGGGGTTGCCGGATGAGTGACAGGCTGGAAGGCTGACTTGCTGTTTGTTGCCCAGATGTTAACATTGCTGTGTGTCCATGGCAGTATGGTGTGGAGATGCCAGTGATGGACTGGGGTTGACAATTGTAAACAATTTTACAACACCAAGTTATAGTCCAGCAATTTTATTTTAAATTCACAAGCTTTCGGAGGCTTCCCCCTTCGTCAGGTGAACGATGTGAAAAGGCAGTAGGTAGAAAAGAACGTAATAAATAGGAGTAGGCCATTCGGCCCCTCGAGCCTGCTCCGCCATTCAATCAGATCACGGCTGATCTTCAACCTCAACTCCACTTTCCTCCCCAATCCCCATATCCCTTGATTCCCTTATAGTCCAAAAATCTATGGATCTCAGCTTGAATATACTCAACAACTGAGCATCCACAGCCCTTTGGGGTAGAGATTCCAAAGATTCACAACTCTCTGAGTGAAGAAATTCCTCCTCATCTCTGTCCCAAATGGCCGAACCCTTATTCTGAGAAAATGTCCCCTAGTTCCAGTCTCTCCAGCCAGGGGAAACAGCCTCTCAGCATCTACCCTGTCGAGCCCCCTCATAATCTTATATGTTTCAATGAGATCACCTCTCACTCTTCCAACTCCAGAGAGTATAGGCCCATTCTACTCAATCTCTCCTCATCGAACAACCCTCTCATCCCAGGAATCAATCTAGTGAACCTTTGTTGCATCACCTCTAAGGCAAGTATATCCTTCCTTAGATAAGGAGACCAAAACTGTACACAGTACTCCAGGTATGGTCTCCCCAAAGCCCTGTACAATTGTAGTAAGACTTTCTTACTCTTGTACTCCAACCCCCTTGCAATAAAGGCCAATGTACCATTTGCCTTCCTAATTGCTTGCTGTACCTTCATGTTAACTTTCTGTGTTTCATGCACAAGGATACCCAAATCTCTCTGAACACCAACATTCAATAGTTTCTCACCATTTAAAAAATATTCTGTTTTTCTATTCTTCCTACCAAAGCGAATAACCTCACAATACCCCACATTATACTTCATCTGCCACCTTCTTGCCCACTCACTTAACCTGTCTATATCCCTTTGTGTCCTCACAGCTTACCTTCCCACCTAGCTTTATACAGTCAGCAAACTTGGTACATTACACTCGGTCCCTTTATCTAAGTCATTAATATAGATTATAAATAGCTGAGGTCCAAGCATTGATCCACTAGTTACAGCCTGCCAATCTGAAAATGACTCATTTATTCCTACTCTTTGTTTTCTGTCCGTTAACCAATCCTCTATCCATGCTAATATATTACCCCCAACTTCATGAGCCCTTATCTTGTGTAACAACCTTTTTGTGGCACCTTATCAAAGGCCTTTTGAAAGTCCAAATATACGACATCCACTGGTTCCCCTTTATCTATCCTGCTAGTTACATCCTCAAAAAACTCAAATAAATTTGTCAAACACGATTTCCCTTTCATAAAACCACGTTGACTCTGCCTAATCATATTATAATTTTCTAATTGCCTGTTACCACTTGCTTAATAATGGATTTCAGTATTTTCCTGACGACTGATTTCAGGCTAACTGGCCTGTAGTTCCCTGTTTTCTCTTTCTTGAATAGTGGGGTTACATTTGCTACCTTCAAATCCACTGGGACCGTTCAAGAATCTAGGGAATTTTGGAAGATCATAACCAATGCATCCACTATCTCTGCAGCCTCCTCTTTTGAAACCCTAGGATGTAGGCCATCAGGTCCAGGGGATTTATCAGCTTTTAGTCCCATTAGTTTCTCCAGTATTTTTCTTTACTAATATTAATTACTTTAAGTTCCTCATTCTCATTCTTTCCCCACTATTTCTGGTGATTTTTGTGTCTTCTGCTATGAATACAGATACAAAATATTTGTTTAATGTCTCTGCCATTTCCTTATTCCGCATTATCTCAGTCTCAGGACATCACTGCAGGAGTTCCCATTGGGCAGTGTCCTAGGCCCAACCATCTTCAGCAGCTTCATCAATGACCTTCCCTCCATCATAAGGTTAGGAATGAGGATGTTCGCTGATGATTGCACAGTGTTCAGCTCCATTCGAAACCCTTCTGATAATGAAGCAGTCCGTGCTCTCATGCAGCAAGACCTGGACAACATCCAGGCTTGGGCTCATAAGTGGCAAGTAACATTCGCGCCAGACAAGTGCCAGGCAATGACCATCTCCAACAAGAGAGAGTCTAACCACCTCCCCTTGACATTCAACGGCATTACCATTGCCGAATCCCCACCATCAACATCCTGGGGGTCACCATTGACCAGAAACTTAACTGGACCAGCCATATAAATACTGTGGCTACAAGAGCAGGTCAGAGGCTGGGTATTCTGCGGCGAGTGACTCACCTCCTGACTCCCCAAAGCCTTTCCACCATCTACAAGTCAGGAGTGTGATGGAATACTCTCCACTTGCCTGGATGAGTGCAGCTCCAACAACACTCAAGAAGCTCAACACCATCCAGGACAAAGCAGCTCGCTTGATTGGCACCCCATCCACCATCTTAAACATTCACTCCCTCCACCATCAGCGTACCATGGCTGCAGTGTGTACCATCCACAGGATGCAGCAACTCGCCAAGGCTTCTTCGACAGCACCTCCCAAACCCACGATCTCGACACTTGGAAGGACAAGGGCAGCAGGTGCATGGGAACAACACCACCTGCACGTTCCCCTCCAAGTCACACACCATCCCGACTTGGGAATATATCGGCCGTTCCTTCATTGTCGCTGGATCAAAATCCTGGAACTCCCTTTCTAACAGCACTGTGGGAGAACCGTCACCACACGGACTGCAGCGGTTCAAGAAGGCGGCTCACCACCACCTTCTCAAGGGCAATTAGGGATGGGCAATAAATGCCGGCCTCACCAGCGATGCCCATATCCCATGAATGACTAAAAAAAAATTATAACTTCTCCTTCCTCAGCCTCTTCGGGACACACTTTTACTTTCACTACTCTCTTTTTACATACTTGTAGAAACTCTTACAATCTGTTTTTATATTTCTCACTAGTTTACTCTCATATTCTATTTTCTCCCTCTTTATCAATTTTTTGGTCATCCTTTGCTGGTTTCTAAAACTCTCCCAATCCTCGGTCTTACTACTCTTCTTGGCAACATTACAAGTCTCTTCTTTTAATCTAATACAATCCTTAAATTCTTTAGTGAGCCACGGATGGATCCCTTTTCCTGTGGAGTTTTTATTCCTCAATGGAATGTATATTTGTTGAGAATTATGAAATATTTCTTTAGATGTTCACCATTGCTTATCTACTGTCATATCTTTTAATCTAATTTCCCAATCAACCTTTGCCAACTCGTCTCTCATACAGCACAGGAGGAGACCATTCGGCCCATCTTTGACAGAGCTATCCAATTAGTCCCATTCCCCTGCTCTTTCCCCATGGCCCAGTGCCACTCAGTGCCAGTTCTGCTCCCAGTGCCGCACTGGCAATACTTTTGCTTGTTGAAAAGTTCTGGGATCCAGCCCTGAGTGCATAACTCGGGTGGCTCCCCAGAGCAGTACTGAGAGCCAGCTATTCTGTCAGAGCTGCCTCAGTAGAGATATTGGGCATGATTTTAGCATGGAGCCGGGAACTGAATGGATTGGTAAACTATCACCTGGGAAACCCAGAAGCCAAGTGAGCCGATGGAATTTGCGATTGCAACTCAATCGAAGACAATTGATTTCACTTCCAGCTTTCCCGTGCGATAGCCAGGTTGGCAGGCTGATGGGAGGGAAAGTAGCCGGGAATCGGAGAGGAGGGAGGGAGGGAGAGATCGTGGGCCGTGGAGGACATGGTGGGAGGGGGTAGTTCTGATGCCGGAGACAGCCGGGGGGTGGGGTCTTGTCCATGGAGGAGCGTGGGGGCTCTCAACCATCGGGGCTTCTCAACAATGGGGGGATCTCAACCGTGGGGGATGTCTCTACTTTGGGGGAGTCCTGACCATGGGGGAGGTCTCGACCATTGGGGAGGTCGACCACAGGGGGTGGGGGTGTCTCAACCATGGGGGGATCTCGACCATGGGGATGTGTCTCGACCATCGGGTGGGGGATCTCGACCATTGGGTGGGGGTCTCGACCAAGGAAAGGATGGGGGTCTCGGCGTTAATGCTGGTTTAATATCTGAACCAGTCAGTTTAACCTCGGTGGTGGGAAACTTTTAGAAATGATAATCTGGGACAGAATTAACAGTCACTTGGACGAGTGTGGATTGATTAGGGAAAGCCAGCACGGATTTCTTAAAGGCAAATCGTGTTTAACTAACATGACAGAGTTCTTTGATGAGGTAACAGAGAGTGTAGATGAGGGCAATGTCGTTGATGTGGTGTATATGGACTTTCAAAAGGCGTTTGATAAAGTGCCGCACGGTGGGCTTATCATCAAGATTGCGACCCATAGAATAAAGGGGGCAGTAGCAACATGGATACAGAATTGGCTACAGGACAGGAAACAGAGAGCAGTGGTGAACGGTTGTTTTTCGGTCTGGAGGGAGGTGTACAGTGGTGTTCCCCAGGGGTCGGTGCTGGGACCACTGCTTTTCTTGATATGTATTAATGACTTGGACTTGAGTGTACAGGGCACAATTTAAAAATTTGCAGATGACACAAAACTTGGAAGGATAGTAAACAGTGAGGAGGATAGTGATAGACTTCAAGAGGGTATAGACAGGCTGGTGGCATGGGCGGACACGTGACAGATTAAATTTAACGCAGAGAAATGCAAAGTGATACATTTCGGTAGGAAGAATGAGGAGAAGCAATATAAACTAGAGGGCACAACTCTAAAAGGGGTACAGGGACAGAGAGATCTGGGGGTATATGTGCACAAATCATTGAAGTTGGCAGGGCAGGTTCAGAAAGCGGTTAAAAAAGCATACGGAATCCTGGGCTTCATAAATAGAGGCGTAGAGTACAAAAGTATGGAAGTCATGATGAATCTTTATAAAACACTGGTTTGGCCACAACTGGAGTATTGTGTCCAGTTCTGGGCACCGCACTTTAGGAAAGATGTGAAGGCTTTAGAGAGGGTGCAGAGGAGATTTACTAGAATGATACCAAGGATGAGGGACTTCAGTTACGTGGATAGACTGGAGAAGCTGGGGTTGTTCTCCTTGGAACAGAGACGGTTGCGGGGAGATTTGATAGAGGTATTCAAAATCAGGAAGGGTTTAGACAGAGGAGATAGAGAGAAACTGTTCCCATTGGTGGAAGAGTCAAGAACCAGAGAACATAGATTTAAGGTGATTGGCAAAAGAACTAAAGGTGACATGAGGAAAATCTTTTTACACAGCGAGTGGTTAGGATCTGAATGCTCTGCCCGAGGGGGTGGTGGAGGCAGATTCAATCATGGCCTTCAAAAGGGAACTGGATAAGTACTTGAAAGGAAAAAATTTGCAAGGCTACAGTAATAAGGCAGGGGAATGGGACTAGCTGGATTGCTCTTGCATAGAGCCGGCGCGGACTTGATGGGCCAAATGGCCTCTTTCCGTGCTGTAACCTTCCTATGATTCTATGATTCGAGAAGATACAAAGAGGATTGGGGATAAAGCAACCCTGCGAGATGCCTCCTCTGGGTCACCATTGGCCACGGCCTCCACTCTGCCCCGTCCCATGATGGCCAAGATGCTCTCCTCGAGAGGGGAGAGGGTGTATAGATGGGATCTTCGTCCTCCGGTGCCAGCCTGTTGCCTGCTGTTGTGTGCGAGCTTCTCCTGCAATAAAGTGGGCCGTGTGTTAGTGAGAGTCGTGTGAGGAGTTTGGAGATTGTGGCTGCTGTGATTGAATGGCTGAGTGTGTGAGAATGTGGAGAAGGCAGTGTAGTGATTGGTCTGATGTAGTGATTGGTCGGGTGTAGTGATTGGTGTGATGTAGTGATTGGTCTGATGTAGTGATTGGTCGGGTGTAGTGATTGGTCTGATGTAGTGATTGGTCGGGTGTAGTGATTGGTCTGATGTAGTGATTGGTCGGGTGTAGTGATTGGTCTGATGCAGTGATTGGTCGGGTGTAGTGATTGGTCTGATGTAGTGATTGGTCGGGTGTAGTGATTGGTCTGATGTAGTGATTGGTCGGGTGTAGTGATTGGTCTGATGCAGTGATTGGTCGGGTGTAGTGATTGGTCTGGTGTAGTGATTGGTCTGGTGTAGTGATTGGTCTGGTGTAGTGATTGGTCTGATGTAGTGATTGGTCTGGTGTAGTGATTGGTCGGGTGTAGTGATTGGTCTGATGTAGTGATTGGTCTGATGTAGTGATTGGTCGGGTGTAGTGATTGGTCTGATGTAGTGATTGGTCGGGTGTAGTGATTGGTCTGATGTAGTGATTGGTCGGGTGTAGTGATTGGTCTGATGCAGTGATTGGTCGGGTGTAGTGATTGGTCGGGTGTAGTGATTGGTCTGGTATAGTGATTGGTCTGGTGTAGTGATTGGTCTGATGTAGTGATTGGTCGGGTGTAGTGATTGGTCTGATGCAGTGATTGGTCGGGTGTAGTGATTGGTCTGGTGTAGTGATTGGTCTGGTGTAGTGATTGGTCTGGTGTAGTGATTGGTCTGATGTAGTGATTGGTCTGGTGTAGTGATTGGTCGGGTGTAGTGATTGGTCTGATGTAGTGATTGGTCTGATGTAGTGATTGGTCGGGTGTAGTGATTGGTCTGATGTAGTGATTGGTCGGGTGTAGTGATTGGTCTGATGTAGTGATTGGTCGGGTGTAGTGATTGGTCTGATGCAGTGATTGGTCGGGTGTAGTGATTGGTCTGGTGTAGTGATTGGTCTGGTGTAGTGATTGGTCTGGTGTAGTGATTGGTCTGGTGTAGTGATTGGTCTGGTGTAGTGATTGGTCGGGTGTAGTGATTGGTGCGGTGTAGTGATTGGTCTGGTGTAGTGATTGGTCGGGTGTAGTGATTGGTCGGGTGTAGTGATTGGTCTGGTGTAGTGATTGGTCTGGTGTAGTGATTGGTCGGGTGTAGTGATTGGTCTGGTGTAGTGATTGGTCGGGTGTAGTGATTGGTCTGGTGTAGTGATTGGTCGGGTGTAGTGATTGGTCGGGTGTAGTGATTGGTCTGGTGTAGTGATTGGTCTGGTGTAGTGATTGGTCGGGTGTAGTGATTGGTCGGGTGTAGTGATTGGTCTGGTGTAGTGATTGGTCTGGTGTAGTGATTGGTCGGGTGCAGTGATTGGTCGGGTGTAGTGATTGGTCTGGTGTAGTGATTGGTCTGGTGTAGTGATTGGTCGGGTGTAGTGATTGGTCTGGTGTAGTGATTGGTCTGGTGTAGTGATTGGTCGGGTGTAGTGATTGGTCTGGTGTAGTGATTGGTCGGGTGTAGTGATTGGTCGGGTGTAGTGATTGGTCTGGTGTAGTGATTGGTCTGGTGTAGTGATTGGTCGGGTGTAGTGATTGGTCTGGTGTAGTGATTGGTCGGGTGTAGTGATTGGTCTGGTGTTGTGATTGGTCTGGTGTAGTGATTGGTCTGATGTAGTGATTGGTCGGGTGTCGTGATTGGTCTGATGTAGTGATTGGTCTGGTGTAGTGATTGGTCTGATGTAGTGATTGGTCGGGTGTAGTGATTGGTCTGGTGTAGTGATTGGTCGGGTGTAGTGATTGGTCTGGTGTAGTGATTGGTCTGGTGTAGTGATTGGTCGGGTGTAGTGATTGGTCTGGTGTAGTGATTGGTCGGGTGTAGTGATTGGTCTGGTGTTGTGATTGGTCTGGTGTAGTGATTGGTCTGATGTAGTGATTGGTCGGGTGTCGTGATTGGTCTGATGTAGTGATTGGTCTGGTGTAGTGATTGGTCTGATGTAGTGATTGGTGCGGTGTAGTGATTGGTCTGGTGTAGTGATTGGTCGGGTGTAGTGATTGGTCGGGTGTAGTGATTGGTGCGGTGTAGTGATTGGTCTGGTGTAGTGATTGGTCTGGTGTAGTGATTGGTCTGGTGTAGTGATTGGTGCGGTGTAGTGATTGGTCGGGTGTAGTGATTGGTCTGGTGTAGTGATTGGTCGGGTGTAGTGATTGGTCTGATGTAGTGATTGGTCCGGTGCAGTGATTGGTCTGGTGTAGTGATTGGTCGGGTGTAGTGATTGGTCGGGTGTAGTGATTGGTGCGGTGTAGTGATTGGTCGGGTGTAGTGATTGGTCTGATGTAGTGATTGGTCGGGTGTAGTGATTGGTCTGGTGTAGTGATTGGTCGGGTGTAGTGATTGGTCTGATGTAGTGACTGGTCGGTTGGAGTGATTGGTCTGGTGTAGTGATTGGTCGGGTGTAGTGATTGGTCGGGTGTAGTGATTGGTCTGGTGTAGTGATTGGTCTGGTGTAGTGATTGGTCGGGTGCAGTGATTGGTCTGGTGTAGTGATTGGTCGGGTGTAGTGATTGGTCTGATGTAGTGATTGGTCGGGTGTAGTGATTGGTCTGGTGTAGTGATTGGTCTGGTGTAGTGATTGGTCGGGTGTAGTGATTGGTCTGGTGTAGTGATTGGTCTGATGTAGTGATTGGTCTGGTGTAGTGATTGGTCGGGTGTAGTGATTGGTCGGGTGTAGTGATTGGTCTGGTGTAGTGATTGGTCGAGTGTAGTGATTGGTCTGGTGTAGTGATTGGTCTGATGTAGTGATTGGTCTGGTGTAGTGATTGGTCTGATGTAGTGATTGGTCGGGTGTAGTGATTGGTCTGGTGTAGTGATTGGTGCGGTGTAGTGATTGGTCTGGTGTAGTGATTGGTCGGGTGTAGTGATTGGTCTGATGTAGTGATTGGTCGGGTGTAGTGATTGGTCTGGTGTAGTGATTGGTCTGATGTAGTGATTGGTCTGATGTAGTGATTGGTCGGGTGTAGTGATTGGTCTGGTGTAGTGATTGGTCTGATGTAGTGATTGGTCTGGTGTAGTGATTGGTCTGGTGCAGTGATTGGTCGGGTGTAGTGATTGGTCGGGTGTAGTGATTGGTCCGGTGTAGTGATTGGTCGGGTGTAGTGATTGGTCTGGTGCAGTGATTGGTCGGGTGTAGTGATTGGTCGGGTGAAGTGATTGGTGCAGTGTAGTGATTGGTCTGTTGTAGTGATTGGTCTGGTGTCGTGATTGGTCTGATGTAGTGATTGGTCTGGTGTAGTGATTGGTCTGATGTCGTGATTGGTCTGATGTAGTGATTGGTCTGATGTCGTGATTGGTCGGTTGTAGTGTTTGGTCTGATGTAGTGATTGGTCGGGTGTAGTGATTGGTCGGGTGTAGTGATTGGTCGGGTGTAGTGATTGGTCTGGTGTAGTTATTGGTCTGATGTAGTGATTGGTCTGGTGTAGTGATTGGTCTGGTGTAGTGATTGGTGCGCTGTAGTGATTGGTCTGATCTAGTGATTGGTCTGATGTAGTGATTGGTCGGTTGTGGTGATTGGTCGGGTGTCGTGATTGGTCTGGTGCAGTGATTGTTCTGATGTAGTGACTAGTCTGGTGTAGTGATTGGTCTGGTGTAGTGATTGGTTGGGTGTAGTGATTGGTCTGGTGTAGTGATTGGTCGGGTGTAGTGATTGGTCTGGTGCAGTGATTGGTTGGGTGTAGTGATTGGTCTGGTGTAGTGATTGGTCTGATGCAGTGATTGGTCTGATGCAGTGATTGGTCGGGTGTAGTGATTGGTCTGATGCAGTGATTGGTCTGGTGTAGTGATTGGTCTGATGTAGTGATTGGTCAGGTGTAGTGATTGGTCTGATGTAGTGATTGGTCGGGTGTAGTGATTGGTCTGATGCAGTGATTGGTCTGGTGTAGTGATTGGTCTGATGTAGTGATTGGTCTGGTGCAGTGATTGGTCTGATGTAGTGATTGGTCTGGTGTAGTGATTGGTCTGGTGCAGTGATTGGTCTGGTGTAGTGATTGGTCTGGTGTAGTGATTGGTCTGATGTAGTGATTGGTCGGGTGTAGTGATTGGTCTGATGTAGTGATTGGTCTGGTGCAGTGATTGGTCTGATGTAGTTATTGGTCTGGTGTAGTGATTGGTGCGATGCAGTGATTGGTCTGGTGTAGTGATTGGTGCGATGTAGTGATTGGTCTGGTGTAGTGATTGGTCGGGTGTAGTGATTGGTCGGGTGTAGTGATTGGTCTGATGTAGTGATTGGTCTGGTGTAGTGATTGGTCTGATGTAGTGATTGGTCTGGTGTAGTGATTGGTCTGATGCAGTGATTGGTCGGGTGTAGTGATTGGTGCGGTGTCGTGATTGGTCTGGTGTAGTGATTGGTCTGATGTAGTGATTGGTCTGGTGTAGTGATTGGTCGGGTGTAGTGATTGGTCTGATGTAGTATTTGGTCGGGTGGAGTGATTGGTCTGGTGTAGTGATTGGTCTGATGTAGTGATTGGTCGGGTGTAGTGATTTGTCTGGTGTAGTGATTGGTCGGGTGTAGTGATTGGTCGGGTGTAGTGATTTGTCTGGTGTAGTGATTGGTCTGGTGCAGTGATTGGTCTGGTGTAGTGATTGGTCGGGTGTAGTGATTTGTCTGGTGTAGTGATTGGTCGGGTGTAGTGATTGGTCGGGTGTAGTGATTTGTCTGGTGTAGTGATTGGTCTGGTGTAGTGATTGGTCGGGTGTAGTGATTGGTCTGGTGTAGTGATTCGTGTGATGTAGTGATTGGTCTGGTGTAGTGATTGGTCTGGTGTAGTGATTGGTCTGATGTAGTGATTGGTCGGGTGTAGTGATTGGTCTGATGTAGTGATTGGTCTGGTGTAGTGATTGGTCTGATGTAGTGATTGGTCGGGTGCAGTGATTGGTCGGGTGTAGTGATTGGTCGGGTGTAGTGATTGGTCTGGTGTAGTGATTGGTCGAGTGTAGTGATTGGTCTGGTGTAGTGATTGGTCTGATGTAGTGATTGGTCTGGTGTAGTGATTGGTCTGATGTAGTGATTGGTCGGGTGTAGTGATTGGTCTGGTGTAGTGACTGGTCGGTTGGAGTGATTGGTCTGGTGTAGAGATTGGTCTGGTGTAGTGATTGGTGCGGTGTAGTGATTGGTCTGGTGTAGTGATTGGTCGGGTGTAGTGATTGGTCTGATGTAGTGATTGGTCGGGTGTAGTGATTGGTCTGGTGTAGTGATTGGTCTGATGTAGTGATTGGTCTGATGTAGTGATTGGTCGGGTGTAGTGATTGGTCTGGTGTAGTGATTGGTCTGATGTAGTGATTGGTCTGGTGTAGTGATTGGTCTGGTGCAGTGATTGGTCGGGTGTAGTGATTGGTCGGGTGTAGTGATTGGTCCGGTGTAGTGATTGGTCGGGTGTAGTGATTGGTCTGGTGCAGTGATTGGTCGGGTGTAGTGATTGGTCGGGTGAAGTGATTGGTGCGGTGTAGTGATTGGTCTGCTGTAGTGATTGGTCTGGTGTCGTGATTGGTCTGATGTAGTGATTGGTCTGGTGTAGTGATTGGTCTGATGTCGTGATTGGTCTGATGTAGTGATTGGTCTGATGTCGTGATTGGTCGGTTGTAGTGTTTGGTCTGATGTAGTGATTGGTCTGGTGTAGTGATTGGTCTGGTGTAGTGATTGGTCGGGTGTAGTGATTGGTCTGGTGTAGTGATTGGTCGGGTGTAGTGATTGGTCTGGTGTAGTGATTGGTCGGGTGTAGTGATTGGTCGGGTGTAGTGATTGGTCTGGTGTAGTGATTGGTCTGGTGTAGTGATTGGTCGGGTGTAGTGATTGGTCTGGTGTAGTGATTGGTCTGGTGCAGTGATTGGTCGGGTGCAGTGATTGGTCGGGTGTAGTGATTGGTCTGGTGTAGTGATTGGTCTGGTGTAGTGATTGGTCGGGTGTAGTGATTGGTCTGGTGTAGTGATTGGTCTGGTGTAGTGATTGGTCGGGTGTAGTGATTGGTCTGGTGTAGTGATTGGTCGGGTGTAGTGATTGGTCGGGTGTAGTGATTGGTCTGGTGTAGTGATTGGTCTGGTGTAGTGATTGGTCGGGTGTAGTGATTGGTCTGGTGTAGTGATTGGTCGGGTGTAGTGATTGGTCTGGTGTTGTGATTGGTCTGGTGTAGTGATTGGTCTGATGTAGTGATTGGTCGGGTGTCGTGATTGGTCTGATGTAGTGATTGGTCTGGTGTAGTGATTGGTCTGATGTAGTGATTGGTCGGGTGTAGTGATTGGTCTGGTGTAGTGATTGGTCGGGTGTAGTGATTGGTCTGGTGTAGTGATTGGTCTGGTGTAGTGATTGGTCGGGTGTAGTGATTGGTCTGGTGTAGTGATTGGTCGGGTGTAGTGATTGGTCTGGTGTTGTGATTGGTCTGGTGTAGTGATTGGTCTGATGTAGTGATTGGTCGGGTGTCGTGATTGGTCTGATGTAGTGATTGGTCTGGTGTAGTGATTGGTCTGATGTAGTGATTGGTGCGGTGTAGTGATTGGTCTGGTGTAGTGATTGGTCGGGTGTAGTGATTGGTCGGGTGTAGTGATTGGTCTGGTGTAGTGATTGGTCTGGTGTAGTGATTGGTCTGGTGTAGTGATTGGTCTGGTGTAGTGATTGGTGCGGTGTAGTGATTGGTCGGGTGTAGTGATTGGTCTGGTGTAGTGATTGGTCGGGTGTAGTGATTGGTCTGATGTAGTGATTGGTCCGGTGCAGTGATTGGTCTGGTGTAGTGATTGGTCGGGTGTAGTGATTGGTGCGGTGTAGTGATTGGTCTGGTGTAGTGATTGGTCTGGTGTAGTGATTGGTCTGGTGTAGTGATTGGTCGGGTGTAGTGATTGGTCGGGTGTAGTGATTGGTGCGGTGTAGTGATTGGTCGGGTGTAGTGATTGGTCTGATGTAGTGATTGGTCGGGTGTAGTGATTGGTCTGGTGTAGTGATTGGTCGGGTGTAGTGATTGGTCTGATGTAGTGACTGGTCGGTTGGAGTGATTGGTCTGGTGTAGTGATTGGTCGGGTGTAGTGATTGGTCGGGTGTAGTGATTGGTCTGGTGTAGTGATTGGTCTGGTGTAGTGATTGGTCGGGTGCAGTGATTGGTCTGGTGTAGTGATTGGTCGGGTGCAGTGATTGGTCTGGTGTAGTGATTGGTCGGGTGTAGTGATTGGTCTGATGTAGTGATTGGTCGGGTGTAGTGATTGGTCTGGTGTAGTGATTGGTCTGGTGTAGTGATTGGTCGGGTGTAGTGATTGGTCTGGTGTAGTGATTGGTCTGATGTAGTGATTGGTCTGGTGTAGTGATTGGTCGGGTGTAGTGATTGGTCGGGTGTAGTGATTGGTCTGGTGTAGTGATTGGTCGAGTGTAGTGATTGGTCTGGTGT
This sequence comes from Heptranchias perlo, assembly GCF_035084215.1. Classification (NCBI taxonomy): domain Eukaryota; kingdom Metazoa; phylum Chordata; class Chondrichthyes; order Hexanchiformes; family Hexanchidae; genus Heptranchias; species Heptranchias perlo. Next base: position 2,121,828 of record NC_090353.1, on the reverse strand, counting down.
AGTGATTGGTCTGATGTAGTGATTGGTCTGGTGTAGTGATTGGTCTGATGTAGTGATTGGTCGGGTGTAGTGATTGGTCTGGTGTAGTGATTGGTGCGGTGTAGTGATTGGTCTGGTGTAGTGATTGGTCGGGTGTAGTGATTGGTCTGATGTAGTGATTGGTCGGGTGTAGTGATTGGTCTGGTGTAGTGATTGGTCTGATGTAGTGATTGGTCTGATGTAGTGATTGGTCGGGTGTAGTGATTGGTCTGGTGTAGTGATTGGTCTGATGTAGTGATTGGTCTGGTGTAGTGATTGGTCTGGTGCAGTGATTGGTCGGGTGTAGTGATTGGTCGGGTGTAGTGATTGGTCCGGTGTAGTGATTGGTCGGGTGTAGTGATTGGTCTGGTGCAGTGATTGGTCGGGTGTAGTGATTGGTCGGGTGAAGTGATTGGTGCGGTGTAGTGATTGGTCTGTTGTAGTGATTGGTCTGGTGTAGTGATTGGTCTGATGTCGTGATTGGTCTGATGTAGTGATTGGTCTGATGTCGTGATTGGTCGGTTGTAGTGTTTGGTCTGATGTAGTGATTGGTCGGGTGTAGTGATTGGTCGGGTGTAGTGATTGGTCGGGTGTAGTGATTGGTCTGGTGTAGTTATTGGTCTGATGTAGTGATTGGTCTGGTGTAGTGATTGGTCTGGTGTAGTGATTGGTGCGCTGTAGTGATTGGTCTGATCTAGTGATTGGTCTGATGTAGTGATTGGTCGGTTGTGGTGATTGGTCGGGTGTCGTGATTGGTCTGGTGCAGTGATTGTTCTGATGTAGTGACTAGTCTGGTGTAGTGATTGGTCTGGTGTAGTGATTGGTTGGGTGTAGTGATTGGTCTGGTGTAGTGATTGGTCGGGTGTAGTGATTGGTCTGGTGCAGTGATTGGTTGGGTGTAGTGATTGGTCTGGTGTAGTGATTGGTCTGATGCAGTGATTGGTCTGATGCAGTGATTGGTCGGGTGTAGTGATTGGTCTGATGCAGTGATTGGTCTGGTGTAGTGATTGGTCTGATGTAGTGATTGGTCGGGTGTAGTGATTGCTCTGATGTAGTGATTGGTCGGGTGTAGTGATTGGTCTGATGCAGTGATTGGTCTGGTGTAGTGATTGGTCGGGTGTAGTGATTGGTCTGGTGTAGTGATTGGTCTGATGTAGTGATTGGTCGGGTGTAGTGACTAGTCTGGTGTAGTGATTGGTCTGGTGTAGTGATTGGTCTGGTGTAGTGACTGGTCTGGTGTAGTGATTGGTCTGGTGTAGTGATTGGTCGGGTGTAGTGATTGGTCTGATGCAGTGATTGGTCTGATGTAGTGATTGGTCTGGTGTAGTGATTGGTCTGGTGCAGTGATTGGTCTGATGTAGTGATTGGTCTGATGTAGTGATTGGTCTGGTGTAGTGATTGGTCTGATGTAGTGATTGGTCTGGTGTAGTGATTGGTCTGGTGCAGTGATTGGTCTGGTGTAGTGATTGGTCTGGTGTAGTGATTGGTCTGATGTAGTGATTGGTCGGGTGTAGTGATTGGTCTGATGTAGTGATTGGTCTGGTGCAGTGATTGGTCTGATGTAGTTATTGGTCTGATGTAGTGATTGGTGCGGTGTAGTGATTGGTCTGATGTAGTGATTGGTCTGGTGTAGTGATTGGTCTGGTGCAGTGATTGGTCTGGTGTAGTGATTGGTCGGGTGTAGTGATTGGTCTGGTGCAGTGATTGGTCGGGTGTAGTGATTGGTCGGGTGTAGTGATTGGTCCGGTGTAGTGATTGGTCGGGTGTAGTGATTGGTCTGGTGCAGTGATTGGTCGGGTGTAGTGATTGGTCGGGTGAAGTGATTGGTGCGGTGTAGTGATTGGTCTGCTGTAGTGATTGGTCTGGTGTCGTGATTGGTCTGATGTAGTGATTGGTCTGGTGTAGTGATTGGTCTGATGTCGTGATTGGTCTGATGTAGTGATTGGTCTGATGTCGTGATTGGTCGGTTGTAGTGTTTGGTCTGATGTAGTGATTGGTCGGGTGTAGTGATTGGTCGGGTGTAGTGATTGGTCGGGTGTAGTGATTGGTCTGGTGTAGTTATTGGTCTGATGTAGTGATTGGTCTGGTGTAGTGATTGGTCTGGTGTAGTGATTGGTGCGCTGTAGTGATTGGTCTGATCTAGTGATTGGTCTGATGTAGTGATTGGTCGGTTGTGGTGATTGGTCGGGTGTCGTGATTGGTCTGGTGCAGTGATTGGTCTGGTGCAGTGATTGGTTGGGTGTAGTGATTGGTCTGGTGTAGTGATTGGTCTGATGCAGTGATTGGTCTGATGCAGTGATTGGTCGGGTGTAGTGATTGGTCTGATGCAGTGATTGGTCTGGTGTAGTGATTGGTCTGATGTAGTGATTGGTCGGGTGTAGTGATTGGTCTGATGTAGTGATTGGTCGGGTGTAGTGATTGGTCTGATGCAGTGATTGGTCTGGTGTAGTGATTGGTCTGGTGTAGTGATTGGTCTGGTGTAGTGATTGGTCTGATGTAGTGATTGGTCTGGTGCAGTGATTGGTCTGATGTAGTGATTGGTCTGATGTAGTGATTGGTCTGGTGCAGTGATTGGTCTGATGTAGTGATTGGTCTGATGTAGTTATTGGTCTGGTGTAGTGATTGGTCTGGTGCAGTGATTGGTCTGGTGTAGTGATTGGTCTGGTGTAGTGATTGGTCTGATGTAGTGATTGGTCGGGTGTAGTGATTGGTCTGATGTAGTTATTGGTCTGGTGTAGTGATTGGTGCGATGCAGTGATTGGTCTGGTGTAGTGATTGGTGCGATGTAGTGATTGGTCTGGTGTAGTGATTGGTCGGGTGTAGTGATTGGTCTGGTGTAGTGATTGGTCTGGTGTAGTGATTGGTCTGATGCAGTGATTGGTCGGGTGTAGTGATTGGTGCGATGTAGTGATTGGTCGGGTGTAGTGATTGGTGCGGTGTAGTGATTGGTCTGGTGTAGTGATTGGTCTGATGTAGTGATTGGTCTGGTGTAGTGATTGGTCGGGTGTAGTGATTGGTCTGATGTAGTATTTGGTCGGGTGGAGTGATTGGTCTGGTGTAGTGATTGGTCTGATGTAGTGATTGGTCGGGTGTAGTGATTTGTCTGGTGTAGTGATTGGTCGGGTGTAGTGATTGGTCGGGTGTAGTGATTTGTCTGGTGTAGTGATTGGTCTGGTGTAGTGATTGGTCTGGTGTAGTGATTGGTCGGGTGTAGTGATTTGTCTGGTGTAGTGATTGGTCGGGTGTAGTGATTGGTCGGGTGTAGTGATTTGTCTGGTGTAGTGATTGGTCTGGTGTAGTGATTGGTCGGGTGTAGTGATTGGTCTGGTGTAGTGATTCGTGTGATGTAGTGATTGGTCTGGTGTAGTGATTGGTCTGGTGTAGTGATTGGTCTGATGTAGTGATTGGTCGGGTGTAGTGATTGGTCTGATGTAGTGATTGGTCTGGTGTAGTGATTGGTCTGATGTAGTGATTGGTCGGGTGCAGTGATTGGTCGGGTGTAGTGATTGGTCTGGTGTAGTGATTGGTCGAGTGTAGTGATTGGTCTGATGTCGTGATTGGTCGGGTGTAGTGATTGGTCTGATGTAGTGATTGGTCTGGTGGAGTGATTGGTCTGGTGTAGTGATTGGTCTGATGTAGTGATTGGTCTGGTGTAGTGATTGGTCTGGTGTAGTGATTGGTCTGGTGTAGTGATTGGTCTGGTGTAGTGATTGGTCTGATGTAGTGATTGGTCGGGTGTAGTGATTGGTCTGGTGTAGTGATTGTTCTGGTGTAGTGATTGGTCTGATGTAGTGATTGTTCTGGTGTAGTGATTGGTCGGGTGTAGTGATTGGTCTGGTGTAGTGATTGGTCTGGTGTAGTGATTGGTCTGATGTAGTGATTGGTCTGGTGTAGTGATTGGTCTGATGCAGTGATTGGTCTGGTGCAGTGATTGGTCTGGTGTAGTGATTTGTCTGGTGCAGTGATTGGTCTGGTGTAGTTATTTGTCTGGTGCAGTGATTGGTCTGGTGTAGTGATTGGTCTGGTGTAGTGATTGGTCTGATGTAGTGATTGGTCTGGTGCAGTGATTGGTCTGGTGTAGTGATTGGTCTGATGCAGTGATTGGTCGGGTGTAGTGATTGGTCTGGTGTAGTGATTGGTCTGGTGTAGTTATTGGTCTGGTGTAGTGATTGGTCTGGTGTAGTTATTGGTCGGGTGTAGTGATTGGTCTGGTGTAGTGATTGGTCGGGTGTAGTGATTGGACTGGTGTAGTGATTGGTCTGGTGTAGTTATTGGTCTGGTGTAGTGATTGGTCTGGTGTAGTGATTGGTGCGGTGTCGTGATTGGTCGGGTGTAGTGATTGGTCTGGTGTAGTGATTGGTCGGGTGTAGTGATTGGTCTGGTGTAGTGATTGGTCTGGTGTAGTTATTGGTCTGGTGTAGTGATTGGTCTGGTGTAGTGATTGGTCGGGTGTAGTGATTGGTCTGGTGGAGTGATTGGTCTGGTGTAGTGATTGGTCGGGTGTAGTGATTGGTCTGATGTAGTGATTGGTCTGGTGTAGTGATTGTTCTGGTGTAGTGATTGGTCTGGTGTAGTGATTGGTGCGGTGTAGTGATTGGTCGGGTGAAGTGATTGGTGCGGTGTAGTGATTGGTCTGATGTCGTGATTGGTAAAGTGTAGTGATTGGTCTGATGTAGTGATTGGTCTGGTGTAGTGATTGGTCTGGTGTAGTGATTGGTCTGATGTAGTGATTGGTCTGGTGTAGTGATTGGTCTGGTGTAGTTATTGGTCTGGTGTAGTGATTGGTCTGGTGTAGTGATTGGTCGGGTGTAGTGATTGTTCTGATGTCGTGATTGGTCGGGTGTAGTGATTGGTCTGATGTAGTGATTGGTCTGGTGTAGTGATTGGTCTGGTGTAGTGATTGGTCTGGTGTAGTGATTGGTCGCGTGTAGTGATTGGTCTGGTGTAGTGATTGGTCTGGTGTAGTTATTGGTCGGGTGTAGTGATTGGTCGGGTGTAGTGATTGGTCTGGTGTAGTGATTGGTCTGATGTAGTTATTGGTCGGGTGTAGTGATTGGTCGGGTGTAGTGATTGGTCTGGTGTAGTGATTGGTCTGGTGCAGTGATTGGTCGGGTGTAGTGATTGGTCTGGTGTAGTGATTGGTCTGGTGCAGTGATTGGTCGGGTGTAGTGATTGGTCTGGTGTAGTGATTGGTCTGATGTAGTTATTGGTCGGGTGTAGTGATTGGTCTGGTGTAGTGATTGGTCTGATGTAGTGATTGGTCTGGTGTAGTGATTGTTCTGGTGTAGTGATTGGTCTGGTGTAGTGATTGGTGCGGTGTAGTGATTGGTCGGGTGAAGTGATTGGTGCGGTGTAGTGATTGGTCTGATGTTGTGATTGGTCTGATGTCGTGATTGGTAAAGTGTAGTGATTGGTCTGATGTAGTGATTGGTCTGGTGTAGTGATTGGTCTGGTGTAGTGATTGGTCTGATGTAGTGATTGGTCTGGTGTAGTGATTGGTCTGGTGTAGTTATTGGTCTGGTGTAGTGATTGGTCTGGTGTAGTGATTGGTCGGGTGTAGTGATTGTTCTGATGTCGTGATTGGTCGGGTGTAGTGATTGGTCTGATGTAGTGATTGGTCTGGTGTAGTGATTGGTCTGGTGTAGTGATTGGTCTGGTGTAGTGATTGGTCGCGTGTAGTGATTGGTCTGGTGTAGTGATTGGTCTGGTGTAGTTATTGGTCTGATGTAGTGATTGGTGCGGTGTAGTGATTGGTCTGATGTAGTGATTGGTCTGGTGTAGTGATTGGTCTGGTGTAGTTATTGGTCGGGTGTCGTGATTGGTCGGGTGTTGTGATTGGTCTGGTGTAGTGATTGGTCTGATGTAGTTATTGGTCGGGTGTAGTGATTGGTCGGGTGTAGTGATTGGTCTGGTGTAGTGATTGGTCTGGTGCAGTGATTGGTCGGGTGTAGTGATTGGTCTGGTGTAGTGATTGGTCTGATGTAGTTATTGGTCTGGTGTAGTGATTGGTCTGGTGCAGTGATTGGTCTGGTGTAGTGATTGGTCTGGTGTAGTGATTGGTCTGGTGCAGTGATTGGTCTGGTGTAGTGATTGGTCTGGTGTAGTGATTGGTCTGGTGTAGTGATTGGTCTGGTGCAGTGATTGGTCTGGTGTAGTGATTGGTCTGGTGTAGTGATTGGTCTGGTGTAGTGATTGGTCTGGTGCAGTGATTGGTCTGGTGCAGTGATTGGTCTGGTGTAGTGATTGGTCGGGTGTAGTGATTGGTCTGGAGTAGTGATTGGTCTGGTGTAGTGATTGGTCTGGTGCAGTGATTGGTCTGGTGTAGTGATTGGTCGGGTGTAGTGATTGGTCTGGAGTAGTGATTGGTCTGGTGTAGTGATTGGTCTGGTGTCGTGATTGGTCTGGTGCAGTGATTGGTCTGGTGTAGTGATTGGTCTGGTGCAGTGATTGGTCTGGTGTAGTGATTGGTCTGGTGTAGTGATTGGTCGGGTGTAGTGATTGGTCTGGTGTAGTGATTGGTCTGGTGCAGTGATTGGTGCGGTGTAGTGATTGGTCTGGTGTAGTGATTGGTCTGGTGTAGTGATTGGTCTGATGTAGTGATTGGTGCGGTGTAGTGATTGGTCTGATGTCGTGATTGGTCTGGTGTCGTGATTGGTCTGATGTAGTGATTGGTCTGATGTAGTGATAGGTCTGGTGTAGTGATTGGTCGGGTGTAGTGATTGGTCTGGTGTAGTGATTGGTGCGGTGTAGTGATTGGTCTGGTGTAGTGATTGGTGCGGTGTAGTGATTGGTCTGATGTAGTGATTGGTCTGATGTAGTGATTGGTCTGGTGTAGTGTTTGGTCTGATGTAGTGATTGGTCTGATGTAGTGATTGGTCTGATGTAGTGATAGGTCTGGTGTAGTGATTGGTCGGGTGTAGTGATTGGTCTGGTGTAGTGATTGGTCTGATGTAGTGATTGGTCTGATGTAGTGATAGGTCTGGTGTAGTGATTGGTGCGGTGTAGTGATTGGTCGGGTGTAGTGATTGGTCTGATGTAGTGATTGGTCTGATGTAGTGATTGGTCGGGTGTGGTGATTGGTCTGGTGTAGTGATTGGTCGGGTGTGATGATTGGTCTGGTGTAGTGATTGGTCGGGTGTAGTGATTGGTCTGGTGCAGTGATTGGTCTGATGTGGTGACTAGTCTGGTGTAGTGATTGGTCTGGTGTAGTGATTGGTCTGGTGTAGTGATTGGTCTGGTGCAGTGATTGGTCTGGTGTAGTGATTGGTCTGATGTAGTGATTGGTCTGGTGTGGTGATTGGTCGGGTGTAGTGATTGGTGCGATGTAGTGATTGGTCTGGTGTAGTGATTGGTCTGATGCAGTGATTGGTCGGGTGTAGTGATTGGTGCGATGTCGTGATTGGTCGGGTGTAGTGATTGGTCTGATGTTGTGATTGGTCGGGTGTAGTGATTGGTCTGATGTAGTGATTGGTCGGGTGTAGTGATTGGTCTGATGTAGTGATTGGTCGGGTGTAGTGATTGGTCTGGTGTAGTGATTGGTCGGGTGTAGTGATTGGTCGAGTGTAGTGATTGGTCTGGTGTAGTGATTGGTCTGGTGTAGTGATTCGTGTGATGTAGTGATTGGTCTGGTGTAGTGATTGGTCTGGTGTAGTGATTGGTCTGATGTAGTGATTGGTCTGATGTAGTGATTGGTCTGATGTAGTGATTGGTCGGGTGTAGTGATTGGTCGAGTGCAGTGATTGGTCGGGTGTAGTGATTGGTCGGGTGTAGTGATTGGTCTGGTGTAGTGATTGGTGCGGTGTAGTGATTGGTCGGGTGTAGTGATTGGTCTGATGTAGTGATTGGTCTGATGTAGTGATTGGTCGGGTGTGGTGATTGGTCTGGTGTAGTGACTAGTCTGGTGTAGTGATTGGTCTGGTGTAGTGATTGGTCGGGTGTCGTGATTGGTCTGGTGCAGTGATTGTTCTGATGTAGTGATTGGTCGGGTGTAGTGATTGGTCTGGTGCAGTGATTGGTCTGATGTAGTGACGAGTCTGGTGTAGTGATTGGTCTGGTGCAGTGATTGGTCTGATGTAGTGATTGGTCGGGTGTAGTGATTGGTCTGGTGCAGTGATTGGTCTGATGTAGTGACTAGTCCGGTGTAGTGATTGGTCTGGTGCAGTGATTGGTCTGGTGTAGTGATTGGTCTGGTGTAGTGATTGGTCGGGTGTAGTGATTGGTCTGGTGTAGTGATTGTTGTGATGTCGTGATTGGTCGGGTGTAGTGATTGGTCTGATGTAGTGATTGGTCGGGTGTGGTGATTGGTCTGGTGTAGTGACTAGTCTGGTGTAGTGATTGGTGTGGTGTAGTGATTGGTCTGGTGTAGTGATTGGTCGGGTGTAGTGATTGGTCGGGTGTAGTTAATGGTGCTGTGTAGTGATTGGTCGGGTGTAGTGATTGGTCTGGTGTAGTGATTGGTCTGGTGTAGTGATTGGTGCGGTGTAGTGATTGGTCGGGTGTAGTGATTGGTCTGGTGTAGTGATTGGTCTGATGTAGTGATTGGTCTGGTGTAGTGAATGGTCTGATGTAGTGATTGGTGCGGTGTAGTGATTGGTCTGGTGTAGTGATTGGTCTGGTGTAGTGATTGGTCTGATGTAGTGATTGGTCTGCTGTAGTGATTGGTCTGGTGTAGTGATTGGTCGGGTGTAGTGATTGGTCGGGTGAAGTGATTGGTGCGGTGTAGTGATTGGTCTGGTGTAGTGATTGGTCGGGTGCAGTGATTGGTCTGGTGTAGTGATTGGTCTGGTGTAGTGATTGGTCTGGTGTAGTGATTGGTCTGATGTAGTGATTGGTCTGGTGTAGTGATTGGTCTGATGTAGTGATTGTTCTGGTGTAGTGATTGGTCGGGTGTAGCGATTGGTCGGGTGCAGTGATTGGTCTGGTGTAGTGATTGGTCGGGTGTAGCGATTGGTCGGGTGCAGTGATTGGTCGGGTGTAGTGATTGGTCTGGTGTAGTGATTGGTCTGGTGTAGTTATTGGTCGGGTGTAGTGATTGGTCTGGTGTAGTGATTGGTCTGGTGCAGTGATTGGTCGGGTGTAGTGATTGGTCTGGTGTAGTGATTGGTCGGGTGTAGTGATTGGTCTGGTGTAGTGATTGGTCGGGTGTAGTGATTGGTCGGGTGAAGTGATTGGTCTGATGTAGTGATTGTTCTGGTGTAGTGATTGGTCTGGTGCAGTGATTGGTCGGGTGTAGTGATTGGTCTGGTGTAGTGATTGGTCTGGTGTAGTGATTGGTCTGGTGCAGTGATTGGTCGGGTGTAGTGATTGGTCTGGTGTAGTTATTGGTCGGGTGTAGTGATTGGTCTGGTGTAGTGATTGGTCTGGTGCAGTGATTGGTCGGGTGTAGTGATTGGTCTGGTGTAGTGATTGGTCGGGTGTAGTGATTGGTCGGGTGTAGTGATTGGTCGGGTGAAGTGATTGGTGCGGTGTAGTGATTGGTCTGATGTAGTGATTGGTCTGATGTAGTGATTGGTCTGGTGTAGTGATTGGTCTGGTGTAGTGATTGGTCGGTTGTAGTGTTTGGTCTGATGTAGTGATTGGTCGGGTGTAGTGATTGGTCGGGTGTAGTGATTGGTCGGGTGTAGTGATTGGTCGGGTGTAGTGATTGGTCTGATGTAGTGATTGGTCTGATGTAGTGATTGGTCTGGTGTAGTGATTGGTGCGGTGTAGTGATTGGTCGGGTGTAGTGATTGGTCTGATGTAGTGATTGGTCTGATGTAGTGATTGGTCGGGTGTGGTGATTGGTCTGGTGTAGTGATTGGTCGGGTGTCGTGATTGGTCTGGTGCAGTGATTGTTCTGATGTAGTGACTAGTCTGGTGTAGTGATTGGTCTGGTGTCGTGATTGGTCGGGTGTAGTGATTGGTCTGGTGCAGTGATTGGTCTGATGTAGTGATTGGTCTGATGTCGTGATTGCTCTGGTGTGGTGATTGGTCGGGTGTAGTGATTGGTCGGGTGTAGTGATTGGTGCGATGTAGTGATTGGTCGGGTGTAGTGATTGGTGCGATGTAGTGATTGGTCGGGTGTAGTGATTGGTCTGGTGTAGTGATTGGTCTGGTGTAGTGATTGTTCTGGTGTAGTGATTGGTCGGGTGTAGTGATTGGTCTGGTGTAGTGATTGGTCTGGTGTAGTGATTGGTCTGGTGTAGTGATTGGTCTGGTGTAGTGATTGGTCTGGTGTAGTGATTGGTCAGATGTAGTGATTGGTCTGGTGTAGTGATTGGTCTGGTGTAGTGATTGGTCTGATGTAGTGATTGGTCGGGTGTAGTGATTGGTCTGGTGTAGTGATTGGTCTGGTGTAGTGATTGGTCTGATGTAGTGATTGGTCGGGTGGAGTGATTGGTCTGGTGTAGTGATTGGTCGGGTGTAGTGATTGGTCTGGTGTAGTGATTGGTCTGATGTAGTGATTGGTCGGGTGGAGTGATTGGTCGGGTGTAGTGATTGGTCGAGTGTAGTGATTGGTCTGGTGTAGTGATTGGTCTGGTGTAGTGATTGGTCGGGTGTAGTGATTGGTCTGGTGTAGTGATTGGTCTGGTGTAGTGATTGGTCGGGTGTAGTGATTGGTCTGATGTAGTGATTGGTCTGGTGTAGTGATTGGTCTGGTGTAGTGATTGGTCTGGTGTAGTGATTGGTCGGGTGTCGTGATTGGTCTGGTGTAGTGATTGGTCTGGTGTAGTGATTGGTCTGGTGTAGTGATTGGTCTGATGCAGTGATTGGTCTGATGTAGTGATTGGTAAAGTGTAGTGATTGGTCTGATGTAGTGATTGGTCGGGTGTAGTGATTGGTAAAGTGTAGTGATTGGTCTGATGTAGTGATTGGTCGGGTGTAGTGATTGGTCTGATGTAGTGATTGGTCGGGTGTAGTGATTGGTCTGATGTAGTGATTGGTCGGGTGTAGTGATTGGTCTGATGTAGTGATTGGTCTGATGTCGTGATTGGTCGGGTGTAGTGATTGGTCTGATGTAGTGATTGGTCGGGTGTAGTGATTGGTCTGGTGTAGTGATTGGTCTGGTGTAGTGATTGGTCGGGTGTAGTGATTGGTCGGGTGTAGTGATTGGTCTGGTGTAGTGATTGGTCTGGTGTAGTGATTGGTCGGGTGTAGTGATTGGTCTGGTGTAGTGATTGGTCGTGTGTAGTGATTGGTCGGGTGTTGTGATTGGTCTGGTGTAGTGATTGGTCTGATGTAGTGATTGGTCGGGTGTGGTGATTGGTCGGGTGTCGTGATTGGTCTGATGTAGTGATTGGTCTGGTGTAGTGATTGGTCTAGTGTAGTGATTGGTCGGGTGTAGTGATTGGTCTGATGTAGTGATTGGTCTGGTGTTGTGATTGGTCTGGTGTAGTGATTGGTCTGATGTAGTGATTGGTCGGGTGTGGTGATTGGTCGGGTGTCGTGATTGGTCTGGTGTAGTGATTGGTCTGGTGTAGTGATTGGTCGGGTGTAGTGATTGGTCGGGTGTAGTGATTGGTCTGGTGTAGTGATTGGTCGGGTGTAGTGATTGGTCTGGTGTTGTGATTGGTCTGGTGTTGTGATTGGTCTGGTGTAGTGATTGGTCTGATGTAGTGATTGGTCTGATGTAGTGATTGGTCTGGTGTAGTGATTGGTCTGATGTAGTGATTGGTGCGGTGTAGTGATTGGTCGGGTGTAGTGATTGGTCTGGTGTAGTGATTGGTCGGGTGTAGTGATTGGTCTGGTGTTGTGATTGGTCCGGTGCAGTGATTGGTGCGGTGTAGTGATTGGTCTGGTGTAGTGATTGGTCTGGTGTAGTGATTGGTCTGGTGTAGTGATTGGTCTGGTGTAGTGATTGGTGCGGTGTAGTGATTGGTCGGGTGTAGTGATTGGTCTGGTGTAGTGATTGGTCGGGTGTAGTGAATGGTCTGGTGTAGTGATTGGTCTGGTGTAGTGATTGGTCTGGTGTAGTGATTGGTCTGGTGTAGTGATTGGTCGGGTGTAGTGATTGGTCGGGTGTAGTGATTGGTGCGGTGTAGTGATTGGTCGGGTGTAGTGATTGGTCTGGTGTAGTGATTGGTCGGGTGTAGTGATTGGTCTGGTGTTGTGATTGGTCTGATGTAGTGATTGGTCTGATGTAGTGACTGGTCGGTTGGAGTGATTGGTCTGGTGTAGTGATTGGTCGGGTGTAGTGATTGGTCGGGTGTAGTGATTGGTCTGGTGTAGTGATTGGTCGGGTGCAGTGATTGGTCTGGTGTAGTGATTGGTCGGGTGTAGTGATTGGTCGGGTGTAGTGATTGGTCTGGTGTAGTGATTGGTCTGGTGTAGTGATTGGTCGGGTGTAGTGATTGGTCTGATGTAGTGATTGGTCGGGTGCAGTGATTGGTCTGGTGTAGTGATTGGTCTGGTGTAGTGATTGGTCTGGTGTAGTGATTGGTCTGATGTCGTGATTGGTCTGGTGTAGTGATTGGTCGGGTGTAGTGATTGGTCTGGTGTAGTGATTGGTCTGATGTAGTGATTGGTCTGGTGTAGTGATTGGTCGGGTGTAGTGATTGGTCGGGTGTAGTGATTGGTCTGGTGTAGTGATTGGTCGAGTGTAGTGATTGGTCTGGTGTAGTGATTGGTCTGATGTAGTGATTGGTCTGGTGTAGTGATTGGTCTGATGTCGTGATTGGTCTGATGTCGTGATTGGTAAAGTGTAGTGATTGGTCTGATGTAGTGATTGGTCGGGTGTAGTGATTGGTCTGGTGTAGTGATTGGTCTGATGTAGTGATTGGTCTGGCGTAGTGATTGGTCTGGTGTAGTGATTGGTCGGGTGTAGTGATTGGTCTGATGTAGTGATTGGTCGGGTGTAGTGATTGGTCGGGTGTAGTGATTGGTCTGGTGTAGTGATTGGTCTGATGTAGTGATTGGTCGGGTGTAGTGATTGGTCTGGTGTAGTGATTGGTTTGATGTAGTGATTGGTCTGGTGTAGTGATTGGTCTGATGTAGTGATTGGTCGGGTGTAGTGATTGGTCTGATGTAGTGATTGGTCGGGTGTAGTGATTGGTCGGGTGTAGTGATTGGTCTGGTGTAGTGATTGGTCTGATGTAGTGATTGGTCGGGTGTAGTGATTGGTCTGGTGTAGTGATTGGTCTGATGCAGTGATTGGTCGGGTGTAGTGATTGGTCTGGTGTAGTGATTGGTCTGGTGTAGTGATTGGTCTGATGTAGTGATTCGTCTGATGTAGTGATTGGTCTGGTGTAGTGATTGGTCTGATGTAGTGATTGGTCTGATGTAGTGATTGGTCTGATGTAGTGATTGGTCTGATGTCGTGATTGGTCTGGTGTAGTGATTGGTCTGGTGCAGTGATTGGTCGGGTGTAGTGATTGGTCGGGTGTAGTGATTGGTCCGGTGTAGTGATTGGTCGGGTGTAGTGATTGGTCGGGTGAAGTGATTGGTGCGGTGTAGTGATTGGTCTGTTGTAGTGATTGGTCTGATGTAGTGATTGGTCTGATGTCGTGATTGGTCGGTTGTAGTGTTTGGTCTGATGTAGTGATTGGTCGGGTGTAGTGATTGGTCTGATGTAGTGATTGGTCTGATGTCGTGATTGGTCTGATGTAGTGATTGGTCTGATGTCGTGATTGGTCGGTTGTAGTGTTTGGTCTGATGTAGTGATTGGTCGGGTGTAGTGATTGGTCGGGTGCAGTGATTGGTCTGGTGTAGTGATTGGTCTGATGTAGTGATTGGTCTGGTGTAGTGATTGGTCTGGTGTAGTGATTGGTCGGGTGTAGTGATTGGTCTGGTGTAGTGATTGGTCTGATGTAGTGATTGGTCTGGTGTAGTGATTGGTCGGGTGTAGTGATTGGTCTGATGTAGTGATTGGTCTGATGTAGTGATTGGTCGGTTGTGGTGATTGGTCGGGTGTCGTGATTGGTCTGGTGCAGTGATTGTTCTGATGTAGTGACTAGTCTGGTGTAGTGATTGGTCGGGTGTAGTGATTGGTCTGGTGTAGTGATTGGTTGGGTGTAGTGATTGGTCTGGTGTAGTGATTGGTCGGGTGTAGTGATTGGTCTGATGTAGTGATTGGTCTGATGTAGTGATTGGTGCGGTGTAGTGATTGGTCTGGTGTAGTGATTGGTCTGGTGTAGTGATTGGTCTGATGTAGTGATTGGTCTGGTGCAGTGATTGGTCTGGTGTAGTGATTGGTCTGATGTAGTGATTGGTCTGATGTAGTGATTGGTCTGGTGTGGTGATTAGTCTGATGTAGTTATTGGTCTGGTGTAGTGATTGGTCGGGTGTAGTGATTGGTGCGGTGTAGTGATTGGTCTGGTGTAGTGATTGGTCTGGTGTAGTGATTGGTCTGGTGCAGTGATTGGTCTGATGTAGTGATTGGTCTGGTGTGGTGATTGGTCTGATGTAGTGATTGGTCGGGTGTAGTGATTGGTCTGGTGTAGTGATTGGTCGGGTGTAGTGATTGGTCGGGTGTAGTGATTGGTCGGGTGTAGTGATTGGTCTGATGTAGTGATTGGTCTGGTGTAGTGATTGGTCTGATGTAGTGATTGGTCTGATGCAGTGATTGGTCGGGTGTAGTGATTGGTGCGATGTAGTGATTGGTCGGGTGTAGTGATTGGTCTGGTGTAGTGATTGGTCTGATGTAGTGATTGGTCGGGTGTAGTGATTGGTCTGATGTAGTATTTGGTCGGGTGGAGTGATTGGTCTGGTGTAGTGATTGGTCGGTTGTAGTGATTGGTCGGGTGTAGTGATTTGTCTGGTGTAGTGATTGGTCTGGTGTAGTGATTGGTCGGGGGTAGTGATTGGTCTGGTGTAGTGATTCGTGTGATGTAGTGATTGGTCTGGTGTAGTGATTGGTCTGGTGTAGTGATTGGTCTGATGTAGTGATTGGTCGGGTGTAGTGATTGGTCGGGTGCAGTGATTGGTCGGGTGTAGTGATTGGTCTGATGTAGTGATTGGTCTGGTGTAGTGATTGGTCTGGTGTAGTGATTGGTCGGGTGTAGTGATTGGTCTGATGTAGTGATTGGTCTGGTGTAGTGATTGGTCGGGTGTAGTGATTGGTCTGGTGTCGTGATTGGTCGAGTGTAGTGATTGGTCTGGTGTAGTGATTGGTCTGATGTAGTGATTGGTCTGATGTAGTGATTGGTCTGGTGTAGTGATTGGTCGGGTGAAGTGATTGGTCTGATGTCGTGATTGGTCGGGTGTCGTGATTGGCCTGATGTAGTGATTGGTCTGGTGGAGTGATTGGTCTGGTGTGGTGATTGGTCTGATGTAGTGATTGGTCTGGTGTAGTGATTGGTCGGGTGTAGTGATTGGTCTGGTGTAGTGATTGGTCTGATGTAGTGATTGGTCTGGTGTAGTGATTGGTCTGGTGTAGTGATTGGTCTGATGTAGTGATTGGTCGGGTGTAGTGATTGGTCTGGTGTAGTGATTGGTCTGGTGTAGTTATTGGTCGGGTGTAGTGATTGGTCTGATGTAGTCATTGGTCTGATGTAGTGATTGGTCTGGTGTAGTTATTGGTCGGGTGTAGTGATTGGTCTGATGTAGTGATTGGTCTGATGTAGTGATTGGTCTGGTGTAGTTATTGGTCGGGTGTAGTGATTGGTCTGGTGTTGTGATTGGTCTGGTGTAGTATTTGGTCGGGTGTAGTGATTGGTCGGGTGAAGTGATTGGTGCGGTGTAGTGATTGGTCTGGTGTAGTGATTGGTCGGGTGTAGTGATTGGTCTGATGTAGTGATTGGTCGGGTGTAGTGATTGGTCTGATGTAGTGATTGGTCTGGTGTAGTGATTGGTCTGATGTAGTGATTGGTCTGATGTAGTGATTGGTCTGGTGTAGTGATTGGTCTGATGTAGTGATTGGTCGGGTGTAGTGATTGGTCTGATGTAGTGATTGGTCTGGTGTAGTGATTGGTCTGATGTAGTGATTGGTCGGGTGTAGTGATTGGTCTGATGTAGTGATTGGTCGGGTGTAGTGATTGGTCTGATGTAGTGATTGGTCTGGTGTAGTGATTGGTCGGGTGTAGTGATTGGTCGGGTGTAGTGATTGGTCGGGTGTAGTGATTGGTCTGATGTCGTGATTGGTCGGGTGTAGTGATTGGTCTGATGTAATGATTGGTCTGGTGTAGTGAATGGTCTGATGTAGTGATTGGTCTGGTGTAGTGATTGGTCTGGTGTAGTGATTGGTCTGGTGTAGTGATTGGTCGGGTGTAGTGATTGGTCTGGTGTAGTGATTGGTCGGGTGTAGTGATTGGTCTGGTGTAGTGATTGGTCTGATGTAGTGATTGGTCTGGTGTAGTGATTGGTCTGGTGTAGTGATTGGTCTGATGTAGTTATTGGTCGGGTGTAGTGATTGGTCGGGTGTAGTGATTGGTCTGGTGGAGTGATTGGTCTGGTGCAGTGATTGGTCGGGTGTAGTGATTGGTCTGGTGTAGTGATTGGTCTGATGTAGTTATTGGTCGGGTGTAGTGATTGGTCGGGTGTAGTGATTGGTCTGGTGTAGTGATTGGTCTGGTGCAGTGATTGGTCGGGTGTAGTGATTGGTCTGGTGTAGTGATTGGTCTGGTGTAGTGATTGGTCGGGTGAAGTGATTGGTGCGGTGTAGTGATTGGTCTGGTGTAGTGATTGGTCTGATGTAGTGATTGGTCTGATGTCGTGATTGGTCTGGTGTAGTGATTGGTCTGGTGTAGTGATTGGTCGGGTGTAGTGATTGGTCGGGTGAAGTGATTGGTGCGGTGTAGTGATTGGTCTGGTGTAGTGATTGGTCTGGTGTAGTGTTTGGTCTGATGTAGTGATTGGTCGGGTGTAGTGATTGGTCGGGTGTAGTGATTGGTCGGGTGAAGTGATTGGTGCGGTGTAGTGATTGGTCGGGTGTCGTGATTGGTCTGGTGTAGTGTTTGGTCTGATGTAGTGATTGGTCTGCTGTAGTGATTGGTCGGGTGTAGTGATTGGTCGGGTGAAGTGATTGGTGCGGTGTAGTGATTGGTCGGGTGTAGTGATTGGTCTGGTGTAGTGATTGGTCTGGTGTAGTGTTTGGTCTGATGTCGTGATTGGTCTGGTGTAGTGATTGGTCGGGTGAAGTGATTGGTGCGGTGTAGTGATTAGTCGGGTGTAGTGATTGGTCGGGTGTAGTGATTGGTCTGGTGTAGTGATTGGTCTGATGTAGTGATTGGTCTGATGTAGTGATTGGTCGGGTGTGGTGATTGGTCTGGTGTAGTGATTGGTCGGGTGTCGTGATTGGTCTGGTGCAGTGATTGTTCTGATGTAGTGACTAGTCTGGTGTCGTGATTGGTCTGGTGTAGTGATTGGTCGGGTGTAGTGATTGGTCTGGTGCAGTGATTGGTCTGATGTAGTGACTAGTCTGGTGTAGTGATTGGTCTGGTGTAGTGATTGGTCTGGTGCAGTGATTGGTCTGATGTAGTGACTAGTCTGGTGTAGTGATTGGTCTGGTGTAGTGATTGGTCTGGTGCAGTGATTGGTCTGGTGTAGTGATTGGTCTGATGTAGTGATTGGTCTGGTGTGGTGATTGGTCAGGTGTAGTGATTGGTCGGGTGTACTGTTTGGTCTGATGTCGTGATTGGTCTGATGCAGTGATTCGTCTGGTGTAGTGATTGGTGCGATGTAGTGATTGGTCTGGTGTAGTGATTGGTCTGATGTAGTGATTGGTCGGGTGTAGTGATTGGTCGGGTGGAGTGATTGGTCTGGTGTAGTGATTGGTCTGGTGTAGTGATTGGTCTGGTGTAGTGATTCGTGTGATGTAGTGATTGGTCTGGTGTAGTGATTGGTCTGGTGTAGTGATTGGTCTGATGTAGTGATTGGTCTGGTGTAGTGATTGGTCGGGTGTAGTGATTGGTCTGGTGTAGTGATTGGTCTGGTGTAGTGATTGGTCTGATGTAGTGATTGGTCTGGTGTAGTGATTGGTCTGGTGTAGTGATTGGTCTGGTGTAGTGATTGGTCTGGTGTAGTGATTGGTCTGATGTAGTGATTGGTCTGGTGTAGTGATTGGTCTGGTGTAGTGATTGGTCTGGTGCAGTGATTGGTCTGGTGTAGTGATTGGTCTGGTGTAGTGATTGGTCTGGTGTAGTGATTGGTCGGGTGAAGTGATTGGTGCGGTGTAGTGATTGGTCTGGTGTAGTGATTGGTCGGGTGCAGTGATTGGTCTGGTGTAGTGATTGGTCTGGTGTAGTGATTGTTCTGGTGTAGTGATTGGTCTGGTGTAGTTATTGGTCGGGTGCAGTGATTGGTCGGGTGTAGTGATTGGTCTGGTGCAGTGATTGGTCTGGTGCAGTGATTGGTCTGGTGTAGTGATTGGTCTGGTGTAGTGATTGGTCGGGTGAAGTGATTGGTGCGGTGTAGTGATTGGTCTGGTGTAGTGATTGGTCGGGTGCAGTGATTGGTCTGGTGTAGTGATTGGTCTGATGTCGTGATTGGTCTGATGTCGTGATTGGTCTGATGTAGTGATTGGTCTGATGTAGTGATTGGTCTGGTGTAGTGATTGGTCTGGTGTAGTGATTGGTCTGATGTAGTGATTGGTCGGTTGTAGTGTTTGGTCTGATGTAGTGATTGGTCGGGTGTAGTGATTGGTCGGGTGTAGTGATTGGTCGGGTGTAGTGATTGGTCTGGTGTAGTGATTGGTCTGGTGTAGTGATTGGTGCGGTGTAGTGATTGGTCGGGTGTAGTGATTGGTCTGATGTAGTGATTGGTCGGGTGTGGTGATTGGTCTGGTGCAGTGATTGTTCTGATGTAGTGACTAGTCTGGTGTAGTGATTGGTCGGGTGTAGTGATTGGTCGGGTGTAGTGATTGGTCGGGTGTGGTGATTGGTCGGGTGTAGTGATTGGTCGGGTGTAGTGATTGGTCTGATGTAGTGATTGGTCTGGTGCAGTGATTGGTCTGGTGTAGTGATTGGTCTGGTGCAGTGATTGGTCTGATGTAGTGACTAGTCTGGTGTAGTGATTGGTCTGGTGTAGTGATTGGTCTGGTGCAGTGATTGGTCTGATGTAGTGACTAGTCTGGTGTAGTGATTGGTCTGGTGCAGTGATTGGTCTGATGTAGTGACTAGTCTGGTGTAGTGATTGGTCGGGTGTAGTGATTGGTCTGGTGTAGTGATTGTTGTGATGTAGTGATTGGTCTGGTGTAGTGATTGGTCGGGTATAGTGATTGGTCGGGTGTAGTGATTGGTCGGGTGTAGTGAATGGTGCTGTGTAGTGATTGGTCGGGTGTAGTGATTGGTCTGGTGTAGTGATTGTTGTGATGTAGTGATTGGTCTGGTGTAGTGATTGGTCTGGTGTAGTGAATGGTGCTGTGTAGTGATTGGTCGGGTGTAGTGATTGGTCTGATGTAGTGATTGGTCGGGTGTAGTGATTGGTCTGGTGTAGTGATTGGTCTGATGTAGTGATTGGTCTGGTGTAGTGATTGGTCTGATGTAGTGATTGGTGCGGTGTAGTGATTGGTCTGGTGTAGTGATTGGTCTGGTGTAGTGATTGGTCTGATGTAGTGATTGGTCTGCTGTAGTGATTGGTCGGGTGTAGTGATTGGTCTGGTGTAGTGATTGGTCTGATGTAGTGATTGTTCTGGTGTAGTGATTGGTCGGGTGAAGTGATTGGTCTGGTGTAGTGATTGGTCTGGTGTAGTGATTGGTCGGGTGTAGTGATTGGTCTGATGTAGTGATTGGTCTGATGTAGTGATTGGTCTGGTGTAGTGATTGGTCTGGTGTAGTGATTGGTCTGGTGTAGTGATTGGTCTGATGTAGTGATTGGTCTGGTGTAGTGATTGCTCTGGTGTAGTGATTGGTCGGGTGCAGTGATTGGTCTGGTGTAGTGATTGGTCTGATGTAGTGATTGGTCTGATGTCGTGATTGGTCTGATGTGGTGATTGGTCTGGTGTAGTGATTGGTCTGGTGTAGTGATTGGTCTGATGTCGTGATTGGTCTGATGTAGTGATTGGTCTGATGTAGTGATTGGTCTGGTGTAGTGATTGGTCGGGTGTAGTGATTGGTCGGTTGTAGTGTTTGGTCTGATGTAGTGATTGGTCGGGTGTAGTGATTGGTCGGGTGTAGTGATTGGTCGGGTGTAGTGATTGGTCTGATGTAGTGATTGGTCGGGTGTGGTGATTGGTCTGGTGTAGTGATTGGTCGGGTGTCGTGATTGGTCTGGAGTAGTGATTGGTCGGGTGTAGTGATTGGTCTGGTGTAGTGATTGGTCTGATGTAGTGATTGGTCGGGTGTAGTGATTGGTCTGATGTAGTGATTGGTCTGATGTAGTGATTGGTCGGGTGTGGTGATTGGTCTGGTGTAGTGATTGGTCGGGTGTCGTGATTGGTCTGGTGCAGTGATTGGTCTGATGTAGTGAATGGTCGGGTGTACTGATTGGTCTGATGTAGTGATTGGTCTGGTGTAGTGATTGGTCTGGTGTAGTGATTGGTCGGGTGTAGTGATTGGTCTGGTGTAGTGATTCGTGTGATGTAGTGATTGGTCTGGTGTAGTGATTGGTCGGGTGTAGTGATTGGTCGAGTGTAGTGATTGGTCTGGTGTAGTGATTGGTCTGGTGTAGTGATTGGTCGGGTGTCGTGATTGGTCTGGTGTAGTGATTGGTCGGGTGTAGTGAATGGTGCTGTGTAGTGATTGGTCGGGTGTAGTGATTGGTCTGGTGTAGTGATTGTTGTGATGTAGTGATTGGTCTGGTGTAGTGATTGGTCTGGTGTAGTGATTGGTCGGGTGTAGTGATTGGTCGGGTGTAGTGAATGGTGCTGTGTAGTGATTGGTCGGGTGTAGTGATTGGTCTGATGTAGTGATTGGTCGGGTGTAGTGATTGGTCTGGTGTAGTGATTGGTCTGATGTAGTGATTGGTCTGGTGTAGTGATTGGTCTGATGTAGTGATTGGTGCGGTGTAGTGATTGGTCTGGTGTAGTGATTGGTCTGGTGTAGTGATTGGTCTGATGTAGTGATTGGTCTGCTGTAGTGATTGGTCGGGTGTAGTGATTGGTCTGGTGTAGTGATTGGTCTGATGTAGTGATTGTTCTGGTGTAGTGATTGGTCGGGTGAAGTGATTGGTCTGGTGTAGTGATTGGTCTGGTGTAGTGATTGGTCGGGTGTAGTGATTGGTCTGATGTAGTGATTGGTCTGATGTAGTGATTGGTCGGGTGCAGTGATTGGTCTGGTGTAGTGATTGGTCTGATGTAGTGATTGGTCTGATGTGGTGATTGGTCTGGTGTAGTGATTGGTCTGGTGTAGTGATTGGTCTGATGTCGTGATTGGTCTGATGTAGTGATTGGTCTGATGTAGTGATTGGTCTGGTGTAGTGATTGGTCGGGTGTAGTGATTGGTCGGTTGTAGTGTTTGGTCTGATGTAGTGATTGGTCGGGTGTAGTGATTGGTCGGGTGTAGTGATTGGTCGGGTGTAGTGATTGGTCTGATGTAGTGATTGGTCTGATGTAGTGATTGGTCGGGTGTGGTGATTGGTCTGGTGTAGTGATTGGTCGGGTGTCGTGATTGGTCTGGAGTAGTGATTGGTCGGGTGTAGTGATTGGTCTGGTGTAGTGATTGGTCTGATGTAGTGATTGGTCGGGTGTAGTGATTGGTCTGATGTAGTGATTGGTCTGATGTAGTGATTGGTCGGGTGTGGTGATTGGTCTGGTGTAGTGATTGGTCGGGTGTCGTGATTGGTCTGGTGCAGTGATTGGTCTGATGTAGTGAATGGTCGGGTGTACTGATTGGTCTGATGTAGTGATTGGTCTGGTGTAGTGATTGGTCTGATGCAGTGATTGGTCGGGTGTAGTGATTGGTGCGATGTAGTGATTGGTCGGGTGTAGTGATTGGTGCGGTGTAGTGATTGGTCTGGTGTAGTGATTGGTCTGGTGTAGTGATTGGTCGGGTGTAGTGATTGGTCTGGTGTAGTGATTCGTGTGATGTAGTGATTGGTCTGGTGTAGTGATTGGTCGGGTGTAGTGATTGGTCGAGTGTAGTGATTGGTCGGGTGTAGTGATTGGTCTGGTGTAGTGATTGGTCTGGTGTAGTGATTGGTCGGGTGTCGTGATTGGTCTGGTGTAGTGATTGGTCTGGTGTAGTGATTGGTCGGGTGTAGTGATTGGTCTGGTGTAGTGATTGGTCTGATGTAGTGATTGGTCGAGTGTAGTGATTGGTCTGGTGTAGTGATTGGTCTGGTGTAGTGATTGGTCGGGTGTCGTGATTGGTCTGGTGTAGTGATTGGTCTGGTGTAGTGATTGGTCTGGTGTAGTGTTTGGTCTGATGTAGTGATTGGTCTGGTGTAGTGATTGGTCTGATGTAGTGATTGGTCGGGTGTAGTGATTGGTCTGGTGTAGTGATTGGTCTGGTGTAGTGATTGGTCTGATGTCGTGATTGGTCGGGTGTAGTGATTGGTCTGGTGTAGTGATTGGTCTGGTGTAGTGATTGGTCTGGTGTAGTGATTGGTCGGGTGTAGTGATTGGTCTGGTGTAGTGATTGGTCGGGTGTAGTGATTGGTCTGGTGTAGTGATTGGTCTGATGTAGTGATTGGTCGGGTGTCGTGATTGGTCTGATGTAGTGATTGGTCTGGTGTAGTGATTGGTCGGGTGTAGTGATTGGTGCGGTGTAGTGATTGGTCTGGTGTAGTGATTGGTCGGGTGTAGTGATTGGTCGGGTGTAGTGATTGGTCTGGTGTAGTGATTGGTCGGGTGTAGTGATTGGTCTGGTGTAGTGATTGGTCTGGTGTAGTGATTGGTCTGGTGTAGTGATTGGTCTGGTTTAGTGATTGGTCTGGTGTAGTGATTGGTCTGGTGTAGTGATTGGTCGGGTATAGTGATTGGTGCGGTGTAGTGATTGGTCGGGTGTAGTGATTGGTCTGATGTAGTGATTGGTGCGGTGTAGTGATTGGTCGGGTGTAGTGATTGGTCTGGTGTCGTGATTGGTCGGGTGTAGTGATTGGTCGGGTGTAGTGATTGGTGCGGTGTAGTGATTGGTCGGGTGTAGTGATTGGTCTGGTGTCGTGATTGGTCGGGTGTAGTGATTGGTCTGGTGTAGTGATTGGTGCGGTGTAGTGATTGGTCGGGTGTAGTGATTGGTCTGGTGTCGTGATTGGTCGGGTGTAGTGATTGGTCTGGTGTTGTGATTGGTCTGGTGTAGTGATTGGTCCGATGTAGTGATTGGTCCGGTGCAGTGATTGGTGCGGTGTAGTGATTGGTCTGGTGTTGTGATTGGTCTGGTGTAGTGATTGGTCTGATGTAGTGATTGGTCCGGTGCAGTGATTGGTGCGGTGTAGTGATTGGTCTGGTGTTGTGATTGGTCTGGTGTAGTGATTGGTCTGGTGTAGTGATTGGTCTGGTGTAGTGATTGGTCTGGTGTTGTGATTGGTCTGGTGTAGTGATTGGTCGGGTGTAGTGATTGGTCTGGTGTAGTGATTGGTCGGGTGTAGTGATTGGTCTGGTGTAGTGATTGGTCTGGTGTAGTGATTGGTCTGGTGTAGTGATTGGTCTGGTGTAGTGATTGGTCTGGTGTAGTGATTGGTCGGGTGTAGTGATTGGTCGGGTGTCGTGATTGGTCTGATGTAGTGATTGGTCGGGTGTAGTGATTGGTGCGGTGTAGTGATTGGTCGGGTGTAGTGATTGGTCGGGTGTAGTGATTGGTCTGGTGTTGTGATTGGTCTGGTGTAGTGATTGGTCTGGTGTAGTGATTGGTCGGGTGTAGTGATTGGTCTGGTGTAGTGATTGGTCTGGTGTAGTGATTGGTCTGGTGTTGTGATTGGTCTGGTGTAGTGATTGGTCGGGTGTAGTGATTGGTCTGGTGTAGTGATTGGTCTGGTGTAGTGATTGGTCTGGTGTAGTGATTGGTCTGGTGTTGTGATTGGTCTGGTGTAGTGATTGGTCTGGTGTAGTGATTGGTCTGGTGTAGTGATTGGTCTGGTGTTGTGATTGGTCTGGTGTAGTGATTGGTCGGGTGTAGTGATTGGTCTGGTGTAGTGATTGGTCTGGTGTAGTGATTGGTCTGGTGTTGTGATTGGTCTGGTGTAGTGATTGGTCGGGTGTAGTGATTGGTCTGGTGTAGTGATTGGTCTGGTGTAGTGATTGGTCGGGTGTAGTGATTGGTCTGGTGTAGTGATTGGTCTGGTGTTGTGATTGGTCTGGTGTAGTGATTGGTCTGGTGTAGTGAATGGTCTGGTGTAGTGATTGGTCTGATGTAGTGATTGGTCGGGTGTAGTGATTGGTCTGATGTAGTGACTGGTCGGTTGGAGTGATTGGTCTGGTGTAGTGATTGGTCGGGTGTAGTGATTGGTCGGGTGTAGTGATTGGTCTGGTGTAGTGATTGGTCTGGTGTAGTGATTGGTCGGGTGCAGTGATTGGTCTGGTGTAGTGATTGGTCGGGTGTAGTGATTGGTCTGATGTAGTGATTGGTCTGGTGTAGTGATTGGTCGGGTGTAGTGATTGGTCAGGTGTAGTGATTGGTCGGGTGTAGTGATTGGTCGGGTGTAGTGATTGGTCGGGTGTAGTGATTGGTCTGGTGTAGTGATTGGTCGAGTGTAGTGATTGGTCTGGTGTAGTGATTGGTCTGATGTAGTGATTGGTCGGGTGTAGTGATTGGTCTGATGTAGTGATTGGTCTGATGTAGTGATTGGTCTGGCGTAGTGATTGGTCTGGTGTAGTGATTGGTCGGGTGTAGTGATTGGTCTGGTGTAGTGATTGGTGCGGTGTAGTGATTGGTCTGATGTAGTGATTGGTCGGGTGTAGTGATTGGTCTGGTGTAGTGATTGGTCTGATGTAGTGATTGGTCTGGCGTAGTGATTGGTCTGGTGTAGTGATTGGTCTGATGTAGTGATTGGTCTGGTGTAGTGATTGGTCTGGTGTAGTGATTGGTCTGCTGTAGTGATTGGTCGGGTGTAGTGATTGGTCTGGTGTAGTGATTGGTCTGATGTAGTGATTGTTCTGGTGAAGTGATTGGTCGGGTGAAGTGATTGGTGCGGTGTAGTGATTGGTCGGGTGCAGTGATTGGTCTGGTGTAGTGATTGGTCTGGTGTAGTGATTGGTCTGATGTAGTGATTGGTCTGATGTAGTGATTGGTCTGGTGTAGTGATTGGTCTGGTGTAGTAATTGGTCTGATGTAGTGATTGGTCTGGTGTAGTGATTGGTCTGATGTAGTGATTGGTCTGGTGTAGTGATTGGTCTGGTGTAGTGATTGGTCGGGTGTAGTGATTGCTCTGGTGTAGTGATTGGTCGGGTGCAGTGATTGGTCTGGTGTAGTGATTGGTCTGATGTAGTGATTGGTCTGATGTCGTGATTGGTCTGATGTGGTGATTGGTCTGGTGTAGTGATTGGTCTGGTGTAGTGATTGGTCTGGTGTAGTGATTGGTCGGGTGTAGTGATTGCTCTGGTGTAGTGATTGGTCGGGTGCAGTGATTGGTCTGGTGTAGTGATTGGTCTGATGTAGTGATTGGTCTGATGTCGTGATTGGTCTGATGTGGTGATTGGTCTGGTGTAGTGATTGGTCTGGTGTAGTGATTGGTCTGATGTCGTGATTGGTCTGATGTAGTGATTGGTCTGATTTAGTGATTGGTCTGGTGTAGTGATTGGTCGGGTGTAGTGATTGGTCGGTTGTAGTGTTTGGTCTGATGTAGTGATTGGTCGGGTGTCATGATTGGTCGGGTGTAGTGATTGGTCGGGTGTAGTGATTGGTCTGATGTAGTGATTGGTCTGATGTAGTGATTGGTCGGGTGTGGTGATTGGTCTGGTGTAGTGATTGGTCGGGTGTCGTGATTGGTCTGGAGTAGTGATTGGTCGGGTGTAGTGATTGGTCTGGTGTAGTGATTGGTCTGATGTAGTGATTGGTCGGGTGTAGTGATTGGTCTGATGTAGTGATTGGTCTGATGTAGTGATTGGTCGGGTGTGGTGATTGGTCTGGTGTAGTGATTGGTCGGGAGTCGTGATTGGTCTGGTGCAGTGATTGGTCTGATGTAGTGATTGGTCTGATGTAGTGATTGGTCTGGTGTAGTGATTGGTCTGATGCAGTGATTGGTCGGGTGTAGTGATTGGTGCGATGTAGTGATTGGTCGGGTGTAGTGATTGGTGCGGTGTAGTGATTGGTCTGGTGTAGTGATTGGTCGGGTGTAGTGATTGGTCTGGTGTAGTGATTGGTCT
Organism: Heptranchias perlo; assembly: GCF_035084215.1. Lineage (NCBI taxonomy): Eukaryota > Metazoa > Chordata > Chondrichthyes > Hexanchiformes > Hexanchidae > Heptranchias > Heptranchias perlo. The sequence goes on along the minus strand of NC_090353.1, from coordinate 2,095,721 downwards.
GGTGTAGTGATTGGTCGGGTGTAGTGATTGGTCTGGTGTAGTGATTCGTGTGATGTAGTGATTGGTCGGGTGTAGTGATTGGTCTGGTGTAGTGATTGGTCGGGTGTAGTGATTGGTCGAGTGTAGTGATTGGTCTGGTGGAGTGATTGGTCTGGTGTAGTGATTGGTCGGGTGTAGTGATTGGTCTGGTGTAGTGATTGGTCTGGTGTAGTGATTGGTCGGGTGTCGTGATTGGTCTGGTGTAGTGATTGGTCTGGTGTAGTGATTGGTCGGGTGTAGTGATTGGTCTGGTGTAGTGATTGGTCTGATGTAGTGATTGGTCGAGTGTAGTGATTGGTCTGGTGTAGTGATTGGTCTGGTGTAGTGATTGGTCGGGTGTCGTGATTGGTCTGGTGTAGTGATTGGTCTGGTGTAGTGATTGGTCGGGTGTAGTGATTGGTCTGGTGTAGTGATTGGTCTGATGTAGTGATTGGTCTGGTGTAGTGATTGGTCTGATGTAGTGATTGGTCGGGTGTAGTGATTGGTCTGGTGTAGTGATTGGTCTGATGTAGTGATTGGTCGGGTGTAGTGATTGGTCTGGTGTAGTGATTGGTCTGGTGTAGTGATTGGTCGGGTGTAGTGATTGGTCTGGTGTAGTGATTGGTCGGGTGTAGTGATTGGTCTGGTGTAGTGATTGGTCGGGTGTAGTGATTGGTCTGGTGTAGTGATTGGTCTGATGTAGTGATTGGTCGGGTGTCGTGATTGGTCTGATGTAGTGATTGGTCTGGTGTAGTGATTGGTCGGGTGTAGTGATTGGTGCGGTGTAGTGATTGGTCTGGTGTAGTGATTGGTCGGGTGTAGTGATTGGTCGGGTGTAGTGATTGGTCGGGTGTAGTGATTGGTCTGGTGTTGTGATTGGTCTGGTGTAGTGATTGGTCTGGTGTAGTGATTGGTCTGGTGTAGTGATTGGTCTGGTGTAGTGATTGGTCTGGTGTAGTGATTGTTCGGGTATAGTGATTGGTGCGGTGTAGTGATTGGTCGGGTGTAGTGATTGGTCTGATGTAGTGATTGGTGCGGTGTACTGATTGGTCGGGTGTAGTGATTGGTCTGGTGTCGTGATTGGTCGGGTGTAGTGATTGGTGCGGTGTAGTGATTGGTGCGGTGTAGTGATTGGTCTGGTGTAGTGATTGGTCTGGTGTCGTGATTGGTCGGGTGTAGTGATTGGTCTGGTGTAGTGATTGGTGCGGTGTAGTGATTGGTCGGGTGTAGTGATTGGTCTGGTGTCGTGATTGGTCGGGTGTAGTGATTGGTCTGGTGTTGTGATTGGTCTGGTGTAGTGATTGGTCCGATGTAGTGATTGGTCCGGTGCAGTGATTGGTGCGGTGTAGTGATTGGTCTGGTGTTGTGATTGGTCTGGTGTAGTGATTGGTCTGATGTAGTGATTGGTCCGGTGCAGTGATTGGTGCGGTGTAGTGATTGGTCTGGTGTCGTGATTGGTCTGGTGTTGTGATTGGTCTGGTGTAGTGATTGGTCTGGTGTAGTGATTGGTCTGGTGTAGTGATTGGTCTGGTGTTGTGATTGGTCTGGTGTAGTGATTGGTCGGGTGTAGTGATTGGTCTGGTGTAGTGATTGGTCGGGTGTAGTGATTGGTCTGGTGTAGTGATTGGTCTGGTGTAGTGATTGGTCTGGTGTAGTGATTGGTCTGGTGTAGTGATTGGTCGGGTGTAGTGATTGGTCTGGTGTAGTGATTGGTCGGGTGTAGTGATTGGTCTGGTGTAGTGATTGGTCTGGTGTAGTGATTGGTCTGGTGTAGTGATTGGTCTGGTTTAGTGATTGGTCTGGTGTAGTGATTGGTCTGGTGTAGTGATTGGTCGGGTGTAGTGATTGGTCGGGTGTAGTGATTGGTCTGCTGTAGTGATTGGTCGGGTGTAGTGATTGGTGCGGTGTAGTGATTGGTCGGGTGTAGTGATTGGTCGGGTGTAGTGATTGGTCTGGTGTAGTGATTGGTCTGGTGTAGTGATTGGTCTGGTGTAGTGATTGGTCTGGTGTAGTGATTGGTCTGGTGTAGTGATTGGTCGGGTGTAGTGATTGGTCGGGTGTAGTGATTGGTCTGATGTAGTGATTGGTCGGGTGTAGTGATTGGTGCGGTGTAGTGATTGGTCTGGTGTAGTGATTGGTCTGATGTAGTGATTGGTCGGGTGTAGTGATTGGTCTGATGTAGTGACTGGTCGGTTGGAGTGATTGGTCTGGTGTAGTGATTGGTCGGGTGTAGTGATTGGTCGGGTGTAGTGATTGGTCTGGTGTAGTGATTGGTCTGGTGTAGTGATTGGTCGGGTGCAGTGATTGGTCTGGTGTAGTGATTGGTCGGGTGTAGTGATTGGTCTGATGTAGTGATTGGTCGGGTGTAGTGATTGGTCTGGTGTAGTGATTGGTCTGTTGTAGTGATTGGTCGGGTGTAGTGATTGGTCTGGTGTAGTGATTGGTCGGGTGTAGTGATTGGTCGGGTATAGTGATTGGTCGGGAGTAGTGATTGGTCTGGTGTAGTGATTGGTCGAGTGTAGTGATTGGTCTGGTGTAGTGATTGGTCTGATGTAGTGATTGGTCGGGTGTAGTGATTGGTCTGATGTAGTGATTGGTCTGATGTAGTGATTGGTCTGGCGTAGTGATTGGTCTGGTGTAGTGATTGGTCGGGTGTAGTGATTGGTCTGGTGTAGTGATTGGTGCGGTGTAGTGATTGGTCTGATGTAGTGATTGGTCGGGTGTAGTGATTGGTCTGGTGTAGTGATTGGTCTGATGTAGTGATTGGTCTGGCGTAGTGATTGGTCTGGTGTAGTGATTGGTCTGATGTAGTGATTGGTCTAGCGTAGTGATTGGTCTGGTGTAGTGATTGGTCGGGTGTAGTGATTGGTCTGGTGTCGTGATTGGTGCGGTGTAGTGATTGGTCTGATGTAGTGATTGGTCGGGTGTAGTGATTGGTCTGGTGTAGTGATTGGTGCGGTGCAGTGATTGGTCTGATGTAGTGATTGGTCGAGTGTAGTGATTGGTCTGGTGTAGTGATTGGTCTGATGTAGTGATTGGTCGGGTGTAGTGATTGGTCTGGTGTAGTGATTGGTGCGGTGTAGTGATTGGTGTGATGTAGTGATTGGTCGGGTGTAGTGATTGGTCTGGTGTAGTGATTGGTGCGGTGTAGTGATTGGTCGGGTGTAGTGATTGGTCTGGTGTAGTGATTGGTCTGATGTAGTGATTGGTCGGGTGTAGTGATTGGTCTGATGTAGTGATTGGTGTGATGTAGTGATTGGTCGGGTGTAGTGATTGGTCGGGTGTAGTGATTGGTCTGGTGTAGTGATTGGTCTGGTGTAGTGATTGGTCTGGTGTAGTGATTGGTCGGGTGTAGTGATTGGTCTGGTGTAGTGATTGGTCGGGTGTAGTGATTGGTCTGGTGTAGTGATTGGTCTGATGCAGTGATTGGTCTGGTGTAGTGATTGGTCTGATGTAGTGATTGGTCTGGTGTAGTGATTGGTCTGGTGTAGTTATTGGTCGGGTGTAGTGATTGGTCTGGTGTAGTGATTGGTCTGGTGCAGTGATTGGTCGGGTGTAGTGATTGGTCTGGTGTAGTGATTGGTCTGATGTAGTGATTGGTCGGGTGTAGTGATTGGTCGGGTGTAGTGATTGGTCTGGTGTAGTGATTGGTCGGGTGTTGTGATTGGTCGGGTGAAGTGATTGGTGCGGTGTAGTGATTGGTCTGGTGTAGTGATTGGTCGGGTACAGTGATTGGTCTGGTGTAGTGATTGGTCTGATGTTGTGATTGGTCTGATGTCGTGATTGGTAAAGTGTAGTGATTGGTCTGATGTAGTGATTGGTCGGGTGTAGTGATTGGTCTGATGTAATGATTGGTCTGGTGTAGTGATTGGTCTGATGTAGTGATTGGTCTGGTGTAGTGATTGGTCGGGTGTAGTGATTGGTCGGGTGTAGTGATTGGTCGGGTGTAGTGATTGGTCTGATGTCGTGATTGGTCGGGTGTAGTGATTGGTCTGATGTAATGATTGGTCTGGTGTAGTGATTGGTCTGGTGTAGTGATTGGTCTGATGTAGTGATTGGTCGGGTGTAGTGATTGGTCTGGTGTAGTGATTGGTCGGGTGTAGTGATTGGTCTGGTGTAGTGATTGGTCTGGTGTAGTGATTGGTCTGGTTTAGTGATTGGTCTGGTGTAGTGATTGGTCTGATGTAGTTATTGGTCGGGTGTAGTGATTGGTCGGGTGTAGTGATTGGTCTGGTGCAGTGATTGGTCTGGTGCAGTGATTGGTCGGGTGTAGTGATTGGTCTGGTGTAGTGATTGGTCTGATGTAGTTATTGGTCGGGTGTAGTGATTGGTCGGGTGTAGTGATTGGTCTGGTGTAGTGATTGGTCTGGTGCAGTGATTGGTCGGGTGTAGTGATTGGTCGGGTGTAGTGATTGGTCGGGTGTAGTGATTGGTCGGGTGTAGTGATTGGTCGGGTGTAGTGATTGGTCGGGTGTCGTGATTGGTCGGATGTAGTGATTGGTCTGGTGTAGTGATTGGTCGGGTGTAGTGATTGGTCGGGTGTAGTGATTGGTCGGGTGTAGTGATTGGTCTGGTGCAGTGATTGGTCTGGTGCAGTGATTGGTCGGGTGTAGTGATTGGTCGGGTGTAGTGATTGGTCGGGTGAAGTGATTGGTCTGGTGTAGTGATTGGTCTGGTGTAGTGTTTGGTCTGATGTAGTGATTGGTCGGGTGTAGTGATTGGTCTGGTGTAGTGATTGGTCGGGTGTAGTGATTGGTCGGGTGTAGTGATTGGTCGGGTGTAGTGATTGGTCGGGTGAAGTGATTGGTGCGGTGTAGTGATTGGTCGGGTGTAGTGATTGGTCTGGTGTAGTGTTTGGTCTGATGTAGTGATTGGTCTGGTGTAGTGATTGGTCGGGTGTAGTGATTGGTCGGGTGTAGTGATTGGTCTGGTGTAGTGTTTGGTCTGATGTAGTGATTGGTCTGGTGTAGTGATTGGTCTGGTGTAGTGTTTGGTCTGATGTAGTGATTGGTCTGGTGTAGTGATTGGTCGGGTGCAGTGATTGGTCTGGTGTAGTGATTGGTGCGGTGTAGTGATTGGTCTGGTGTAGTGATTGGTCTGGTGTAGTGTTTGGTCTGATGTAGTGATTGGTCTGGTGTAGTGATTGGTCTGGTTTAGTGATTGGTCTGGTGTAGTGATTGGTCTGATGTAGTTATTGGTCGGGTGTAGTGATTGGTCGGGTGTAGTGATTGGTCTGGTGCAGTGATTGGTCTGGTGCAGTGATTGGTCGGGTGTAGTGATTGGTCTGGTGTAGTGATTGGTCTGATGTAGTTATTGGTCGGGTGTAGTGATTGGTCGGGTGTAGTGATTGGTCTGGTGTAGTGATTGGTCTGGTGCAGTGATTGGTCTGATGTAGTGACTAGTCTGGTGTAGTGATTGGTCTGGTGCAGTGATTGGTCTGGTGCAGTGATTGGTCTGATGTAGTGACTAGTCTGGTGTAGTGATTGGTGCGATGTAGTGATTGGTCTGGTGTAGTGATTGGTCTGATGTAGTGATTGGTCGGGTGGAGTGATTGGTCTGATGTAGTGATTGGTCGGGTGGAGTGATTGGTCGGGTGTAGTGATTGGTCTGGTGTAGTGATTGGTCTGGTGTAGTGATTGGTCTGGTGTAGTGATTGGTCTGGTGTAGTGATTGGTCTGGTGTAGTGATTGGTCTGATGTAGTGATTGGTCTGGTGTAGTGATTGGTCTGGTGTAGTGATTGGTCGGGTGTAGTGATTGGTCGGGTGTCGTGATTGGTCTGGTGTAGTGATTGGTCTGATGTAGTGATTGGTCTGATGTAGTGATTGGTCTGGTGTAGTGATTGGTCGGGTGTAGTGATTGGTGCGGTGTAGTGATTGGTCGGGTGTCGTGATTGGTCTGGTGTAGTGATTGGTCTGGTGTAGTGAATGGTCTGGTGTAGTGATTGGTCTGATGTAGTCCAACCGACCAGTCACTACATCAGACCAATCACTACACCCGACCAATCACTACATCAGACCAATCACTACACCAGACCAATCACTACACCGCACCAATCACTACACCCGACCAATCACTACATCAGACCAATCACTACACCCGACCAATCACTACACCCGACCAATCACTACACCAGACCAATCACTACACCAGACCAATCACAACACCAGACCAATCACTACACCAGACCAATCACAACACCAGATTGGTCTGGTGTAGTGATTGGTCTGATGTAGTGATTGGTCTGGTGTAGTGATTGGTCTGGTTTAGTGATTGGTCTGATGTAGTTATTGGTCTGATGTCGTGATTGGTCTGATGTAGTGATTGGTCTGATGTAGTGATTGGTCTGGTGTAGTGATTGGTCTAGTGTAGTGATTGGTCGGTTGTAGTGTTTGGTCTGATGTAGTGATTGGTCGGGTGTAGTGATTGGTCGGGTGTAGTGATTGGTCTGGTGTAGTGATTGGTCTGGTGTAGTGATTGGTGCGGTGTAGTGATTGGTCGGGTGTAGTGATTGGTCTGGTGCAGTGATTGTTCTGATGTAGTGACTAGTCTGGTGTAGTGATTGGTCTGGTGTAGTGATTGGTCGGGTGTAGTGATTGGTCTGGTGCAGTGATTGGTCTGATGTAGTGACGAGTCTGGTGTAGTGATTGGTCTGGTGCAGTGATTGGTCTGATGTAGTGACTAGTCCGGTGTAGTGATTGGTCTGGTGCAGTGATTGGTCGGGTGTAGTGATTGGTCTGGTGCAGTGATTGGTCTGATGTAGTGACTAGTCTGGTGTAGTGATTGGTCTGGTGTAGTGATTGGTCTGGTGTAGTGATTGGTCGGGTGTAGTGATTGGTCTGGTGTAGTGATTGTTGTGATGTAGTGATTGGTCTGGTGTAGTGATTGGTCGGGTATAGTGATTGGTCGGGTGTAGTGATTGGTCGGGTGTAGTGAATGGTGCTGTGTAGTGATTGGTCGGGTGTAGTGATTGTTGTGATGTAGTGATTGGTCTGGTGTAGTGATTGGTCTGGTGTAGTGATTGGTCGGGTGTAGTGATTGGTCGGGTGTAGTGAATGGTGCTGTGTAGTGATTGGTCGGGTGTAGTGATTGGTCTGGTGTAGTGATTGGTCTGATGTAGTGATTGGTCGGGTGTAGTGATTGGTCTGGTGTAGTGATTGGTCTGATGTAGTGATTGGTCTGGTGTAGTGATTGGTCTGATGTAGTGATTGCTCTGGTGTAGTGATTGGTCTGATGTCGTGATTGGTGCGGTGTAGTGATTTGTCTGGTGTAGTGATTGGTCTGATGTAGTGATTGGTCGGGTGTAGTGATTGGTCGGGTGTAGTGATTGGTCTGATGTAGTGATTGGTCTGGTGTAGTGATTGGTCTGATGTAGTGATTGGTCTGCTGTAGTGATTGGTCGGGTGTAGTGATTGGTCGGGTGAAGTGATTGGTCGGGTGCAGTGATTGGTCTGGTGCAGTGATTGGTCTGGTGTAGTGATTGGTCTGATGTAGTGATTGGTCTGGTGTAGTGATTGGTCTGGTGTAGTGATTGGTCGGGTGTATTGATTGGTCGGGTGCAGTGATTGGTCGGGTGCAGTGATTGGTCTGGTGTAGTGATTGGTCTGATGTAGTGATTGGTCTGATGTAGTGATTGGTCTGATGTAGTGATTGGTCTGATGTAGTGATTGGTCTGATGTAGTGATTGGTCTGGTGTAGTGATTGGTCTGGTGTAGTGATTGGTCGGTTGTAGTGTTTGGTCTGATGTAGTGATTGGTCGGGTGTAGTGATTGGTCGGGTGTAGTGATTGGTCTGGTGTAGTGATTGGTCTGATGTAGTGATTGGTCTGATGTAGTGATTGGTCGGGTGTGGTGATTGGTCTGGTGTAGTGATTGTTCGGGTGTCGTGATTGGTCTGGAGTAGTGATTGGTCGGGTGTAGTGATTGGTCTGGTGTAGTGATTGGTCTGATGTCGTGATTGGTCGGGTGTAGTGATTGGTCTGATGTAGTGATTGGTCTGATGTAGTGATTGGTCGGGTGTGGTGATTGGTCTGGTGTAGTGATCGGTCTGGTGTAGTGATTGGTCTGATGTAGTGATTGGTCGGGTGTGGTGATTGGTCTGGTGTAGTGATTGGTCGGGTGTCGTGATTGGTCTGGAGTAGTGATTGGTAGGGTGTAGTGATTGGTCTGGTGTAGTGATTGGTCTGATGTAGTGATTGGTCGGGTGTAGTGATTGGTCTGATGTAGTGATTGGTCTGGTGTAGTGATTGGTCGGGTGCAGTGATTGGTCTGGTGTAGTGATTGGTCTGATGTAGTGATTGTTCTGGTGTAGTGATTGGTCTGGTGCAGTGATTGGTCTGGTGTAGTGATTGGTCGGGTGCAGTGATTGGTCTGGTGTAGTGATTGGTCTGATGTAGTGATTGGTCTGATGTCGTGATTGGTCTGGTGTAGTGATTGGTCTGATGTAGTGATTGGTCTAGTGTAGTGATTGGTCTGGTGTAGTGATTGGTCTGATGTAGTGATTGGTCTGGTGTAGTGATTGGTCTGATGTAGTGATTGGTCTGGTGTAGTGATTGGTCTGGTGTACTGATTGGTCGGGTGTAGTGATTGGTCGGGTGTCGTGATTGGTCTGGTGTAGTGATTGGTCTGGTGTAGTGATTGGTCTGGTGTAGTGATTGGTCTGATGTAGTGATAGGTCTGATGTAGTGATTGGTAAAGTGTAGTGATTGGTCTGGTGTAGTGATTGCTCTGGTGTAGTGATTGGTCGGGTGCAGTGATTGGTCTGGTGTAGTGATTGGTCTGATGTAGTGATTGGTCTGATGTCGTGATTGGTCTGATGTAGTGATTGGTCTGATGTAGTGATTGGTCTGGTGTAGTGATTGGTCGGTTGTAGTGTTTGGTCTGATGTAGTGATTGGTCTGGTGTAGTGATTGGTCTGGTGTAGTGATTGGTCTGGTGTAGTGATTGGTCTGATGTAGTGATTGGTCTGGTGTAGTGATTGGTCTGGTGTAGTGATTGGTCGGGTGTAGTGATTGGTCGGGTGTCGTGATTGGTCTGGTGTAGTGATTGGTCTGGTGTAGTGATTGGTCTGGTGTAGTGATTGGTAAAGTGTAGTGATTGGTCTGGTGTAGTGATTGGTCTGGTGTAGTGATTGGTCTGGTGTAGTGATTGGTCTGATGTAGTGATTGGTCTGATGTAGTGATTGGTCTGGTGTAGTGATTGGTCTGATGTAGTGATTGGTCTGGTGTAGTGATTGGTCTGATGTAGTGATTGGTCTGGTGTAGTGATTGGTCGGGTGTAGTGATTGGTCTGGTGCAGTGATTGGTCTGATGTAGTGATTGTTCTGGTGTAGTGATTGGTCTGGTGTAGTTATTGGTCGGGTGTAGTGATTGGTCGGGTGTAGTGATTGGTCGGGTGCAGTGATTGGTCTGGTGCAGTGATTGGTCTGGTGCAGTGATTGGTCTGGTGTAGTGATTGGTCTGGTGTAGTGATTGGTGCGGTGTCGTGATTGGTCTGGTGTAGTGATTGGTCGGGTGCAGTGATTGGTCTGGTGTAGTGATTGGTCTGATGTAGTGATTGGTCTGATGTCGTGATTGGTCTGATGTAGTGATTGGTCTGGTGTAGTGATTGGTCTAGTGTGGTGATTGGTCGGTTGTAGTGTTTGGTCTGATGTAGTGATTGGTCGGGTGTAGTGATTGGTCGGGTGTAGTGATTGGTCGGGTGTAGTGATTGGTCTGGTGTGGTGATTGGTCTGGTGTAGTGATTGGTGCGGTGTAGTGATTGGTCGGGTGTAGTGATTGGTCTGGTGCAGTGATTGTTCTGATGTAGTGACTAGTCTGGTGTAGTGATTGGTCTGGTGTAGTGATTGGTCGGGTGTAGTGATTGGTCTGGTGCAGTGATTGGTCTGATGTAGTGACGAGTCTGGTGTAGTGATTGGTCTGGTGCAGTGATTGGTCTGATGTAGTGACTAGTCCGGTGTAGTGATTGGTCTGGTGCAGTGATTGGTCGGGTGTAGTGATTGGTCTTGTGCAGTGATTGGTCTGATGTAGTGACTAGTCTGGTGTAGTGATTGGTCTGGTGCAGTGATTGGTCTGGTGTAGTGATTGGTCTGGTGTAGTGATTGGTCGGGTGTAGTGATTGGTCTGGTGTAGTGATTGTTGTGATGTAGTGATTGGTCTGGTGTAGTGATTGGTCGGGTATAGTGATTGGTCGGGTGTAGTGATTGGTCGGGTGTCGTGAATGGTGCTGTGTAGTGATTGGTCGGGTGTAGTGATTGTTGTGATGTAGTGATTGGTCTGGTGTAGTGATTGGTCTGGTGTAGTGATTGGTCGGGTGTAGTGATTGGTCGGGTGTAGTGAATGGTGCTGTGTAGTGATTGGTCGGGTGTAGTGATTGGTCTGGTGTAGTGATTGGTCTGATGTAGTGATTGGTCGGGTGTAGTGATTGGTCTGGTGTAGTGATTGGTCTGGTGTAGTGATTGGTCTGATGTCGTGATTGGTGCGGTGTAGTGATTTGTCTGGTGTAGTGATTGGTCTGGTGTAGTGATTGGTCGGGTGTAGTGATTGGTCTGATGTAGTGATTGGTCTGGTGTAGTGATTGGTCTGATGTAGTGATTGGTCTGCTGTAGTGATTGGTCGGGTGTAGTGATTGGTCTGGTGTAGTGATTGGTCGGGTGTCGTGATTGGTCGGGTGAAGTGATTGGTCTGGTGTAGTGATTGGTCTGGTGTAGTGATTGGTCTGGTGTAGTGATTGGTCTGGTGTAGTGATTGGTCTGATGTAGTGATTGGTCTGGTGTAGTGATTGGTCTGGTGTAGTGATTGGTCTGATGTAGTGATTGGTCGGGTGTAGTGATTGGTCGGGTGTAGTGATTGGTCGGGTGTAGTGATTGGTCTGATGTAGTGATTGGTCTGATGTAGTGATTGGTCTGGTGTAGTGATTGGTCGGGTGTAGTGATTGGTCTGATGTAGTGATTGGTCTGATGTAGTGATTGGTCGGGTGTGGTGATTGGTCTGGTGTAGTGATTGGTCGGGTGTCGTGATTGGTCTGGAGTAGTGATTGGTCGGGTGTAGTGATTGGTCTGGTGTAGTGATTGGTCTGATGTAGTGATTGGTCGGGTGTAGTGATTGGTCTGATGTAGTGATTGGTCTGATGTAGTGATTGGTCGGGTGTGGAGATTGGTCTGGTGTAGTGATTGTTCTGGTGTAGTGATTGGTCTGATGTAGTGATTGGTCGGGTGTGGTGATTGGTCTGGTGTAGTGATTGGTCGGGTGTCGTGATTGGTCTGGAGTAGTGATTGGTCGGGTGTAGTGATTGGTCTGGTGTAGTGATTGGTCTGATGTAGTGATTGGTCGGGTGTAGTGATTGGTCTGATGTAGTGATTGGTCTGGTGTAGTGATTGGTCGGGTGCAGTGATTGGTCTGGTGTAGTGATTGGTCTGATGTAGTGATTGTTCTGGTGTAGTGATTGGTCGGGTGCAGTGATTGGTCTGGTGCAGTGATTAGTCTGGTGTAGTGATTGGTCTGATGTAGTGATTGGTCTGGTGTAGTGATTGGTCGGGTGTAGTGATTGCTCTGGTGTAGTGATTGGTCTGGTGTAGTGATTGGTCTGATGTAGTGATTGGTCGGTTGTAGTGTTTGGTCTGATGTAATGATTGGTCGGGTGTAGTGATTGGTCGGGTGTAGTGATTGGTCGGGTGTAGTGATTGGTCTGATGTAGTGATTGGTCTGGTGTAGTGATTGGTCGGGTGTAGTGATTGGTCTGATGTAGTGATTGGTCTGATGTAGTGATTGGTCGGGTGTGGTGATTGGTCTGGTGTAGTGATTGGTCTGATGTAGTGACTAGTCTGGAGTAGTGATTGCTCTGGTGTAGTGATTGGTCTGATGTAGTGATTGGTCTGATGTAGTGATTGGTCTGGTGTGGTGATTGGTCGGGTGTAGTGATTGGTCGGGTGTACTGATTGGTCTGATGTAGTGATTGGTCTGGTGTAGTGATTGGTCTGATGCAGTGATTGGTCGGGTGTAGTGATTGGTGCGATGTAGTGATTGGTCGGGTGTAGTGATTGGTGCGGTGTAGTGATTGGTCTGGTGTAGTGATTGGTCGGGTGTAGTGATTGGTCGAGTGCAGTGATTGGTCTGGTGTAGTGATTGGTCTGGTGTAGTGATTGGTCGGGTGTCGTGATTGGTCTGGTGTAGTGATTCGTGTGATGTAGTGATTGGTCGGGTGTAGTGATTGGTCGAGTGTAGTGATTGGTCTGGTGTAGTGATTGGTCTGGTGTAGTGATTGGTCGGGTGTAGTGATTGGTCGAGTGTAGTGATTGGTCTGGTGGAATGATTGGTCTGGTGTAGTGATTGGTCGGGTGTAGTGATTGGTCTGGTGTAGTGATTGGTCTGGTGTAGTGATTGGTCGGGTGTCGTGATTGGTCTGGTGTAGTGATTGGTCGGGTGTAGTGATTGGTCGGGTGTCGTGATTGGTCGGGTGTAGTGATTGGTCGGGTGTAGTGATTGGTCTGGTGTAGTGATTGGTCTGATGTAGTGATTGGTCGAGTGTAGTGATTGGTCTGGTGTAGTGATTGGTCTGGTGTAGTGATTGGTCGGGTGTCGTGATTGGTCTGGTGTAGTGATTGGTCTGGTGTAGTGATTGGTCTGGTGTAGTGATTGGTCTGATGTCGTGATTGGTCTGATGTAGTGATTGGTCTGGTGTAGTGATTGGTCTGATGTAGTGATTGGTCGGGTGTAGTGATTGGTCTGGTGTAGTGATTGGTCTGGTTTAGTAATTGGTCGGGTGTAGTGATTGGTCTGGTGTAGTGATTGGTCTGGTGTAGTGATTGGTCTGGTGTAGTGATTGGTCTGGTGTAGTGATTGGTCGGGTGTAGTGATTGGTGCGGTGTAGTGATTGGTCGGGTGTAGTGATTGGTCTGGTGTTGTGATTGGTCTGGTGTAGTGATTGGTCGGGTGTAGTGATTGGTCTGGTGTAGTGATTGGTCTGGTGTAGTGATTGGTCGGGTGTAGTGATTGGTCTGGTGTAGTGATTGGTCTGGTGTAGTGATTGGTCTGGTGTAGTGATTGGTCTGGTGTAGTGATTGGTCTGATGTAGTGATTGGTCTGGTGTAGTGATTGGTCTGGTGTAGTGATTGGTCGGGTGTAGTGATTGGTGCGGTGTAGTGATTGGTCTGGTGTTGTGATTGGTCTGGTGTAGTGATTGGTCTGGTGTAGTGATTGGTCTGGTGTAGTGATTGGTCGGGTGTAGTGATTGGTCGGGTGTAGTGATTGGTCTGATGTAGTGATTGGTCGGGTGTAGTGATTGATGCGGTGTAGTGATTGGTCTGGTGTAGTGATTGGTCTGATGTAGTGATTGGTCGGGTGTAGTGATTGGTCTGATGTAGTGACTGGTCGGTTGGAGTGATTGGTCTGGTGTAGTGATTGGTCGGGTGTAGTGATTGGTCTGGTGTAGTGATTGGTCTGGTGTAGTGATTGGTCGGGTGCAGTGATTGGTCTGGTGTAGTGATTGGTCGGGTGTAGTGATTGGTCTGATGTAGTGATTGGTCGGGTGTAGTGATTGGTCTGGTGCAGTGATTGGTCTGGTGTAGTGATTGGTCTGGTGTAGTGATTGGTCGGGTGTAGTGATTGGTCGGGTGTAGTGATTGGTCGGGTGTAGTGATTGGTCTGGTGTAGTGATTGGTCTGGTGTAGTGATTGGTCTGATGTAGTGATTGGTCGGGTGTAGTGATTGGTCTGATGTCGTGATTGGTCTGATGTAGTGATTGGTCTGGCGTAGTGATTGGTCTGGTGTAGTGATTGGTCGGGTGTAGTGATTGGTCTGGTGTAGTGATTGGTCTGATGTAGTGATTGGTCGGGTGTAGTGATTGGTCTGGTGTAGTGATTGGTGCGGTGTAGTGATTGGTCTGATGTAGTGATTGGTCGGGTGTAGTGATTGGTCTGGTGTAGTGATTGGTGCGGTGTAGTGATTGGTCGGGTGTAGTGATTGGTCTGGTGTAGTGATTGGTCTGATGTAGTGATTGGTCGGGTGTAGTGATTGGTCTGGTGTAGTGATTGGTGCGGTGTAGTGATTGGTGTGATGTCGTGATTGGTCGGGTGTAGTGATTGGTCTGGTGTAGTGATTGGTGCGGTGTAGTGATTGGTCTGATGTAGTGATTGGTCTGGTGTAGTGATTGGTCTGATGTAGTGATTGGTCTGGTGTAGTGATTGGTCTGGTGTAGTGATTGGTCTGGTGTAGTGATTGGTCGGGTGTAGTGATTGGTCTGGTGTAGTGATTGGTCGGGTGTAGTGATTGGTCTGGTGTAGTGATTGGTCTGATGCAGTGATTGGTCTGGTGTAGTGATTGGTCTGGTGTAGTGATTGGTCTGGTGTAGTGATTGGTCGGGTGTAGTGATTGGTCTGATGTAGTGATTGGTCTGGTGTAGTGATTGGTCTGATGTCGTGATTGGTCTGATGTAGTGATTGGTCTGATGTCGTGATTGGTCGGTTGTAGTGTTTGGTCTGGTGTAGTGATTGGTCGGGTGTAGTGATTGGTCGGGTGTAGTGATTGGTCTGGTGTAGTGATTGGTCTGATGTAGTGATTGGTCTGGTGTAGTGATTGGTGCGCTGTAGTGATTGGTCGGGTGTAGTGATTGGTCTGATGTAGTGATTGGTCTGATGTAGTGATTGGTCTGATGTAGTGATTGGTCTGATGTAGTGATTGGTCGGTTGTGGTGATTGGTCTGGTGTAGTGATTGGTCGGGTGTAGTGATTGGTCTGGTGTAGTGATTGGTCGGGTGTAGTGATTGGTCTGGTGCAGTGATTGGTCGGGTGTAGTGATTGGTCTGGTGTAGTGATTGGTCTGATGTAGTGATTGGTCCGGTGCAGTGATTGGTGCGGTGTAGTGATTGGTCTGGTGTAGTGATTGGTCTGGTGTAGTGATTGGTCTGGTGCAGTGATTGGTCTGATGTAGTGATTGGTCTGGTGTGGTGATTGGTCTGATGTAGTTATTGGTCTGGTGTAGTGATTGGTGCGATGTAGTGATTGGTCTGGTGTAGTGATTGGTCGGGTGTAGTGATTGGTCGGGTGTTGTGATTGGTCTGGTGTAGTGATTGGTCTGATGTAGTGATTGGTCTGGTGTAGTGATTGGTCTGGTGTAGTGACTAGTCCGGTGTAGTGATTGGTCTGGTGCAGTGATTGGTCGGGTGTAGTGATTGGTCTTGTGCAGTGATTGGTCTGATGTAGTGACTAGTCTGGTGTAGTGATTGGTCTGGTGCAGTGATTGGTCTGGTGTAGTGATTGGTCTGGTGTAGTGATTGGTCGGGTGTAGTGATTGGTCTGGTGTAGTGATTGTTGTGATGTAGTGATTGGTCTGGTGTAGTGATTGGTCGGGTATAGTGATTGGTCGGGTGTAGTGATTGGTCGGGTGTCGTGAATGGTGCTGTGTAGTGATTGGTCGGGTGTAGTGATTGTTGTGATGTAGTGATTGGTCTGGTGTAGTGATTGGTCTGGTGTAGTGATTGGTCGGGTGTAGTGATTGGTCGGGTGTAGTGAATGGTGCTGTGTAGTGATTGGTCGGGTGTAGTGATTGGTCTGGTGTAGTGATTGGTCTGATGTAGTGATTGGTCGGGTGTAGTGATTGGTCTGGTGTAGTGATTGGTCTGGTGTAGTGATTGGTCTGATGTCGTGATTGGTGCGGTGTAGTGATTTGTCTGGTGTAGTGATTGGTCTGGTGTAGTGATTGGTCTGATGTAGTGATTGGTCTGGTGTAGTGATTGGTCTGATGTAGTGATTGGTCTGCTGTAGTGATTGGTCGGGTGTAGTGATTGGTCTGGTGTAGTGATTGGTCGGGTGTCGTGATTGGTCGGGTGAAGTGATTGGTCTGGTGTAGTGATTGGTCGGGTGTAGTGATTGGTCTGGTGTAGTGATTGGTCTGGTGTAGTGATTGGTCTGGTGTAGTGATTGGTCTGATGTAGTGATTGGTCTGATGTAGTGATTGGTCTGGTGTAGTGATTGGTCTGGTGTAGTGATTGGTCGGTTGTAGTGTTTGGTCTGATGTAGTGATTGGTCGGGTGTAGTGATTGGTCGGGTGTAGTGATTGGTCGGGTGTAGTGATTGGTCTGATGTAGTGATTGGTCTGATGTAGTGATTGGTCTGGTGTAGTGATTGGTCGGGTGTAGTGATTGGTCTGATGTAGTGATTGGTCTGATGTAGTGATTGGTCGGGTGTGGTGATTGGTCTGGTGTAGTGATTGGTCGGGTGTCGTGATTGGTCTGGAGTAGTGATTGGTCGGGTGTAGTGATTGGTCTGGTGTAGTGATTGGTCTGATGTAGTGATTGGTCGGGTGTAGTGATTGGTCTGATGTAGTGATTGGTCTGATGTAGTGATTGGTCGGGTGTGGAGATTGGTCTGGTGTAGTGATTGTTCTGGTGTAGTGATTGGTCTGATGTAGTGATTGGTCGGGTGTGGTGATTGGTCTGGTGTAGTGATTGGTCGGGTGTCGTGATTGGTCTGGAGTAGTGATTGGTCGGGTGTAGTGATTGGTCTGGTGTA
Source organism: Heptranchias perlo (assembly GCF_035084215.1). Taxonomy (NCBI): domain Eukaryota; kingdom Metazoa; phylum Chordata; class Chondrichthyes; order Hexanchiformes; family Hexanchidae; genus Heptranchias; species Heptranchias perlo. Next base: position 2,079,202 of record NC_090353.1, on the reverse strand, counting down.
GTGATTGGTCTGATGTAGTGATTGGTCGGGTGTAGTGATTGGTCTGATGTAGTGATTGGTCTGGTGTAGTGATTGGTCGGGTGCAGTGATTGGTCTGGTGTAGTGATTGGTCTGATGTAGTGATTGTTCTGGTGTAGTGATTGGTCGGGTGCAGTGATTGGTCTGGTGCAGTGATTAGTCTGGTGTAGTGATTGGTCTGATGTAGTGATTGGTCTGGTGTAGTGATTGGTCGGGTGTAGTGATTGCTCTGGTGTAGTGATTGGTCTGGTGTAGTGATTGGTCTGATGTAGTGATTGGTCGGTTGTAGTGTTTGGTCTGATGTAATGATTGGTCGGGTGTAGTGATTGGTCGGGTGTAGTGATTGGTCGGGTGTAGTGATTGGTCTGATGTAGTGATTGGTCTGGTGTAGTGATTGGTCGGGTGTAGTGATTGGTCTGATGTAGTGATTGGTCTGATGTAGTGATTGGTCGGGTGTGGTGATTGGTCTGGTGTAGTGATTGGTCTGATGTAGTGATTGGTCTGGTGTGGTGATTGGTCTGGTGTGGTGATTGGTCGGGTGTAGTGACTAGTCTGGAGTAGTGATTGCTCTGGTGTAGTGATTGGTCTGATGTAGTGATTGGTCTGATGTAGTGATTGGTCTGGTGTGGTGATTGGTCGGGTGTAGTGATTGGTCGGGTGTACTGATTGGTCTGATGTAGTGATTGGTCTGGTGTAGTGATTGGTCTGATGCAGTGATTGGTCGGGTGTAGTGATTGGTGCGATGTAGTGATTGGTCGGGTGTAGTGATTGGTGCGGTGTAGTGATTGGTCTGGTGTAGTGATTGGTCGGGTGTAGTGATTGGTCGAGTGCAGTGATTGGTCTGGTGTAGTGATTGGTCTGGTGTAGTGATTGGTCGGGTGTCGTGATTGGTCTGGTGTAGTGATTCGTGTGATGTAGTGATTGGTCGGGTGTAGTGATTGGTCTGGTGTAGTGATTGGTCTGGTGTAGTGATTGGTCGGGTGTAGTGATTGGTCTGGTGGAATGATTGGTCTGGTGTAGTGATTGGTCGGGTGTAGTGATTGGTCTGGTGTAGTGATTGGTCTGGTGTAGTGATTGGTCGGGTGTCGTGATTGGTCTGGTGTAGTGATTGGTCGGGTGTAGTGATTGGTCGGGTGTCGTGATTGGTCGGGTGTAGTGATTGGTCGGGTGTAGTGATTGGTCTGGTGTAGTGATTGGTCTGATGTAGTGATTGGTCGAGTGTAGTGATTGGTCTGGTGTAGTGATTGGTCTGGTGTAGTGATTGGTCGGGTGTCGTGATTGGTCTGGTGTAGTGATTGGTCTGGTGTAGTGATTGGTCTGATGTCGTGATTGGTCTGATGTAGTGATTGGTCTGGTGTAGTGATTGGTCTGATGTAGTGATTGGTCGGGTGTAGTGATTGGTCTGGTGTAGTGATTGGTCTGGTTTAGTAATTGGTCGGGTGTAGTGATTGGTCTGGTGTAGTGATTGGTCTGGTGTAGTGATTGGTCTGGTGTAGTGATTGGTCTGGTGTAGTGATTGGTCGGGTGTAGTGATTGGTGCGGTGTAGTGATTGGTCGGGTGTAGTGATTGGTCTGGTGTTGTGATTGGTCTGGTGTAGTGATTGGTCGGGTGTAGTGATTGGTCTGGTGTAGTGATTGGTCTGGTGTAGTGATTGGTCTGGTGTAGTGATTGGTCTGGTGTAGTGATTGGTCTGGTGTAGTGATTGGTCTGGTGTAGTGATTGGTCTGGTGTAGTGATTGGTCTGGTGTAGTGATTGGTCTGATGTAGTGATTGGTCTGGTGTAGTGATTGGTCTGGTGTAGTGATTGGTCGGGTGTAGTGATTGGTGCGGTGTAGTGATTGGTCTGGTGTTGTGATTGGTCTGGTGTAGTGATTGGTCTGGTGTAGTGATTGGTCTGGTGTAGTGATTGGTCGGGTGTAGTGATTGGTCGGGTGTAGTGATTGGTCTGATGTAGTGATTGGTCGGGTGTAGTGATTGATGCGGTGTAGTGATTGGTCTGGTGTAGTGATTGGTCTGATGTAGTGATTGGTCGGGTGTAGTGATTGGTCTGATGTAGTGACTGGTCGGTTGGAGTGATTGGTCTGGTGTAGTGATTGGTCGGGTGTAGTGATTGGTCTGGTGTAGTGATTGGTCTGGTGTAGTGATTGGTCGGGTGCAGTGATTGGTCTGGTGTAGTGATTGGTCGGGTGTAGTGATTGGTCTGATGTAGTGATTGGTCGGGTGTAGTGATTGGTCTGGTGCAGTGATTGGTCTGGTGTAGTGATTGGTCTGGTGTAGTGATTGGTCGGGTGTAGTGATTGGTCGGGTGTAGTGATTGGTCGGGTGTAGTGATTGGTCTGGTGTAGTGATTGGTCTGGTGTAGTGATTGGTCTGATGTAGTGATTGGTCGGGTGTAGTGATTGGTCTGATGTCGTGATTGGTCTGATGTAGTGATTGGTCTGGCGTAGTGATTGGTCTGGTGTAGTGATTGGTCGGGTGTAGTGATTGGTCTGGTGTAGTGATTGGTCTGATGTAGTGATTGGTCGGGTGTAGTGATTGGTCTGGTGTAGTGATTGGTGCGGTGTAGTGATTGGTCTGATGTAGTGATTGGTCGGGTGTAGTGATTGGTCTGGTGTAGTGATTGGTGCGGTGTAGTGATTGGTCGGGTGTAGTGATTGGTCTGGTGTAGTGATTGGTCTGATGTAGTGATTGGTCGGGTGTAGTGATTGGTCTGGTGTAGTGATTGGTGCGGTGTAGTGATTGGTGTGATGTCGTGATTGGTCGGGTGTAGTGATTGGTCTGGTGTAGTGATTGGTGCGGTGTAGTGATTGGTCTGATGTAGTGATTGGTCTGGTGTAGTGATTGGTCTGATGTAGTGATTGGTCTGGTGTAGTGATTGGTCTGGTGTAGTGATTGGTCTGGTGTAGTGATTGGTCGGGTGTAGTGATTGGTCTGGTGTAGTGATTGGTCGGGTGTAGTGATTGGTCTGGTGTAGTGATTGGTCTGATGCAGTGATTGGTCTGGTGTAGTGATTGGTCTGGTGTAGTGATTGGTCTGGTGTAGTGATTGGTCGGGTGTAGTGATTGGTCTGATGTAGTGATTGGTCTGGTGTAGTGATTGGTCTGATGTCGTGATTGGTCTGATGTAGTGATTGGTCTGATGTCGTGATTGGTCGGTTGTAGTGTTTGGTCTGGTGTAGTGATTGGTCGGGTGTAGTGATTGGTCGGGTGTAGTGATTGGTCTGGTGTAGTGATTGGTCTGATGTAGTGATTGGTCTGGTGTAGTGATTGGTGCGCTGTAGTGATTGGTCGGGTGTAGTGATTGGTCTGATGTAGTGATTGGTCTGATGTAGTGATTGGTCTGATGTAGTGATTGGTCTGATGTAGTGATTGGTCGGTTGTGGTGATTGGTCTGGTGTAGTGATTGGTCGGGTGTAGTGATTGGTCTGGTGTAGTGATTGGTCGGGTGTAGTGATTGGTCTGGTGCAGTGATTGGTCGGGTGTAGTGATTGGTCTGGTGTAGTGATTGGTCTGATGTAGTGATTGGTCCGGTGCAGTGATTGGTGCGGTGTAGTGATTGGTCTGGTGTAGTGATTGGTCTGGTGTAGTGATTGGTCTGGTGCAGTGATTGGTCTGATGTAGTGATTGGTCTGGTGTGGTGATTGGTCTGATGTAGTTATTGGTCTGGTGTAGTGATTGGTGCGATGTAGTGATTGGTCTGGTGTAGTGATTGGTCGGGTGTAGTGATTGGTCGGGTGTTGTGATTGGTCTGGTGTAGTGATTGGTCTGATGTAGTGATTGGTCTGGTGTAGTGATTGGTCTGGTGTAGTGATTGGTCTGGTGTAGTGATTGGTCTGATGTAGTGATTGGTCGGGTGTAGTGATTGGTCTGATGTAGTATTTGGTCGGGTGGAGTGATTGGTCGGGTGTAGTGATTGGTCGGGTGTAGTGATTTGTCTGGTGTAGTGATTGGTCTGGTGTAGTGATTGGTCGGGTGTAGTGATTTGTCTGGTGTAGTGATTGGTCTGGTGTAGTGATTGGTCGGGTGTAGTGATTGGTCTGGTGTAGTGATTGGTCGGGTGTAGTGATTGGTCTGGTGTAGTGATTGGTCTGATGTAGTGATTGGTCGGGTGTAGTGATTGGTCTGATGTAGTGATTGCTCTGGTGTAGTGATTGGTCTGATGTCGTGATTGGTCTGATGTAGTGATTGGTCTGGTGTAGTGATTGGTCTGATGTAGTGATTGGTCGGGTGTAGTGATTGGTCTGGTGTAGTGATTGGTCTGATGTAGTGATTGGTCGGGTGTAGTGATTGGTCTGATGTAGTATTTGGTCGGGTGGAGTGATTGGTCTGGTGTAGTGATTGGTCGGGTGTAGTGATTTGTCTGGTGTAGTGATTGGTCTGGTGTAGTGATTGGTCGGGTGTAGTGATTGGTCTGGTGTAGTGATTGGTCTGGTGTAGTGATTGGTCGGGTGTAGTGATTGCTCTGGTGTAGTGATTGGTTGGGTGTAGTGATTGGTCGGGTGTAGTGATTGGTCTGATGTAGTGATTGGTCTGGTGTTGTGATTGGTCGGGTGCTGTGATTGGTCGGGTGCAGTGATTGGTCTGATGTAGTGATTGGTCTGGTGTTGTGATTGGTCGGGTGCAGTGATTGGTCGGGTGTAGTGATTGGTCTGGTGTAGTGATTGGTCTGATGTAGTGATTGGTCTGGTGTTGTGATTGGTCGGGTGTAGTGATTGGTCTGGTGTAGTGATTGGTCTGATGTAGTGATTGGTCTGGTGTTGTGATTGGTCGGGTGCAGTGATTGGTCTGGTGTAGTGATTGGTCTGGTGTAGTGATTGGTCTGATGTAGTGATTGGTCTGATGTAGTGATTGGTCTGGTGTAGTGATTGGTCGGGTGTAGTGATTGGTCGGGTTTAGTGATTGGTCTGATGTCGTGATTGGTCGGGTGTAGTGATTGGTCTGATGTAGTGATTGGTCTGGTGTAGTGATTGGTCTGGTGTAGTGATTGGTCTGGTGTAGTGATTGGTCTGGTGTAGTGATTGGTCTGATGTAGTGATTGGTCGGGTGTAGTGATTGGTCTGGTGTAGTGATTGGTCTGGTGTAGTGATTGGTGCGGTGTAGTGATTTGTCTGGTGTAGTGATTGGTCTGGTGTAGTGATTGGTCGGGTGTAGTGATTGGTCTGGTGTAGTGATTGGTCTGGTGTAGTGATTGGTGCGGTGTAGTGATTTGTCTGGTGTAGTGATTGGTCTGGTGTAGTGATTGGTCTGGTGCAGTGATTGGTCGGGTGTAGTGATTGGTCTGGTGTAGTGATTGGTCGGGTGTAGTGATTGGTCTGGTGTAGTGATTGGTCGGGTGTAGTGATTGGTCTGATGTAGTGATTGGTCGGGTGTAGTGATTGGTCTGGTGTAGTGATTGGTCGGGTGTAGTGATTGGTCGGGTGTAGTGATTGGTCTGATGTAGTGATTGTTCTGGTGTAGTGACTGGTCGGGTGTAGTGATTGGTCGGGTGTAGTGATTGGTCTGGTGTAGTGATTGGTCGGGTGTAGTGATTGGTCGGGTGTAGTGATTGGTCTGATGTCGTGATTGGTCTGGTGTAGTGATTGGTCTGGTGCAGTGATTGGTCGGGTGTAGTGATTGGTCTGGTGTAGTGATTGGTCGGGTGTAGTGATTGGTCTGGTGTAGTGATTGGTCGGGTGTAGTGATTGGTCTGATGTCGTGATTGGTCGGGTGTAGTAATTGGTCTGATGTAGTGATTGGTCTGGTGTAGTGATTGGTCTGATGTAGTGATTGGTCTGATGTAGTGATTGGTCTGATGTAGTGATTGGTCGGGTGTAGTGATTGGTCTGGTGTAGTGATTGGTCTGGTGTAGTGATTGGTCTGGTGCAGTGATTGGTGCGGTGTAGTGATTTGTCTGGTGTAGTGATTGGTCGGGTGTAGTGATTGGTCGGGTGTAGTGATTGGTCTGGTGTAGTGATTGGTCGGGTGTAGTGATTGGTAGGGTGTAGTGATTGGTCTGATGTAGTGATTGTTCTGGTGTAGTGACTGGTCTGGTGCAGTGATTGGTCGGGTGTAGTGATTGGTCGGGTGTAGTGATTGGTCTGGTGTAGTGTTTGGTCTGGTGCAGTGATTGGTCGGGTGTAGTGATTGGTCTGGTGTAGTGATTGGTCGGGTGTAGTGATTGGTCTGGTGTAGTGATTGGTCGGGTGAAGTGATTGGTGCGGTGTAGTGATTTGTCGGGTGTAGTGATTGGTCTGATGTAGTGATTGGTCTGGTGTAGTGATTGGTCTGATGTAGTGATTGTTCTGGTGTAGTGACTGGTCTGGTGCAGTGATTGGTCGGGTGTAGTGATTGGTCTGGTGTAGTGATTGGTCGGTTGTAGTGATTGGTCTGGTGTAGTGATTGGTCGGGTACAGTGATTGGTCTGGTGTAGTGATTGGTCTGATGTCGTGATTGGTAAAGTGTAGTGATTGGTCTGATGTAGTGATTGGTCGGGTGTAGTGATTGGTCTGATGTAATGATTGGTCTGGTGTAGTGATTGGTCTGGTGTAGTGATTGGTCTGATGTAGTGATTGGTCGGGTGTAGTGATTGGTCGGGTGTAGTGATTGGTCTGGTGTACTGATTGGTCTGGTGCAGTGATTGATCGGGTGTAGTGATTGGTCGGGTGTAGTGATTGGTCTGGTGTAGTGATTGGTCTGGTGCAGTGATTGGTCGGGTGTAGTGATTGGTCTGGTGTAGTGATTGGTCGGGTGTAGTGATTGGTCTGGTGTAGTGATTGGTCGGGTGTAGTGATTGGTCGGGTGAAGTGATTGGTGCGGTGTAGTGATTTGTCGGGTGTAGTGATTGGTCTGGTGTAGTGATTGGTCTGATGTAGTGATTGTTCTGGTGTAGTGACTGGTCTGGTGCAGTGATTGGTCGGGTGTAGTGATTGGTCGGGTGTAGTGATTGGTCTGGTGTAGTGATTGGTCTGGTGTAGTGATTGGTCTGATGTAGTGATTGGTCTGATGTCGTGATTGGTCTGATGTAGTGATTGGTCTGGTGTAGTGATTGGTCTGGTGTAGTGATTGGTCGGTTGTAGTGTTTGGTCTGATGTAGTGATTGGTCTGGTGTAGTGATTGGTCTGGTGTAGTGATTGGTCGGTTGTAGTGTTTGGTCTGATGTAGTGATTGGTCGGGTGTAGTGATTGGTCGGGTGTAGTGATTGGTCGGGTGTAGTGATTGGTCTGATGTAGTGATTGGTCGGGTGTAGTGATTGGTCGGGTGTAGTGATTGGTCTGATGTAGTGATTGGTCTGATGTAGTGATTGGTCTGGTGTAGTGATTGTTCTGATGTAGTGATTGGTCTGGTGTAGTGATTGGTCTGATGTAGTGATTGGTGCGGTGTAGTGATTGGTCTGGTGTAGTGATTGGTCTGGTGTAGTGATTGGTCGGGTGTCGTGATTGGTCTGGTGCAGTGATTGTTCTGATGTAGTGACTAGTCTGGTGTAGTGATTGGTCTGATGTAGTGATTGGTCGGGTGTAGTGATTGGTCGGGTGTAGTGATTGGTCTGGTGCAGTGATTGGTCTGATGTAGTGACTAGTCTGGTGTAGTGATTGGTCTGGTGCAGTGATTGGTCTGATGTAGTGACTAGTCTGGTGTAGTGATTGGTCTGATGTAGTGATTGGTCTGGTGTAGTGATTGGTCTGGTGCAGTGATTGGTCTGGTGCAGTGATTGGTCTGATGTAGTGATTGGTCTGGTGTGGTGATTGGTCGGGTGTAGTGATTGGTCGGGTGTACTGATTGGTCTGATGTCGTGATTGGTCTGATGTAGTGATTGGTCTGGTGTAGTGATTGGTCTGATGCAGTGATTGGTCGGGTGTAGTGATTGGTGCGATGTAGTGATTGGTGCGGTGTAGTGATTGGTCTGGTGTAGTGATTGGTCTGATGTAGTGATTGGTCTGGTGTAGTGATTGGTCTGGTGTAGTGATTGGTCTGGTGTAGTGATTGGTCGGGTGTAGTGATTGGTCTGATGTAGTGATTGGTCTGGTGTAGTGATTGGTCTGGTGTAGTGATTGGTCGGGTGTAGTGATTGGTCGGGTGTAGTGATTGGTCTGGTGTAGTGATTGGTCTGATGTAGTGATTGGTCTGGTGTAGTGATTGGTCTGGTGTAGTGATTGGTCTGATGTAGTGATTGGTCTGGTGTAGTGATTGGTCGGGTGTAGTGATTGGTCGGGTGTAGTGATTGGTCTGGTGTAGTGATTGGTCTGATGTAGTGATTGGTCGGGTGTAGTGATTGGTCTGATGTAGTGATTGGTCTGGTGTAGTGATTGGTCTGGTGTAGTGATTGGTCGGGTGTAGTGATTGGTCTGATGTAGTGATTGGTCTGGTGTAGTGATTGGTCTGGTGTAGTGATTGGTCGGGTGTAGTGATTGGTCGGGTGTAGTGATTGGTCTGGTGTAGTGATTGGTCTGATGTAGTGATTGGTCGGGTGTAGTGATTGGTCTGATGTAGTGATTGGTCGGGTGTAGTGATTGGTCTGGTGTAGTGATTGGTCTGGTGTAGTGATTGGTCGGGTGTAGTGATTGGTCGGGTGTAGTGATTGGTCTGGTGTAGTGATTGGTCTGATGTAGTGATTGGTCGGGTGTAGTGATTGGTCTGATGTAGTGATTGGTCTGGTGTAGTGATTGGTCTGATGTAGTGATTGGTCGGGTGTACTGATTGGTCTGATGTCGTGATTGGTCTGATGTAGTGATTGGTCTGGTGTAGTGATTGGTCTGATGCAGTGATTGGTCGGGTGTAGTGATTGGTGCGGTGTAGTGATTGGTCTGGTGTAGTGATTGGTCTGATGTAGTGATTGGTCTGGTGTAGTGATTGGTCTGGTGTAGTGATTGGTCGGGTGTAGTGATTGGTCTGGTGTAGTGATTGGTCTGGTGTAGTGATTGGTCGGGTGTAGTGATTGGTCGGGTGTAGTGATTGGTCTGGTGTAGTGATTGGTCTGATGTAGTGATTGGTCGGGTGTAGTGATTGGTCTGATGTAGTGATTGGTCTGGTGTAGTGATTGGTCTGGTGTAGTGATTGGTTTGATGTAGTGATTGGTCGGGTGTAGTGATTGGTCTGGTGTAGTGATTGGTCTGGTGTAGTGATTGGTCTGATGTAGTGATTGGTGCGGTGTAGTGATTGGTCTGATGTAGTGATTGGTCGGGTGTAGTGATTGGTCTGATGTAGTGATTGGTGCGGTGTAGTGATTGGTCTGGTGTAGTGATTGGTCTGGTGTAGTGATTGGTCTGGTGTAGTGATTGGTCTGATGCAGTGATTGGTCTGATGTAGTGATTGGTCTGATGTAGTGATTGGTCTGGTGTAGTGATTGGTCTGGTGTAGTGATTAGTCTGATGGAGTGATTGGTCTGATGTAGTGATTGGTCTGGTGTAGTGATTGGTCTGATGTAGTGATTGTTCTGGTGTAGTGATTGGTCTGGTGTAGTTATTGGTCGGGTGTAGTGATTGGTCGGGTGCAGTGATTGGTCTGGTGCAGTGATTGGTCTGGTGCAGTGATTGGTCTGGTGTAGTGATTGGTGCGGTGTAGTGATTGGTCGGGTGTAGTGATTGGTCTGGTGTAGTGATTGGTCTGGTGTAGTGATTGTTGTGATGTAGTGATTGGTCTGGTGTAGTGATTGGTCGGGTATAGTGATTGGTCGGGTGTAGTGATTGGTCGGGTGTAGTGAATGGTGCTGTGTAGTGATTGGTCGGGTGTAGTGATTGGTCTGGTGTAGTGATTGGTCTGGTGTAGTGATTGGTCTGATGTAGTGATTGGTCTGGTGTAGTGATTGGTCTGATGTAGTGATTGGTCTGATGTCGTGATTGGTCTGATGTAGTGATTGGTCTGCTGTAGTGATTGGTCGGGTGTAGTGATTGGTCTGGTGTAGTGATTGGTCGGGTGTAGTGATTGGTCGGGTGAAGTGATTGGTGCGGTGTAGTGATTGGTCTGGTGTAGTGATTGGTCTGGTGTAGTGATTGGTCTGGTGCAGTGATTGGTCTGGTGCAGTGATTGGTCTGGTGTAGTGATTGGTCGGGTGTAGTGATTGGTCGGGTGTAGTGATTGGTCGGGTGTAGTGATTGGTCGGGTGAAGTGATTGGTGCGGTGTAGTGATTGCTCTGGTGTAGTGATTGGTCGGTTGCAGTGATTGGTCTGGTGTAGTGATTGGTCTGATGTAGTGATTGGTCTGATGTCGTGATTGGTCTGATGTAGTGATTGGTCTGATGTAGTGATTGGTCTGGTGTAGTGATTGGTCGGGTGTAGTGTTTGGTCTGATGTAGTGATTGGTCGGGTGTAGTGATTGGTCGGGTGTAGTGATTGGTCGGGTGTAGTGATTGGTCTGGTGTAGTGATTGGTGCGGTGTAGTGATTGGTCGGGTGTAGTGATTGGTCTGGTGTAGTGATTGGTCTGGTGTAGTGATTGGTCGGGTGTAGTGATTGGTCTGATGTAGTGATTGGTCTGGTGTAGTGATTGGTGCGGTGCAGTGATTGGTCGGGTGTAGTGATTGGTCTGATGTAGTGATTGGTCTGATGTAGTGATTGGTCGGGTGTGGTGATTGGTCTGGTGTAGTGATTGGTCTGGTGCAGTGAATGTTCTGATGTAGTGACTAGTCTGGTGTAGTGATTGGTCGGGTGTAGTGATTGGTCGGGTGTCGTGATTGGTCGGGTGTAGTGATTGTTCTGGTGCAGTGATTGGTCTGATGTAGTGACTAGTCTGGTGTAGTGATTGGTCGGGTGTCGTGATTGGTCGGGTGTAGTGATTGTTCTGGTGCAGTGATTGGTCTGATGTAGTGACTAGTCTGGTGTAGTGATTGGCCTGGTGTCGTGATTGGTCTGGTGTAGTGATTGGTCTGGTGCAGTGATTGGTCTGATGTAGTGACTAGTCTGATGTAGTGATTGGTCGGGTGTTGTGATTGGTCTGGTGTAGTGATTGCTCTGGTGCAGTGATTGGTCTGATGTATTGATTGGTCTGATGTAGTGATTGGTCTGATGTAGTGATTGGTCTGGTGTGGTGATTGGTCTGATGTAGTGATTGGTCTGGTGTGGTGATTGGTCGGGTGTACTGATTGGTCTGATGTAGTGATTGGTCTGGTGTAGTGATTGGTGCGATGTAGTGATTGGTCTGGTGTAGTGATTGGTCTGATGCAGTGATTGGTCGGGTGTAGTGATTGGTGCGATGTAGTGATTGGTCGGGTGTAGTGATTGGTCGGGTGTAGTGATTGGTCGAGTGTAGTGATTGGTCTGATGTAGTGATTGGTCGGGTGGAGTGATTGGTCTGGTGTAGTGATTGGTCGGGTGTAGTGATTGGTCGAGTGTAGTGATTGGTCTGGTGTAGTGATTGGTCTGGTGTAGTGATTGGTCGGGTGTAGTGATTGGTCTGGTGTAGTGATTCGTGTGATGTAGTGATTGGTCGGGTGTTGTGATTGGTCTGGTGTAGTGATTGCTCTGGTGCAGTGATTGGTCTGATGTAGTGATTGGTCTGATGTAGTGATTGGTCTGGTGCAGTGATTGGTCTGGTGTAGTGATTGGTCTGAAGTAGTGATTGGTCGGGTGTACTGATTGGTCTGGTGTAGTGATTGGTCTGGTGTAGTGATTGGTCTGGTGTAGTGATTGGTCGGGTGTAGTGATTGGTCTGGTGTAGTGTTTGGTCTGGTGTAGTGATTGGTCTGATGTAGTGATTGGTCTGGTGTAGTGATTGGTCTGGTGTAGTGATTGGTCGGGTGTCGTGATTGGTCTGGTGTAGTGATTGGTCTGGTGTAGTGATTGGTCTGGTGTAGTGATTGGTAAAGTGTAGTGATTGGTCTGATGTAGTGATTGGTCGGGTGTAGTGATTGGTCTGTTGTAGTGATTGGTCGGGTGTAGTGATTGGTCTGGTGTAGTGATTGGTCTGGTGTAGTGATTGGTCGGGTGTAGTGATTGGTCTGATGTCGTGATTGGTCGGGTGTAGTGATTGGTCTGATGTAGTGATTGGTCGGGTGTAGTGATTGGTCTGATGTAGTGATTGGTCTGATGTAGTGATTGGTCGGGTGTAGTGATTGGTCTGGTGCAGTGATTGGTCGGGTGTTGTTATTGGTCTGATGTAGTGATTGGTCGGGTGTAGTGATTGGACTGGTGTAGTGATTGGTCTGATGTAGTGATTGGTCGGGTGTTGTGATTGGTCTGATGTAGTGATTGGTCGGGTGTAGTGATTGGTCTGGTCTTGTGATTGGTCTGGTGTTGTGATTGGTCTGGTGCAGTGATTGGTCGGGTGTAGTGATTGGTCTGGTGTAGTGATTGGTCTGATGTAGTGATTGGTCGGGTGTAGTGATTGGTCTGATATAGTGATTGGTCTGGTGTAGTGATTGGTCTGGTGTCGTGATTGGTCTGGTGTAATGATTGGTCTGGTGTAGTGATTGGTCTGATGTCGTGATTGGTCGGGTGTAGTGATTGGTCTGATGTCGTGATTGGTCTGGTGTAGTGATTGGTCTGATGTCGAGATTGGTCGGGTGTAGTGATTGGTCTGATGTATTGATTGGTCTGGTGTAGTGATTGGTCCGGTGTATTGATTGGTCTGATGTATTGATTGGTCCGGTGTAGTGATTGGTCTGGTGTAGTGATTGGTCGGGTGTAGTGATTGGTCCGGTGTAGTGATTGGTCTGATGTAGTGATTGGTCGGGTGTAGTGATTGGTCTGGTGTAGTGATTGGTCGGGTGTAGTGATTGGTCCGGTGTAGTGATTGGTCGGGTGTAGTGATTGGTCCGGTGTAGTGATTGGTCTGATGCAGTGATTGGTCCGGTGTAGTGATTGGTCGGGTGTAGTGATTGGTCTGATGTCGTGATTGGTCGGGTGCAGTGATTGGTCTGATGTAGTGATTGGTCTGGTGTAGTGATTGGTCTGATGTAGTGATTGGTCTGGTGTAGTGATTGGTCTGGTGTAGTGATTGGTCGGGTGTAGTGATTGGTGTGATGTAGTGATTGGTCTGGTGTAGTGATTGGTCCGATGTAGTGATTGGTCTGATGTAGTGATTGGTCTGGTGTAGTGATTGGTCTGGTGTAGTGATTGGTCGGGTGTAGTGATTGGTGTGATGTAGTGATTGGTCTGGAGTAGTGATTGGTCTGATGTTGTGATTGGTCGGGTGTAGTGATTGGTCTGATGTTGTGATTGGTCTGGTGTAGTGATTGGTCGGGTGTAGTGATTGGTCTGCTGTATTAATTGGCCTGATGTATTGATTGGCCTGATGTAGTGATTGGTCGGGTGTAGTGATTGGTCGGGTGTACTCATTGGTCTGATGTAGTGATTGGTCTGGTGTAGTGATTGGTCTGGTGTAGTGATTGGTCGGGTGTAGTGATTGGTCGGGTGTACTCATTGGTCTGATGTAGTGATTGGTCGGGTGTACTGATTGGTCTGGTCTTGTGATTGGTCTGATGTAGTGATTGGTCGGGTGTAGTGATTGGTCTGATGTCGTGATTGGTCGGGTGTAGTGATTGGTCTGGTGTAGTGATTGGTCCGGTGTAGTGATTGGTCTGATGTCGTGATTGGTCGGGTGTAGTGATTGGTCTGATGTAGTGATTGGTCTGATGTCGTGATTGGTCGGGTGTCGTGATTGGTCGGGTGTAGTGATTGGTCTGGTGTAGTGATTGGTCCGGTGTAGTGATTGGTCTGATGTCGTGATTGGTCGGGTGTAGTGATTGGTCTGATGTCGTGATTGGTCGGGTGTAGTGATTGGTCTGATGTAGTGATTGGTCTGATATAGTGATTCGTCCGGTGTAGTGATTGGTCGGGTGTAGTGATTCGTCCGGTGTAGTGATTGGTCTGATGTCGTGATTGGTCGGGTGTAGTGATTGGTCTGGTGTAGTGATTGGTCTGATGTAGTGATTGGTCCGGTGTAGTGATTGGTCGGGTGTAGTGATTGGTCTGATGTAGTGATTGGTCTGGTGTAGTGATTGGTCTGGTGTAGTGATTGGTCTGATGTAGTGATTGGTCCGGTGTAGTGATTGGTCGGGTGTAGTGATTGGTCTGATGTCGTGATTGGTCGGGTGTAGTGATTGGTCTGATGTAGTGATTGGTCTGGTGTAGTGATTGGTCTGGTGTAGTGATTGGTCTGGTGTAGTGATTGGTCTGATGTAGTGATTAGTCCGGTGTAGTGATTGGTCCGATGTAGTGATTGGTCCGGTGTAGTGATTGGTCGGGTGTAGTGATTGGTCTGGTGTAGTGATTGGTCTGATGTAGTGATTGGTCTGGTGTAGTGATTGGTCCGATGTAGTGATTGGTCCGGTGTAGTGATTGGTCGGGTGTAGTGATTGGTCTGATGTCGTGATTGGTCGGGTGTAGTGATTGGTCTGATGTAGTGATTGGTCTGGTGTAGTGATTGGTCTGGTGCAGTGATTGGTCGGGTGTAGTGATTGGTCTGGTGCAGTGATTGGTCTGGTGTAGTGATTGGTCTGATGTAGTGATTGGTCGGGTGTAGTGATTGGTCGGGTGTAGTGATTGGTCTGATGTAGTGTTTGGTCGGGTGTAGTGATTGGTCGGGTGTAGTGATTGGTCTGGTGTAGTGATTGGTCGGGTGTAGTGATTGGTCGGGTGTAGTGATTGGTCTGATGTAGTGATTGGTCGGGTGTAGTGATTGGTCTGATGTAGTGATTGGTCGGGTGTAGTGATTGGTCTGGTGTAGTGATTGGTCTGATGTAGTGATTGGTCGGGTGTAGTGATTAGTCGGGTGTAGTGATTGGTCGGGTGTAGTGATTGGTCTGATGTATTGATTGGTCCGGTGTAGTGATTGGTCTGATGCAGTGATTGGTCCGATGTATTGATTGGTCCGGTGTAGTGATTGGTCTGATGTAGTGATTGGTCGGGTGTAGTGACTGGTCCGGTGTAGTGATTGGTCTGATGCAGTGATTGGTCTGATGGAGTGATTGGTCCGATGTATTGATTGGTCCGGTGTAGTGATTGGTCTGCTGTAGTGATTGGTCGGGTGCAGTGATTGGTCGGGTGTATTGATTGCTCCGGTGTAGTGATTGGTCCGGTGTAGTGATTGGTCTGATGTAGTGATTGGTCGGGTGTAGTGATTGGTCGGGTGTAGTGATTGGTCTGATGTAGTGATTGGTCCGGTGTAGTGATTGGTCGGGTGTAGTGATTGGTCTGATGTCGTGATTGGTCGGGTGTAGTGATTGGTCGGGTTTAGTGATTGGTGTGATGCAGTGATTGGTCCGGTGTAGTGATTGGTCCGATGTAGTGATTGGTCGGGTGTAGTGATTGGTCTGATGTAGTGATTGGTCTGATGTATTGATTGGTCTGATGTCGTGATTGGTCTGATGTAGTGATTGGTCTGGTGTAGTGATTAGTCTGGTGTAGTGATTGGTGCGGTGTAGTGATTGGTGCGGTGTAGTGATTGGTCGGGTGTAGTGATTGGTCTGGTGTAGTGATTGGTGCGGTGCAGTGATTGGTCTGGTGTAGTGATTGGTCGGGTGTAGTGATTGGTCTGGTGTAGTGATTGGTGCGGTGTAGTGATTAGTCTGGTGTAGTGATTGGTCTGGTGTAGTGATTGGTGCGGTGTAGTGATTAGTCTGGTGTAGTGATTGGTCTGGTGTAGTGATTGGTGCGGTGTAGTGATTGGTCTGGTGTAGTGATTGGTCGGGTGCAGTGATTGGTCTGGTGTAGTGATTGGTGCGGTGTAGTGATTGGTCGGGTGTAGTGATTGGTCGGGTGTAGTGATTGGTCTGGTGTAGTGATTGGTCGGGTGTAGTGATTGGTCTGGTGCAGTGATTGGTCTAGTGTAGTGATTGGTGCGGTGTAGTGATTGGTCGGGTGTAGTGATTGGTCTGGTGTAGTTATTGGTCGGGTGTAGTGATTGGTCGGGTGTAGTGATTGGTGCGGTGTAGTGATTGGTCGGGTGTAGTGATTGGTCGGGTGCAGTGATTGGTCTGATGTAGTGATTGCTCTGGTGTAGTGATTGGTCTGGTGTAGTGATTGGTCGGGTGTAGTGATTGGTGCGGTGTAGTGATTGGTGCGGTGTAGTGATTGGTCGGGTGTAGTGATTGGTCTGGTGTAGTGATTGGTCGGGTGTAGTGATTGGTGCGGTGTAGTGATTGGTCTGGTGTAGAGATTGGTCTGGTGTAGTGATTGGTGCGGTGTAGTGATTGGTCGGGTGCAGTGATTGGTCTGATGTAGTGATTGCTCTGGTGTAGTGATTGGTCGGGTGTAGTGATTGGTCTGGTGTAGTGATTGGTGCGGTGTAGTGATTGGTCTGGTGTAGTGATTGGTCGGGTGTAGTGATTGGTCTGGTGCAGTGATTGGTGCGGTGTAGTGATTGGTCGGGTGTAGTGATTGGTCCGGTGTAGTGATTGGTCTGGTGTAGAAATTGGTCGAGTGCAGTGATTGGTCTGGTGTAGTGATTGGTCGGGTGTAGTGATTGGTCTGATGTAGTGTTTGGTCGGGTGTAGTGATTGGTCTGGTGTAGAGATTGGTCGGGTGTTGTGATTGGTCGGGTGTAGTGATTGGTCGGGTGTAGTGATTGGCCGGTTGTAGTGATTGGTGCGGTGTAGTGATTGGTCTGATGTAGTGATTGGTCTGGTGTCGTGATGGGTCTGATGTAGTGATTGGTCGGGTATAGTGATTGGTCGGGTGTAGTGATTGGTCGGGTGTAGTGATTGGTCGGATGTAGTGATTGGTCGGGTGTAGTGAATGGTGCGGTGTAGTGATTGGTCGGGTGTAGTGATTGGTCGGGTGTAGTGATTTGTCGGGTGCAGTGATTCGTCGGGTGAAGTGATTGGTGCGGTGTAGTGATTGGTCGGGTGTAGTGATTGGTCGGGTGTAGTGATTGGTCGGGTGTAGTGATTGGTGCGGTGTAGTGATTAGTCTGGTGTAGTGATTGGTCGGATGTAGTGATTGGTCGGGTGTAGTGATTGGTCTGATGTAGTGATTGGTGCGGTGTTGTGATTGGTCGGGTGCAGTGATTGGTCTGATGTCGTGATTGGTCGGGTGTAGTGATTGGTCTGATGTAGTGATTGGTCTGATGCAGTGATTGGTGCGGTGTAGTGATTGGTCTCGTGTTGTGATTGGTCTGGTGTAGTGATTGGTCAGGTGTAGTGATTGGTCTGATGTAGTGATTGGTCGGGTGCAGTGATTGGTCTCGTGTTGTGATTGGTCTGGTGTAGTGATTGGTCTGATGTAGTGATTGGTCGGGTGTAGTGATTGGTGGGGTGTAGTGATTGGTCTGATGTAGTGATTGGTCTGGTGTAGTGATTGGTCTGATGTAGTGATTGGTGCGGTGTAGTGATTGGTCTGGTGTAGTGATTGGTCGGGTGTAGTGATTGGTCTGGTGTAGTGATTAGTCAGGTGTAGTGATTGGTCTGGTGTAGTGATTGGTCTGGTGTAGTGATTGGTCTGGTGTAGTGATTGGTCTGGTGTAGTGATTGATCTGATGTAGTGATTGGTGCGGTGTAGTGATTGGTCTGGTGTAGTGATTGGTCTGATGTAGTGATTGGTCTGGTGTAGTGATTGGTCTGGTGTAGTGATTGGTCTGGTGTCGTGATTGGTCGGGTGTAGTGATTGGTCTGATGTAGTGATTGGTCTGGTGTAGTGATTGGTCTGGTGTAGTGATTGGTCGGGTGTAGTGATTGGTCTGGTGTCGTGATTGGTCGGGTGTAGTGATTGGTCTGATGTAGTGATTGGTCGGGTGTAGTGATTGGTCTGGTGTAGTGATTGGTGCGGTGTAGTGATTGGTCGGGTGCAGTGATTGGTCGGGTGTAGTGATTGGTCGGGTGTAGTGATTGGTGCGGTGTAGTGATTAGTCTGGTGCAGTGATTGGTCTGGTGCAGTGATTGGTCTGATGTAGTGATTGGTCTGGTGTAGTGATTGGTCTGGTGTAGTGATTGGTCGGGTGTAGTGATTGGTCGGGTGTAGTGATTCGTCTGGTGTAGTGATTGGTCTGGTGTCGTGATTGGTCGGGTGTAGTGATTGGTCTGATGTAGTGATTGGTCGGGTGTAGTGATTGGTCTGGTGTAGTGATTGGTCTGGTGTAGTGATTGGTCTGATGTAGTGATTGGTCTGGTGTAGTGATTGGTCTGGTGTAGTGTTTGGTCTGATGTAGTGATTGGTCTGGTGTAGTGATTGGTCTGATGTAGTGATTGGTCTGGTGTAGTGATTGGTCTGATGTAGTGATTGGTCGGATGTAGTGATTGGTCGGGTGTAGTGATTGGTCTGATGTAGTGATTGGTCGGGTGTAGTGATTGGTCTGGTGTAGTGATTGGTCTGATGTAGTGATTGGTCGGATGTAGTGATTGGTCGGGTGTAGTGATTGGTCTGATGTAGTGATTGGTCGGGTGTAGTGATTGGTCTGATGTAGTGATTGGTCGGATGTAGTGATTGGTCGGGTGTAGTGATTGGTCTGATGTAGTGATTGGTCGGATGTAGTGATTGGTCGGGTGTAGTGATTGGTCTGATGTAGTGATTGGTCGGGTGTAGTGATTGGTCGGGTGTAGTGATTGGTCTGATGTAGTGATTGGTCGGATGTAGTGATTGGTCGGGTGTAGTGATTGGTCTGATGTAGTGATTGGTCGGGTGTAGTGATTGGTCTGATGTAGTGATTGGTCGGATGTAGTGATTGGTCGGGTGTAGTGATTGGTCTGATGTAGTGATTGGTCGGATGTAGTGATTGGTCGGGTGTAGTGATTGGTCTGATGTAGTGATTGGTCGGGTGTAGTGATTGGTCGGGTGCCGTGATTGGTCGGGTGTAGTGATTGTTCTGGTGCAGTGATTGGTCTGATGTAGTGACTAGTCTGGTGTAGTGATTGGTCGGGTGTCGTGATTGGTCGGGTGTAGTGATTGTTCTGGTGCAGTGATTGGTCTGATGTAGTGACTAGTCTGGTGTAGTGATTGGCCTGGTGTCGTGATTGGTCTGGTGTAGTGATTGGTCTGGTGCAGTGATTGGTCTGATGTAGTGACTGGTCTGATGTAGTGATTGGTCGGGTGTTGTGATTGGTCTGGTGTAGTGATTGCTCTGGTGCAGTGATTGGTCTGATGTAGTGATTGGTCTGGTGTAGTGATTGGTCTGATGTAGTGATTGGTCTGGTGTGGTGATTGGTCTGATGTAGTGATTGGTCTGGTGTGGTGATTGGTCGGGTGTACTGATTGGTCTGATGTAGTGATTGGTCTGGTGTAGTGATTGGTCTGATGCAGTGATTGGTCGGGTGTAGTGATTGGTGCGATGTAGTGATTGGTCGGGTGTAGTGATTGGTCGGGTG
The DNA here is from genome assembly GCF_035084215.1 of Heptranchias perlo. NCBI lineage: Eukaryota > Metazoa > Chordata > Chondrichthyes > Hexanchiformes > Hexanchidae > Heptranchias > Heptranchias perlo. The sequence continues at coordinate 2,059,977 of NC_090353.1, read as the reverse complement.
TAGTGATTGGTCGAGTGTAGTGATTGGTCTGATGTAGTGATTGGTCGGGTGGAGTGATTGGTCTGGTGTAGTGATTGGTCGGGTGTAGTGATTGGTCGAGTGTAGTGATTGGTCTGGTGTAGTGATTGGTCTGGTGTAGTGATTGATCGGGTGTAGTGATTGGTCTGGTGTAGTGATTCGTGTGATGTAGTGATTGGTCGGGTGTTGTGATTGGTCTGGTGTAGTGATTGCTCTGGTGCAGTGATTGGTCTGATGTAGTGATTGGTCTGGTGCAGTGATTGGTCTGGTGTAGTGATTGGTCTGAAGTAGTGATTGGTCGGGTGTACTGATTGGTCTGATGTAGTGTTTGGTCTGGTGTAGTGATTGGTCTGGTGTAGTGATTGGTCGGGTGTAGTGATTGGTCTGGTGTAGTGTTTGGTCTGGTGTAGTGATTGGTCTGGTGTAGTGATTGGTCTGATGTAGTGTTTGGTCTGGTGTAGTGATTGGTCGGGTGTAGTGATTGGTCTGGTGTAGTGATTGGTCTGGTGTAGTGATTGGTCGGGTGTCGTGATTGGTCTGGTGTAGTGATTGGTCTGGTGTAGTGATTGGTCTGGTGTAGTGATTGGTCTGTTGTAGTGATTGGTCTGGTGTAGTGATTGGTCTGATGTAGTGATTGGTCTGATGTCGTGATTGGTCGGGTGTAGTGATTGGTCTGATGTAGTGATTGGTCGGGTGTAGTGATTGGTCTGATGTAGTGATTGGTCTGATGTAGTGATTGGTCGGGTGTAGTGATTGGTCTGGTGCAGTGATTGGTCGGGTGTTGTTATTGGTCTGATGTAGTGATTGGTCGGGTGTAGTGATTGGACTGGTGTAGTGATTGGTCTGATGTAGTGATTGGTCGGGTGTAGTGATTGGTCTGATGTAGTGATTGGTCGGGTGTAGTGATTGGTCTGGTCTTGTGATTGGTCTGGTGTTGTGATTGGTCTGGTGCAGTGATTGGTCGGGTGTAGTGATTGGTCTGGTGTAGTGATTGGTCTGATGTAGTGATTGGTCGGGTGTAGTGATTGGTCTGATATAGTGATTGGTCGGGTGTAGTGATTGGTCTGGTGTCGTGATTGGTCTGATGTAGTGATTGGTCGGGTGTAGTGATTGGTCTGATATAGTGATTGGTCGGGTGTAGTGATTGGTCTGATATAGTGATTGGTCTGGTGTAGTGATTGGTCTGATGTAGTGATTGGTCGGGTGTAGTGATTGGTCTGATATAGTGATTGGTCGGGTGTAGTGATTGGTCTGGTGTAGTGATTGGTCTGGTGTCGTGATTGGTCTGGTGTAATGATTGGTCTGGTGTAGTGATTGGTCTGATGTCGTGATTGGTCGGGTGTAGTGATTGGTCTGATGTCGTGATTGGTCTGGTGTAGTGATTGGTCTGATGTCGAGATTGGTCGGGTGTAGTGATTGGTCTGATGTATTGATTGGTCTGGTGTAGTGATTGGTCCGGTGTATTGATTGGTCTGATGTATTGATTGGTCCGGTGTAGTGATTGGTCTGGTGTAGTGATTGGTCGGGTGTAGTGATTGGTCCGGTGTAGTGATTGGTCGGGTGTAGTGATTGGTCCGGTGTAGTGATTGGTCTGATGCAGTGATTGGTCCGGTGTAGTGATTGGTCGGGTGTAGTGATTGGTCTGATGTCGTGATTGGTCGGGTGCAGTGATTGGTCTGGTGTAGTGATTGGTCTGGTGTAGTGATTGGTCTGATGTAGTGATTGGTCTGGTGTAGTGATTGGTCTGATGTAGTGATTGGTCGGGTGTAGTGATTGGTCGGGTGTAGTGATTGGTCTGGTGTAGTGATTGGTCTGATGTAGTGATTGGTCTGATGTATTAATTGGTCCGGTGTAGTGATTGGTCCGGTGTAGTGATTGGTCGGGTGTAGTGATTGGTCCGGTGTAGTGATTGGTCGGGTGTAGTGATTGGTCCGGTGTAGTGATTGGTCTGATGCAGTGATTGGTCCGGTGTAGTGATTGGTCGGGTGTAGTGATTGGTCTGATGTCGTGATTGGTCGGGTGCAGTGATTGGTCTGGTGTAGTGATTGGTCTGGTGTAGTGATTGGTCTGATGTAGTGATTGGTCTGGTGTAGTGATTGGTCTGGTGTAGTGATTGGTCGGGTGTAGTGATTGGTGTGATGTAGTGATTGGTCTGGTGTAGTGATTGGTCCGATGTAGTGATTGGTCTGGTGTAGTGATTGGTCTGGTGTAGTGATTGGTCGGGTGTAGTGATTGGTGTGATGTAGTGATTGGTCTGGAGTAGTGATTGGTCTGATGTTGTGATTGGTCGGGTGTAGTGATTGGTCTGATGTTGTGATTGGTCTGGTGTAGTGATTGGTCGGGTGTAGTGATTGGTCTGCTGTATTAATTGGCCTGATGTATTGATTGGCCTGATGTAGTGATTGGTCGGGTGTAGTGATTGGTCGGGTGTACTCATTGGTCTGATGTAGTGATTGGTCTGGTGTAGTGATTGGTCTGGTGTAGTGATTGGTCGGGTGTAGTGATTGGTCGGGTGTACTCATTGGTCTGATGTAGTGATTGGTCGGGTGTACTGATTGGTCTGGTCTTGTGATTGGTCTGATGTAGTGATTGGTCGGGTGTAGTGATTGGTCTGATGTCGTGATTGGTCGGGTGTAGTGACTGGTCTGGTGTAGTGATTGGTCCGGTGTAGTGATTGGTCTGATGTCGTGATTGGTCGGGTGTAGTGATTGGTCTGATGTAGTGATTGGTCTGATGTCGTGATTGGTCGGGTGTCGTGATTGGTCGGGTGTAGTGATTGGTCTGGTGTAGTGATTGGTCTGGTGTAGTGATTGGTCTGATGTCGTGATTGGTCGGGTGTAGTGATTGGTCTGATGTCGTGATTGGTCGGGTGTAGTGATTGGTCTGATGTAGTGATTGGTCTGATATAGTGATTCGTCCGGTGTAGTGATTGGTCGGGTGTAGTGATTCGTCCGGTGTAGTGATTGGTCTGATGTCGTGATTGTTCGGGTGTAGTGATTGGTCTGATGTAGTGATTGGTCTGATGTAGTGATTGGTCTGGTGTAGTGATTGGTCTGGTGTAGTGATTGGTCTGATGTAGTGATTGGTCCGGTGTAGTGGTTGGTCGGGTGTAGTGATTGGTCTGATGTCGTGATTGGTCGGGTGTAGTGATTGGTCTGATGTAGTGATTGGTCTGGTGTAGTGATTGGTCTGGTGTAGTGATTGGTCTGATGTAGTGATTGGTCTGGTGTAGTGATTGGTCTGATGTAGTGATTAGTCCGGTGTAGTGATTGGTCTGATGTAGTGATTGGTCCGGTGTAGTGATTGGTCGGGTGTAGTGATTGGTCTGGTGTAGTGATTGGTCTGATGTAGTGATTGGTCTGGTGTAGTGATTGGTCCGATGTAGTGATTGGTCGGGTGTAGTGATTGGTCTGATGTCGTGATTGGTCGGGTGTAGTGATTGGTCTGATGTAGTGATTGGTCTGATGTAGTGATTGGTCTGGTGTAGTGATTGGTCTGGTGCAGTGATTGGTCGGGTGTAGTGATTGGTCTGATGTAGTGATTGGTCTGGTGTAGTGATTGGTCTGATGTAGTGATTGGTCGGGTGTAGTGATTGGTCGGGTGTAGTGATTGGTCGGGTGTAGTGATTGGTCTGATGTAGTGTTTGGTCGGGTGTAGTGATTGGTCGGGTGTAGTGATTGGTCGGGTGTAGTGATTGGTCTGGTGTAGTGATTGGTCGGGTGTAGTGATTGGTCGGGTGTAGTGATTGGTCTGATGTAGTGATTGGTCGGGTGTAGTGATTGGTCTGATGTAGTGATTGGTCGGGTGTAGTGATTGGTCTGGTGTAGTGATTGGTCTGATGTAGTGATTGGTCGGGTGTAGTGATTAGTCGGGTGTAGTGATTGGTCGGGTGTAGTGATTGGTCTGATGTATTGATTGGTCCGGTGTAGTGATTGGTCTGATGCAGTGATTGGTCTGATGGAGTGATTGGTCCGATGTATTGATTGGTCCGGTGTAGTGATTGGTCTGATGTAGTGATTGGTCGGGTGTAGTGATTGGTCCGGTGTAGTGATTGGTCTGATGCAGTGATTGGTCTGATGGAGTGATTGGTCCGATGTATTGATTGGTCCGGTGTAGTGATTGGTCTGCTGTAGTGATTGGTCGGGTGCAGTGATTGGTCGGGTGTATTGATTGCTCCGGTGTAGTGATTGGTCCGGTGTCGTGATTGGTCTGATGTAGTGATTGGTCGGGTGTAGTGATTGGTCGGGTGTAGTGATTGGTCTGATGTAGTGATTGGTCCGGTGTAGTGATTGGTCGGGTGTAGTGATTGGTCTGATGTCGTGATTGGTCGGGTGTAGTGATTGGTCGGGTTTAGTGATTGGTGTGATGTAGTGATTGGTCCGGTGTAGTGATTGGTCCGATGTAGTGATTGGTCGGGTGTAGTGATTGGTCTGATGTAGTGATTGGTCTGATGTATTGATTGGTCTGATGTCGTGATTGGTCTGATGTAGTGATTGGTCTGGTGTAGTGATTAGTCTGGTGTAGTGATTGGTGCGGTGTAGTGATTGGTGCGGTGTAGTGATTGGTCGGGTGTAGTGATTGGTCTGGTGTAGTGATTGGTGCGGTGCAGTGATTGGTCTGGTGTAGTGATTGGTCGGGTGTAGTGATTGGTCTGGTGTAGTGATTGGTGCGGTGTAGTGATTAGTCTGGTGTAGTGATTGGTCTGGTGTAGTGATTGGTGCGGTGTAGTGATTAGTCTGGTGTAGTGATTGGTCTGGTGTAGTGATTGGTGCGGTGTAGTGATTGGTCTGGTGTAGTGATTGGTCGGGTGCAGTGATTGGTCTGGTGTAGTGATTGGTGCGGTGTAGTGATTGGTCGGGTGTAGTGATTGGTCGGGTGTAGTGATTGGTCTGGTGTAGTGATTGGTCGGGTGTAGTGATTGGTCTGGTGCAGTGATTGGTCTAGTGTAGTGATTGGTGCGGTGTAGTGATTGGTCGGGTGTAGTGATTGGTCTGGTGTAGTTATTGGTCGGGTGTAGTGATTGGTCGGGTGTAGTGATTGGTGCGGTGTAGTGATTGGTCGGGTGTAGTGATTGGTCGGGTGCAGTGATTGGTCTGATGTAGTGATTGCTCTGGTGTAGTGATTGGTCTGGTGTAGTGATTGGTCGGGTGTAGTGATTGGTGCGGTGTAGTGATTGGTGCGGTGTAGTGATTGGTCGGGTGTAGTGATTGGTCTGGTGTAGTGATTGGTCGGGTGTAGTGATTGGTGCGGTGTAGTGATTGGTCTGGTGTAGAGATTGGTCTGGTGTAGTGATTGGTGCGGTGTAGTGATTGGTCGGGTGCAGTGATTGGTCTGATGTAGTGATTGCTCTGGTGTAGTGATTGGTCGGGTGTAGTGATTGGTCTGGTGTAGTGATTGGTCTGGTGTAGTGATTGGTCGGGTGTAGTGATTGGCCGGTTGTAGTGATTGGTGCGGTGTAGTGATTGGTCTGATGTAGTGATTGGTCTGGTGTCGTGATGGGTCTGATGTAGTGATTGGTCGGGTATAGTGATTGGTCGGGTGTAGTGATTGGTCGGGTGTAGTGATTGGTCGGATGTAGTGATTGGTCGGGTGTAGTGAATGGTGCGGTGTAGTGATTGGTCGGGTGTAGTGATTGGTCGGGTGTAGTGATTTGTCGGGTGCAGTGATTCGTCGGGTGAAGTGATTGGTGCGGTGTAGTGATTGGTCGGGTGTAGTGATTGGTCGGGTGTAGTGATTGGTCGGGTGTAGTGATTGGTGCGGTGTAGTGATTGGTCTGGTGTAGTGATTGGTCGGATGTAGTGATTGGTCGGGTGTAGTGATTGGTCTGATGTAGTGATTGGTGCGGTGTTGTGATTGGTCGGGTGCAGTGATTGGTCTGATGTCGTGATTGGTCGGGTGTAGTGATTAGTCTGGTGTAGTGATTGGTCGGGTGTAGTGATTGGTCGGGTGTAGTGATTGGTGCGGTGTAGTGATTGGTCTCGTGTTGTGATTGGTCTGGTGTAGTGATTGGTCAGGTGTAGTGATTGGTCTGATGTAGTGATTGGTCGGGTGCAGTGATTGGTCTCGTGTTGTGATTGGTCTGGTGTAGTGATTGGTCTGATGCAGTGATTGGTGCGGTGTAGTGATTGGTCTGATGTAGTGATTGGTCGGGTGTAGTGATTGGTGGGGTGTAGTGATTGGTCTGATGTAGTGATTGGTCTGGTGTAGTGATTGGTCTGATGTAGTGATTGGTCTGGTGTAGTGATTGGTCGGGTGTAGTGATTGGTCTGGTGTAGTGATTAGTCTGGTGTAGTGATTGGTCTGGTGTAGTGATTGGTCTGGTGTAGTGATTGGTCTGGTGTAGTGATTGATCTGATGTAGTGATTGGTGCGGTGTAGTGATTGGTCTGGTGTAGTGATTGGTCGGGTGTAGTGATTGGTCTGATGTAGTGATTGGTCTGGTGTAGTGATTGGTCTGGTGTAGTGATTGGTCGGGTGTAGTGATTGGTCTGGTGTCGTGATTGGTCGGGTGTAGTGATTGGTCTGATGTAGTGATTGGTCTGGTGTAGTGATTGGTCTGGTGTAGTGATTGGTCGGGTGTAGTGATTGGTCTGGTGTCGTGATTGGTCGGGTGTAGTGATTGGTCTGATGTAGTGATTGGTCGGGTGTAGTGATTGGTCTGGTGTAGTGATTGGTGCGGTGTAGTGATTGGTCGGGTGCAGTGATTGGTCGGGTGTAGTGATTGGTCGGGTGTAGTGATTGGTGCGGTGTAGTGATTAGTCTGGTGCAGTGATTGGTCTGGTGCAGTGATTGGTCTGATGTAGTGATTGGTCTGGTGTAGTGATTGGTCTGGTGTAGTGATTGGTCTGGTGTAGTGATTGGTCGGGTGTAGTGATTGGTCGGGTGTAGTGATTGGTCTGGTGTAGTGATTCGTCTGGTGTAGTGATTGGTCGGGTGTAGTGATTGGTCGGGTGTAGTGATTCGTCTGGTGTAGTGATTGGTCTGGTGTCGTGATTGGTCGGGTGTAGTGATTGGTCTGATGTAGTGATTGGTCGGGTGTAGTGATTGGTCTGGTGTAGTGATTGGTCTGATGTAGTGATTGGTCTGGTGTAGTGATTGGTCTGGTGTAGTGTTTGGTCTGATGTAGTGATTGGTCTGGTGTAGTGATTGGTCTGATGTAGTGATTGGTCTGGTGTAGTGATTGGTCTGATGTAGTGATTGGTCTGGTGTAGTGATTGGTCGGATGTAGTGATTGGTCGGGTGTAGTGATTGGTCTGATGTAGTGATTGGTCGGGTGTAGTGATTGGTCTGGTGTAGTGATTGGTCTGATGTAGTGATTGGTCGGATGTAGTGATTGGTCGGGTGTAGTGATTGGTCTGATGTAGTGATTGGTCGGGTGTAGTGATTGGTCTGGTGTAGTGATTGGTCTGGTGTCGTGATTGGTCTGGTGTAGTGATTGGTCTGATGTAGTGATTGGTCTGGTGTAGTGATTGGTCTGATGTAGTGATTGGTCTGGTGTAGTGATTGGTCGGATGTAGTGATTGGTCGGGTGTAGTGATTGGTCTGATGTAGTGATTGGTCTGGTGTAGTGATTGGTCTGATGTAGTGATTGGTCTGGTGTAGTGATTGGTCTGGTGTCGTGATTGGTCGGGTGTAGTGATTGGTCTGATGTAGTGATTGGTCGGGTGTAGTGATTGGTCTGGTGTAGTGATTGGTGCGGTGTAGTGATTGGTCGGGTGCAGTGATTGGTCGGGTGTAGTGATTGGTGCGGTGTAGTGATTAGTCGGGTGCAGTGATTGGTCGGGTGTAGTGATTGGTCGGGTGCAGTGATTGGTTTGGTGCAGTGATTGGTCTGATGTAGTGATTGGTCTGGTGTAGTGATTGGTCGGGTGTAGTGATTGGTCTGGTGTAGTGATTAGTCTGGTGTAGTGATTGGTCGGGTGTAGTGATTGGTCGGGTGTAGTGATTGGTCTGGTGTAGTGATTAGTCTGGTGTAGTGATTGGTCGGATGTAGTGATTGGTCGGGTGTAGTGATTGGTCTGGTGTAGTGATTGGTCTGATGTGGTGATTGGTCTGATGTAGTGATTGGTGCGGTGTTGTGATTGGTCGGGTGTAGTGATTGGTCTGATGTCGTGATTGGTCGGGTGTAGTGATTGGTCGGGTGCAGTGATTGGTCTCGTGTTGTGATTGGTCTGGTGTAGTGATTGGTCAGGTGTAGTGATTGGTCTGATGTAGTGATTGGTCTGATGCAGTGATTGGTGCGCTGTAGTGATTGGTCTGGTGTAGTGATTGGTCTGATGTAGTGATTGGTCGGGTGTAGTGATTGGTGCGGTGTAGTGATTGGTCTGATGTAGTGATTGGACTGATGTAGTGATTGGACTGATGTAGTGATTGGTCGGGTGTAGTGATTGGTGCGGTGTAGTGATTGGTCTGATGTAGTGATTGGTCTGGTGTAGTGATTGGTCTGATGTAGTGATTGGTCTGGTGTTGTGATTGGTCGGGTGTAGTGATTGGTCGGGTGTAGTGATTGGTCTGGTGTCGTGATTGGTCTGATGTAGTGATTGGTCTGGTGTAGTGATTGGTCTGGTGTCGTGATTGGTCGGGTGTCGTGATTGGTCTGGTGTAGTGATTGGTCTGGTGTTGTGATTGGTCGGGTGTAGTGATTGGTCGGGTGTAGTGATTGGTGGGGTGTAGTGATTGGTCTGATGTAGTGATTGGTCTGGTGTCGTGATTGGTCGGGTGTAGTGATTGGTCTGATGTAGTGATTGGTCGGGTGTAGTGATTGGTCTGGTGTAGTGATTAGTCTGGTGTAGTGATTGGTCGGGTGTAGTGATTGGTGCGGTGTAGTGATTGGTCGGGTGTAGTGATTGGTCGGATGTAGTGATTGGTCTGATGTAGTGATTGTTCGGGTGTAGTGATTGGTCTGATGTAGTGATTGGTCTGGTGTAGTGATTGGTCTGGTGTAGTGATTGGTCTGATGTAGTGATTGGTCTGGTGTAGTGATTGGTCGGGTGTAGTGATTGGTCGGGTGTAGTGATTGGTCGGGTGCAGTGATTGGTCGGGTGTAGTGATTGGTCGGATGTAGTGATTGGTCTGGTGTAGTGATTAGTCTGGTGTAGTGATTGGTCTGATGTAGTGATTGGTCGGATGTAGTGATTGGTCGGGTGTAGTGATTGGTCTGATGTAGTGATTGGTCTGGTGTAGTGATTGGTCTGGTGTAGTGATTGGTCGGGTGTCGTGATTGGTCGGGTGTAGTGATTGGTCTGATGTAGTGATTGGTCTGGTGTAGTGATTGGTGCGGTGTAGTGATTGGTCGGGTGCAGTGATTGGTCGGGTGTAGTGATTGGTGCGGTGTAGTGATTAGTCGGGTGCAGTGATTGGTCGGGTGTAGTGATTGGTTTGGTGCAGTGATTGGTCTGATGTAGTGATTGGTCTGGTGTAGTGATTGGTCTGGTGTAGTGATTAGTCTGGTGTAGTGATTGGTCGGGTGTAGTGATTGGTCGGGTGTAGTGATTGGTCTGATGTAGTGAATGGTCTGGTGTAGTGATTGGTCTGATGTAGTGATTGGTCTGATGTAGTGATTGGTGCGGTGTTGTGATTGGTCGGGTGTAGTGATTGGTCTGATGTCGTGATTGGTCGGGTGTAGTGATTGGTCGGGTGCAGTGATTGGTCTCGTGTTGTGATTGGTCTGGTGTAGTGATTGGTCAGGTGTAGTGATTGGTCTGATGTAGTGATTGGTCTGATGCAGTGATTGGTGCGCTGTAGTGATTGGTCTGGTGTAGTGATTGGTCTGATGTAGTGATTGGTCGGGTGTAGTGATTGGTGCGGTGTAGTGATTGGTCTGATGTAGTGATTGGACTGATGTAGTGATTGGACTGATGTAGTGATTGGTCGGGTGTAGTGATTGGTGCGGTGTAGTGATTGGTCTGGTGTAGTGATTGGTCTGATGTAGTGATTGGTCTGGTGTAGTGATTGGTCTGATGTAGTGATTGGTCTGGTGTAGTGATTGGTCTGTTGTAGTGATTGGTCTGGTGTTGTGATTGGTCGGGTGTAGTGATTGGTCGGGTGTAGTGATTGGTGGGGTGTCGTGATTGGTCTGATGTAGTGATTGGTCTGGTGTAGTGATTGGTCTGGTGTCGTGATTGGTCGGGTGTAGTGATTGGTCTGGTGTAGTGATTGGACTGGTGTTGTGATTGGTCGGGTGTAGTGATTGGTCGGGTGTCGTGATTGGTGGGGTGTAGTGATTGGTCTGATGTAGTGATTGGTCTGGTGTCGTGATTGGTCGGGTGTAGTGATTGGTCTGATGTAGTGATTGGTCGGGTGTAGTGATTGGTCTGGTGTAGTGATTAGTCTGGTGTAGTGATTGGTCTGGTGTAGTGATTGGTCGGGTGTAGTGATTGGTCGGATGTAGTGATTGGTCTGATGTAGTGATTGTTCGGGTGTAGTGATTGGTCTGATGTAGTGATTGGTCTGGTGTAGTGATTGGTCTGATGTAGTGATTGGTCTGGTGTAGTGATTGGTCGGGTGTAGTGATTGGTCGGGTGTAGTGATTGGTCGGGTGCAGTGATTGGTCGGGTGTAGTGATTGGTCGGATGTAGTGATTGGTCGGGTGTAGTGATTGGTCGGGTGCAGTGATTGGTCTGGTGTAGTGATTGGTCGGATGTAGTGATTGGTCTGGTGTAGTGATTGGTTTGGTGCAGTGATTGGTCTGATGTAGTGATTGGTCGGATGTAGTGATTGGTCGGGTGTAGTGATTGGTCTGGTGTAGTGATTGGTCGAGTGTAGTGATTGGTCTGATGTAGTGATTGGTCGGATGTAGTGATTGGTCTGGTGCAGTGATTGGTCTGATGTAGTGATTGGTCGGGTGTAGTGATTGGTCTGGTGTAGTGATTGGTCTGGTGTAGTGATTGGTCGGATGTAGTGATTGGTCTGGTGTAGTGATTGGTCTGGTGTAGTGATTGGTCGGATGTAGTGATTGGTCGGGTGTAGTGATTGGTCTGGTGTAGTGATTGGTTTGGTGCAGTGATTGGTCTGATGTAGTGATTGGTCTGGTGTAGTGATTAGTCTGGTGTAGTGATTGGTCGGATGTAGTGATTGGTCGGGTGTAGTGATTGGTCTGGTGTAGTGATTGGTCTGATGTAGTGATTGGTCTGGTGTAGTGATTAGTCTGGTGTAGTGATTGGTCGGATGTAGTGATTGGTCTGATGTGGTGATTGGTCTGATGTAGTGATTGGTCTGATGTAGTGATTGGTCTGATGTGGTGATTGGTCTGATGTAGTGATTGGTCTGATGCAGTGATTGGTCGGGTGTAGTGATTGGTCTGGTGTAGTGATTGGTCTGGTGTAGTGATTGGTCGGATGTAGTGATTGGTCGGGTGTAGTGATTGGTCTGGTGTAGTGATTGGTTTGGTGCAGTGATTGGTCTGATGTAGTGATTAGTCTGGTGTAGTGATTAGTCTGGTGTAGTGATTGGTCGGATGTAGTGATTGGTCTGGTGTAGTGATTAGTCTGGTGTAGTGATTGGTCTGATGTAGTGATTGGTCTGATGTAGTGATTGGTCTGGTGTAGTGATTGGTCGGATGTAGTGATTGGTCTGATGTAGTGATTGGTCTGATGTGGTGATTGGTCTGATGTCGTGATTGGTCTGGTGCAGTGATTGGTCTGATGTAGTGATTGGTCTGGTGTAGAGATTGGTCTGCTGTAGAGATTGGTCGGGTGTTGTGATTGGTCGGGTGTAGTGATTGGTCGGGTGTAGTGATTGGTCGGTTGTAGTGAATGGTGCGGTGTAGTGATTGGTCTGATGTAGTGATTGGTCTGATGTAGTGATTGGTCTGATGTAGTGATTGGTCTGGTGTAGTGATTGGTGTGGTGTAGTGATTGGTCTGATGTAGAGATTGGTCGGGTGTTGTGATTGGTCGGGTGTAGTGATTGGTCTGGTGTAGTGATTGGTCTGATGTAGAGATTGGTCGGGTGTTGTGATTGGTCGGGTGTAGTGATTGGTCTGGTGTAGAGATTGGTCGGGTGTAGTGATTGGTCGGGTGTAGTGATTGGTCTGGTGTAGTGATTGGTCTGCTGTAGAGATTGGTCGGGTGTTGTGATTGGTCGGGTGTAGTGATTGGTCGGGTGTAGTGATTGGTCGGTTGTAGTGATTGGTGCGGTGTAGTGATTGGTCTGATGTAATGATTGGTCTGATGTAGTGATTGGTCTGGTGTAGTGATTGGTCTGCTGTAGAGATTGGTCGGGTGTTGTGATTGGTCGGGTGTAGTGATTGGTCGGGTGTAGTGATTGGTCGGGTGTAGTGATTGGTCGGTTGTAGTGATTGGTCTGATGTAGTGATTGGTCTGATGTAGTGATTGGTCTGATGTAGTGATTGGTCTGGTGTAGTGATTGTTCGGGTGTAGTGATTGGTCTGATGTAGTGATTGGTCTGATGTGGTGATTGGTCTGATGTAGTGATTGGTCTGGTGCAGTGATTGGTCTGATGTAGTGATTGGTCTGATGTAGTGATTGGTCTGGTGTAGTGATTGGTCTGGTGTAGAGATTGGTCTGCTGTAGAGATTGGTCGGGTGTTGTGATTGGTCGGGTGTAGTGATTGGTCGGGTGTAGTGATTGGTCGGGTGTAGTGATTGGTGCGGTGTAGTGATTGGTCTGATGTAGTGATTGGTCTGGTGTAGTGATTGGTCGGGTGTAGTGATTGGTCGGGTGTAGTGATTGGTCGGGTGCAGTGATTGGTCGGGTGTAGTGATTGGCCGGATGTAGTGATTGGTCGGGTGTAGTGAATGGTGCGGTGTAGTGATTGGTCGGGTGTAGTGATTTGTCGGGTGCAGTGATTTGTCGGGTGCAGTGATTGGTGCGGTGTAGTGATTGGTCTGATGTAGTGATTGGTCTGGTGTAGTGATTGGTCTGATGTAGTGATTGGTCTGGTGTAGTGATTAGTCTGGTGTAGTGATTGGTCGGGTGTAGTGATTGGTCGGATGTAGTGATTGGTCTGGTGTAGTGATTGGTCTGGTATAGTGATTGGTCTGGTGTAGTGATTAGTCTGGTGTAGTGATTGGTCGGATGTAGTGATTGGTCGGGTGTAGTGATTGGTCAGGTGTAGTGATTGGTCTGGTGTAGTGATCGGTCTGGTGTAGAGATTGGTCTGGTGTAGAGATTAGTCGGGTGTTGTGATTGGTCGGGTGTCGTGATTGGTCGGGTGTAGTGATTGGTCGGATGCAGTGATTGGTCGGGTGTTGTGATTGGTCTGATGTAGTGATTGGTCTGGTGTAGTGATTGGTGTGATGTAGTGATTGGTCTGATGTAGTGATTGGTGCGGTGTAGTGATTGGTCGGGTGTAGTGATTGGTCTGATGTCGTGATTGGTCGGGTGTAGTGATTGGTCTGATGTAGTGATTGGTCGGGTGCAGTGATTGGTCTGGTGTAGTGATTGGTCTGGTGTAGTGATTGGTCTGATGTAGTGATTGGTCTGATGCAGTGATTGGTGCGCTGTAGTGATTGGTCTGGTGTAGTGATTGGTCTGATGTAGTGATTGGTCGGGTGTAGTGATTGGTGCGGTGTAGTGATTGGTCTGGTGTCGTGATTGGTCTGGTGTAGTGATTGGTCTGATGTAGTGATTGGTCTGGTGTAGTGATTGGTCTGGTGTAGTGATTGGTCGGGTGTAGTGATTGGTCTGATGTAGTGATTGGTCGGGTGTAGTGATTGGTCTGGTGTAGTGATTGGTGCGGTGTAGTGATTGGTCGGGTGCAGTGATTGGTCGGGTGTAGTGATTGGTCGGGTGTAGTGATTGGTGCGGTGTAGTGATTGGTCGGGTGTTGTGATTGGTCTTATGTAGTGATTGGTCTGGTGTAGTGATTGGTCTGATGTAGTGATTGGTCGGGTGTAGTGATTGGTCTGATGTAGTGATTGGTCTGGTGTAGTGATTGGTCGGGTGTAGTGATTGGTCTGGTGCAGTGATTGGTCTGATGTAGTGATTGGTCTGATGTAGTGATTGGTCTGATGTAGTGATTGGTCGGGTGTAGTGATTGGTCTGGTGCAGTGATTGGTCTGATGTAGTGATTGGTCTGATGTAGTGATTGGTCGGGTGTAGTGATTGGTCTGATGTAGTGATTCGTCTGATGTAGTGATTGGTCGGGTGTAGTGATTGGTCTGGTGCAGTGATTGGTCTGATGTAGTGATTGGTCTGATGTAGTGATTGGTCTGATGGAGTGATTCGTCTGATGTAGTGATTGGTCGGGTGTAGTGATTGGTCTGATGTAGTGATTGGTCGGGTGTAGTGATTGGTCTGGTGTAGTGATTGGTCTGGTATAGTGATTGGTCTGGTGTAGTGATTAGTCTGGTGTAGTGATTGGTCGGATGTAGTGATTGGTCGGGTGTAGTGATTGGTCAGGTGTAGTGATTGGTCTGGTGTAGTGATCGGTCTGGTGTAGAGATTGGTCTGGTGTAGAGATTAGTCGGGTGTTGTGATTGGTCGGGTGTCGTGATTGGTCGGGTGTAGTGATTGGTCGGATGCAGTGATTGGTCGGGTGTTGTGATTGGTCTGATGTAGTGATTGGTCTGGTGTAGTGATTGGTCTGGTGTAGTGATTGGTGTGATGTAGTGATTGGTCTGATGTAGTGATTGGTGCGGTGTAGTGATTGGTCGGGTGTAGTGATTGGTCTGATGTCGTGATTGGTCGGGTGTAGTGATTGGTCTGATGTAGTGATTGGTCGGGTGCAGTGATTGGTCTGGTGTAGTGATTGGTCTGGTGTAGTGATTGGTCTGATGTAGTGATTGGTCGGGTGTAGTGATTGGTGTGGTGTAGTGATTGGTCTGGTGTCGTGATTGGTCTGGTGTAGTGATTGGTCTGATGTAGTGATTGGTCTGGTGTAGTGATTGGTCTGGTGTAGTGATTGGTCGGGTGTAGTGATTGGTCTGATGTAGTGATTGGTCGGGTGTAGTGATTGGTCTGGTGTAGTGATTGGTGCGGTGTAGTGATTGGTCTGGTGCAGTGATTGGTCGGGTGTAGTGATTGGTCGGGTGTAGTGATTGGTGCGGTGTAGTGATTGGTCGGGTGTTGTGATTGGTCTGATGTAGTGATTGGTCTGGTGTAGTGATTGGTCTGATGTAGTGATTGGTCGGGTGTAGTGATTGGTCTGATGTAGTGATTGGTCTGGTGTAGTGATTGGTCGGGTGAAGTGATTGGTCTGATGTAGTGATTGGTCTGATGTAGTGATTGGTCTGATGTAGTGATTGGTCGGGTGTAGTGATTGGTCTGATGTAGTGATTGGTCTGGTGCAGTGATTGGTCTGATGTAGTGATTGGTCGGGTGTAGTGATTGGTCTGATGTAGTGATTGGTCGGGTGTAGTGATTGGTCTGGTGTAGTGATTGGTGCGGTGTAGTGATTGGTCGGGTGCAGTGATTGGTCGGGTGTAGTGATTGGTGCGGTGTAGTGATTAGTCGGGTGCAGTGATTGGTCGGGTGTAGTGATTGGTTTGGTGCAGTGATTGGTCTGATGTAGTGATTGGTCTGGTGTAGTGATTGGTCTGGTGTAGTGATTAGTCTGGTGTAGTGTTTGGTCGGGTGTAGTGATTGGTCGGGTGTAGTGATTGGTCTGGTGTAGTGATTAGTCTGGTGTAGTGATTGGTCGGATATAGTGATTGGTCGGGTGTAGTGATTGGTCTGATGTAGTGAATGGTCTGGTGTAGTGATTGGTCTGATGTAGTGATTGGTCTGATGTAGTGATTGGTGCGGTGTTGTGATTGGTCGGGTGTAGTGATTGGTCTGATGTCGTGATTGGTCGGGTGTAGTGATTGGTCGGGTGCAGTGATTGGTCTCGTGTTGTGATTGGTCTGGTGTAGTGATTGGTCAGGTGTAGTGATTGGTCTGATGTAGTGATTGGTCTGATGCAGTGATTGGTGCGCTGTAGTGATTGGTCTGGTGTAGTGATTGGTCTGATGTAGTGATTGGTCGGGTGTAGTGATTGGTGCGGTGTAGTGATTGGTCTGATGTAGTGATTGGACTGATGTAGTGATTGGACTGATGTAGTGATTGGTCGGGTGTAGTGATTGGTGCGGTGTAGTGATTGGTCTGATGTAGTGATTGGACTGATGTAGTGATTGGTCTGATGTAGTGATTGGTCTGGTGTAGTGATTGGTCTGATGTAGTGATTGGTCTGGTGTAGTGATTGGTCTGATGTAGTGATTGGTCTGGTGTAGTGATTGGTCTGATGTAGTGATTGGTCTGGTGTTGTGATTGGTCGGGTGTAGTGATTGGTCGGGTGTAGTGATTGGTGGGGTGTCGTGATTGGTCTGATGTAGTGATTGGTCTGGTGTAGTGATTGGTCTGGTGTCGTGATTGGTCGGGTGTAGTGATTGGTCTGGTGTAGTGATTGGTCTGGTGTCGTGATTGGTCGGGTGTTGTGATTGGTCGGGTGTAGTGATTGGTCGGGTGTCGTGATTGGTGGGGTGTAGTGATTGGTCTGATGTAGTGATTGGTCTGGTGTCGTGATTGGTCGGGTGTAGTGATTGGTCTGATGTAGTGATTGGTCGGGTGTAGTGATTGGTCTGGTGTAGTGATTAGTCTGGTGTAGTGATTGGTCTGGTGTAGTGATTGGTCGGGTGTAGTGATTGGTCGGATGTAGTGATTGGTCTGATGTAGTGATTGTTCGGGTGTAGTGATTGGTCTGATGTAGTGATTGGTCTGGTGTAGTGATTGGTCTGATGTAGTGATTGGTCTGGTGTAGTGATTGGTCGGGTGTAGTGATTGGTCGGGTGTAGTGATTGGTCGGGTGCAGTGATTGGTCGGGTGTAGTGATTGGTCGGATGTAGTGATTGGTCGGGTGTAGTGATTGGTCGGGTGCAGTGATTGGTCTGGTGTAGTGATTGGTCGGATGTAGTGATTGGTCTGGTGTAGTGATTGGTTTGGTGCAGTGATTGGTCTGATGTAGTGATTGGTCGGATGTAGTGATTGGTCGGGTGTAGTGATTGGTCTGGTGTAGTGATTGGTCGAGTGTAGTGATTGGTCTGATGTAGTGATTGGTCGGATGTAGTGATTGGTCTGGTGCAGTGATTGGTCTGATGTAGTGATTGGTCGGGTGTAGTGATTGGTCTGGTGTAGTGATTGGTCTGGTGTAGTGATTGGTCGGATGTAGTGATTGGTCTGGTGTAGTGATTGGTCTGGTGTAGTGATTGGTCGGATGTAGTGATTGGTCTGGTGTAGTGATTGGTTTGGTGCAGTGATTGGTCTGATGTAGTGATTGGTCTGGTGTAGTGATTAGTCTGGTGTAGTGATTGGTCGGATGTAGTGATTGGTCGGGTGTAGTGATTGGTCTGGTGTAGTGATTGGTCTGATGTAGTGATTGGTCTGGTGTAGTGATTAGTCTGGTGTAGTGATTGGTCGGATGTAGTGATTGGTCTGATGTGGTGATTGGTCTGATGTAGTGATTGGTCTGATGTAGTGAATGGTCTGATGTGGTGATTGGTCTGATGTAGTGATTGGTCTGATGCAGTGATTGGTCGGGTGTAGTGATTGGTCTGGTGTAGTGATTGGTCTGGTGTAGTGATTGGTCGGATGTAGTGATTGGTCGGGTGTAGTGATTGGTCTGGTGTAGTGATTGGTTTGGTGCAGTGATTGGTCTGATGTAGTGATTAGTCTGGTGTAGTGATTAGTCTGGTGTAGTGATTGGTCGGATGTAGTGATTGGTCGGGTGTAGTGATTGGTCTGGTGTAGTGATTGGTCTGATGTAGTGATTGGTCGGATGTAGTGATTGGTCTGATGTAGTGATTGGTCGGATGTAGTGATTGGTCTGATGTAGTGATTGGTCTGGTGTAGTGATTGGTCGGATGTAGTGATTGGTCTGATGTAGTGATTGGTCTGATGTGGTGATTGGTCTGGTGCAGTGATTGGTCTGATGTAGTGATTGGTCTGGTGTAGAGATTGGTCTGCTGTAGAGATTGGTCGGGTGTTGTGATTGGTCTGGTGTAGTGATTGGTCTGATGTAGTGATTGGTCTGATGTAGTGATTGGTCTGATGTAGTGATTGGTGTGGTGTAGTGATTGGTCTGATGTAGAGATTGGTCGGGTGTTGTGATTGGTCGGGTGTAGTGATTGGTCTGGTGTAGTGATTGGTCTGATGTAGAGATTGGTCGGGTGTTGTGATTGGTCGGGTGTAGTGATTGGTCTGGTGTAGAGATTGGTCGGGTGTAGTGATTGGTCGGGTGTAGTGATTGGTCTGGTGTAGTGATTGGTCTGCTGTAGAGATTGGTCGGGTGTTGTGATTGGTCGGGTGTAGTGATTGGTCGGGTGTAGTGATTGGTCGGTTGTAGTGATTGGTGCGGTGTAGTGATTGGTCTGATGTAATGATTGGTCTGATGTAGTGATTGGTCTGGTGTAGTGATTGGTCTGCTGTAGAGATTGGTCGGGTGTTGTGATTGGTCGGGTGTAGTGATTGGTCGGGTGTAGTGATTGGTCGGGTGTAGTGATTGGTCGGTTGTAGTGATTGGTCTGATGTAGTGATTGGTCTGATGTAGTGATTGGTCTGATGTAGTGATTGGTCTGGTGTAGTGATTGTTCGGGTGTAGTGATTGGTCTGATGTAGTGATTGGTCTGATGTGGTGATTGGTCTGATGTAGTGATTGGTCTGGTGCAGTGATTGGTCTGATGTAGTGATTGGTCTGATGTAGTGATTGGTCTGGTGTAGTGATTGGTCTGGTGTAGAGATTGGTCTGCTGTAGAGATTGGTCGGGTGTTGTGATTGGTCGGGTGTAGTGATTGGTCGGGTGTAGTGATTGGTCGGGTGTAGTGATTGGTGCGGTGTAGTGATTGGTCTGATGTAGTGATTGGTCTGGTGTAGTGATTGGTCGGGTGTAGTGATTGGTCGGGTGTAGTGATTGGTCGGGTGCAGTGATTGGTCGGGTGTAGTGATTGGCCGGATGTAGTGATTGGTCGGGTGTAGTGAATGGTGCGGTGTAGTGATTGGTCGGGTGTAGTGATTTGTCGGGTGCAGTGATTTGTCGGGTGCAGTGATTGGTGCGGTGTAGTGATTGGTCTGATGTAGTGATTGGTCTGGTGTAGTGATTGGTCTGATGTAGTGATTGGTCTGGTGTAGTGATTAGTCTGGTGTAGTGATTGGTCGGGTGTAGTGATTGGTCGGATGTAGTGATTGGTCTGGTGTAGTGATTGGTCTGGTATAGTGATTGGTCTGGTGTAGTGATTAGTCTGGTGTAGTGATTGGTCGGATGTAGTGATTGGTCGGGTGTAGTGATTGGTCAGGTGTAGTGATTGGTCTGGTGTAGTGATCGGTCTGGTGTAGAGATTGGTCTGGTGTAGAGATTAGTCGGGTGTTGTGATTGGTCGGGTGTCGTGATTGATCGGGTGTAGTGATTGGTCGGATGCAGTGATTGGTCGGGTGTTGTGATTGGTCTGATGTAGTGATTGGTCTGGTGTAGTGATTGGTGTGATGTAGTGATTGGTCTGATGTAGTGATTGGTGCGGTGTAGTGATTGGTCGGGTGTAGTGATTGGTCTGATGTCGTGATTGGTCGGGTGTAGTGATTGGTCTGATGTAGTGATTGGTCGGGTGCAGTGATTGGTCTGGTGTAGTGATTGGTCTGGTGTAGTGATTGGTCTGATGTAGTGATTGGTCTGATGCAGTGATTGGTGCGCTGTAGTGATTGGTCTGGTGTAGTGATTGGTCTGATGTAGTGATTGGTCGGGTGTAGTGATTGGTGCGGTGTAGTGATTGGTCTGGTGTCGTGATTGGTCGGGTGTAGTGATTGGTCTGATGTAGTGATTGGTCGGGTGTAGTGATTGGTCTGGTGTAGTGATTGGTGCGGTGTAGTGATTGGTCGGGTGCAGTGATTGGTCGGGTGTAGTGATTGGTCGGGTGTAGTGATTGGTGCGGTGTAGTGATTGGTCGGGTGTTGTGATTGGTCTTATGTAGTGATTGGTCTGGTGTAGTGATTGGTCTGATGTAGTGATTGGTCGGGTGTAGTGATTGGTCTGATGTAGTGATTGGTCTGGTGTAGTGATTGGTCGGGTGTAGTGATTGGTCTGGTGCAGTGATTGGTCTGATGTAGTGATTGGTCTGATGTAGTGATTGGTCTGATGTAGTGATTGGTCGGGTGTAGTGATTGGTCTGGTGCAGTGATTGGTCTGATGTAGTGATTGGTCTGATGTAGTGATTGGTCGGGTGTAGTGATTGGTCTGATGTAGTGATTCGTCTGATGTAGTGATTGGTCGGGTGTAGTGATTGGTCTGGTGCAGTGATTGGTCTGATGTAGTGATTGGTCTGATGTAGTGATTGGTCTGATGGAGTGATTCGTCTGATGTAGTGATTGGTCGGGTGTAGTGATTGGTCGGGTGTAGTGATTGGTCTGATGTAGTGATTGGTCGGGTGTAGTGATTGGTCTGGTGTAGTGATTGGTCTGGTATAGTGATTGGTCTGGTGTAGTGATTAGTCTGGTGTAGTGATTGGTCGGATGTAGTGATTGGTCGGGTGTAGTGATTGGTCAGGTGTAGTGATTGGTCTGGTGTAGTGATCGGTCTGGTGTAGAGATTGGTCTGGTGTAGAGATTAGTCGGGTGTTGTGATTGGTCGGGTGTCGTGATTGGTCGGGTGTAGTGATTGGTCGGATGCAGTGATTGGTCGGGTGTTGTGATTGGTCTGATGTAGTGATTGGTCTGGTGTAGTGATTGGTCTGGTGTAGTGATTGGTGTGATGTAGTGATTGGTCTGATGTAGTGATTGGTGCGGTGTAGTGATTGGTCGGGTGTAGTGATTGGTCTGATGTCGTGATTGGTCGGGTGTAGTGATTGGTCTGATGTAGTGATTGGTCGGGTGCAGTGATTGGTCTGATGTAGTGATTGGTCGGGTGTAGTGATTGGTCTGGTGTAGTGATTGGTCTGATGTAGTGATTGGTCTGATGCAGTGATTGGTGCGCTGTAGTGATTGGTCTGGTGTAGTGATTGGTCTGATGTAGTGATTGGTCGGGTGTAGTGATTGGTGTGGTGTAGTGATTGGTCTGGTGTCGTGATTGGTCTGGTGTAGTGATTGGTCTGATGTAGTGATTGGTCTGGTGTAGTGATTGGTCTGGTGTAGTGATTGGTCGGGTGTAGTGATTGGTCTGATGTAGTGATTGGTCGGGTGTAGTGATTGGTCTGGTGTAGTGATTGGTGCGGTGTAGTGATTGGTCTGGTGCAGTGATTGGTCGGGTGTAGTGATTGGTCGGGTGTAGTGATTGGTGCGGTGTAGTGATTGGTCGGGTGTTGTGATTGGTCTGATGTAGTGATTGGTCTGGTGTAGTGATTGGTCTGATGTAGTGATTGGTCGGGTGTAGTGATTGGTCTGATGTAGTGATTGGTCTGGTGTAGTGATTGGTCGGGTGAAGTGATTGGTCTGATGTAGTGATTGGTCTGATGTAGTGATTGGTCTGATGTAGTGATTGGTCGGGTGTAGTGATTGGTCTGATGTAGTGATTGGTCTGGTGCAGTGATTGGTCTGATGTAGTGATTGGTCTGATGTAGTGATTGGTCGGGTGTAGTGATTGGTCTGATGTAGTGATTCGTCTGATGTAGTGATTGGTCGGGTGTAGTGATTGGTCTGGTGCAGTGATTGGTCTGATGTAGTGATTGGTCTGATGTAGTGATTGGTCTGATGGAGTGATTCGTCTGATGTAGTGATTGGTCGGGTGTAGTGATTGGTCGGGTGTAGTGATTGGTCTGATGTAGTGATTGGTCGGGTGTAGTGATTGGTCGGGTGTAGTGATTGGTGCAGTGTAGTGATTGGTCTGATGCAGTGATTGTTCGGGTGTAGTGATTGGTCTGATGTAGTGATTGGTGCAGTGTAGTGATTGGTGTGGTGTGGTGATTGGTCTGGTGTAGTGATTGGTCTGGTGTAGTGATTGGTGCAGTGTAGTGATTGGTCTGATGTCGTGATTGGTCGGGTGTAGTGATTGGTCGGGTGTAGTGATTGTTGTGGTGTGGTGATTGGTCTGGTGTAGTGATTGGTCTGGTGTAGTGATTGGTGCAGTGTAGTGATTGGTCTGATGTCGTGATTGGTCGGGTGTAGTGATTGGTCGGGTGTAGTGATTGGTCGGGTGCAGTGATTGGTCGGATGTAGTGATTGGTCGGGTGTAGTGAATGGTGCGGTGTAGTGATTGGTCGGGTGTAGTGATAGGTCTGATGTAGTGATTGGTCTGGTGTAGTGATTGGTCTGGTGTAGAGATTGGTCTGGTGTAGAGATTGGTCGGGTGTCGTGATTGGTCGGGTGTACTGATTGGTCGGGTGCAGTGATTGGTCGGTTGTAGTGATTGGTGCGGTGTAGTGATTGGTCTGATGTAGTGATTGGTCTGGTGTCGTGATTGGTCGGGTGTAGTGATTGGTCGGGTGTAGTGATTGGTCGGGTGCAGTGATTGGTCGGATGTAGTGATTGGTCGGGTGTAGTGAATGGTGCGGTGTAGTGATTGGTCGGGTGTAGTGATTGGTCGGTTGTAGTGATTTGTCGGGTGTAGTGATTGGTCGGGTGTAGTGATTGGTCTGATGTAGTGATTGGTCTGGTGTCGTGATTAGTCTGGTGTAGTGATTGGTCGGATGTAGTGATTGGTCGGGTGTAGTGATTGGTCTGATGTAGTGATTGGTCGGGTGTAGTGATTGGTCGGGTGTAGTGATTGGTCTGATGTAGTGATTGGTCGGGTGTTGTGATTGGTCGGGTGTAGTGATTGGTCTGATGTAGTGATTGGTCGGGTGTAGTGATTTGTCTGATGTAGTGATTGGTCGGGTGCAGTGATTGGTCTCGTGTTGTGATTGGTCTGGTGTAGTGATTGGTCTGGTGTAGTGATTGGTCTGGTGTAGTGATTGGTCTGGTGTAGTGATTGGTCTGATGTAGTGATTGGTGCGGTGTTGTGATTGGTCGGGTGTAGTGATTGGTCTGATGTAGTGATTGGTCGGGTGTAGTGATTGGTCTGATGTATTGATTGGTCGGGTGCAGTGATTGGTCTCGTGTTGTGATTGGTCTGGTGCAGTGATTGGTCTGATGTCGTGATTGGTCGGGTGTAGTGATTGGTCTGGTGTAGTGATTGGTCTGGTGTAGTGATTGGTCTGGTGTAGTGATTGGTCTGATGTAGTGATTGGTCTGGTGTAGTGATTGGTCGGGTGTAGTGATTGGTCTGGTGTAGAGATTGGTCGGGTGTAGTGATTGGTCTGGTGTAGTGATTGGTCTGGTGTAGTGATTGGTCGGGTGTAGTGATTGGTCTGGTGTAGTGATTGGTCGGGTGTAGTGATTGGTCTGGTGCAGTGATTGGTCTGATGTAGTGATTGGTCTGATGTAGTGATTGGTCTGATGTAGTGATTGGTCGGGTGTAGTGATTGGTCTGGTGCAGTGATTGGTCTGATGTAGTGATTGGTCTGATGTAGTGATTGGTCGGGTGTAGTGATTGGTCTGATGTAGTGATTCGTCTGATGTAGTGATTGGTCGGGTGTAGTGATTGGTCTGGTGCAGTGATTGGTCTGATGTAGTGATTGGTCTGATGTAGTGATTGGTCTGATGGAGTGATTCGTCTGATGGAGTGATTGGTCGGGTGTAGTGATTGGTCGGGTGTAGTGATTGGTCTGATGTAGTGATTGGTCGGGTGTAGTGATTGGTCTGGTGTAGTGATTGGTCTGGTATAGTGATTGGTCTGGTGTAGTGATTAGTCTGGTGTAGTGATTGGTCGGATGTAGTGATTGGTCGGGTGTAGTGATTGGTCAGGTGTAGTGATTGGTCTGGTGTAGTGATCGGTCTGGTGTAGAGATTGGTCTGGTGTAGAGATTAGTCGGGTGTTGTGATTGGTCGGGTGTCGTGATTGGTCGGGTGTAGTGATTGGTCGGATGCAGTGATTGGTCGGGTGTTGTGATTGGTCTGATGTAGTGATTGGTCTGGTGTAGTGATTGGTCTGGTGTAGTGATTGGTGTGATGTAGTGATTGGTCTGATGTAGTGATTGGTGCGGTGTAGTGATTGGTCGGGTGTAGTGATTGGTCTGATGTCGTGATTGGTCGGGTGTAGTGATTGGTCTGATGTAGTGATTGGTCGGGTGCAGTGATTGGTCTGATGTAGTGATTGGTCGGGTGTAGTGATTGGTCTGGTGTAGTGATTGGTCTGATGTAGTGATTGGTCTGATGCAGTGATTGGTGCGCTGTAGTGATTGGTCTGGTGTAGTGATTGGTCTGATGTAGTGATTGGTCGGGTGTAGTGATTGGTGTGGTGTAGTGATTGGTCTGGTGTCGTGATTGGTCTGGTGTAGTGATTGGTCTGATGTAGTGATTGGTCTGGTGTAGTGATTGGTCTGGTGTAGTGATTGGTCGGGTGTAGTGATTGGTCTGATGTAGTGATTGGTCGGGTGTAGTGATTGGTCTGGTGTAGTGATTGGTGCGGTGTAGTGATTGGTCTGGTGCAGTGATTGGTCGGGTGTAGTGATTGGTCGGGTGTAGTGATTGGTGCGGTGTAGTGATTGGTCGGGTGTTGTGATTGGTCTGATGTAGTGATTGGTCTGGTGTAGTGATTGGTCTGATGTAGTGATTGGTCGGGTGTAGTGATTGGTCTGATGTAGTGATTGGTCTGGTGTAGTGATTGGTCGGGTGAAGTGATTGGTCTGATGTAGTGATTGGTCTGATGTAGTGATTGGTCTGATGTAGTGATTGGTCGGGTGTAGTGATTGGTCTGATGTAGTGATTGGTCTGGTGCAGTGATTGGTCTGATGTAGTGATTGGTCTGATGTAGTGATTGGTCGGGTGTAGTGATTGGTCTGATGTAGTGATTCGTCTGATGTAGTGATTGGTCGGGTGTAGTGATTGGTCTGGTGCAGTGATTGGTCTGATGTAGTGATTGGTCTGATGTAGTGATTGGTCTGATGGAGTGATTCGTCTGATGTAGTGATTGGTCGGGTGTAGTGATTGGTCGGGTGTAGTGATTGGTCTGATGTAGTGATTGGTCGGGTGTAGTGATTGGTCGGGTGTAGTGATTGGTGCAGTGTAGTGATTGGTCTGATGCAGTGATTGTTCGGGTGTAGTGATTGGTCTGATGTAGTGATTGGTGCAGTGTAGTGATTGGTGTGGTGTGGTGATTGGTCTGGTGTAGTGATTGGTCTGGTGTAGTGATTGGTGCAGTGTAGTGATTGGTCTGATGTCGTGATTGGTCGGGTGTAGTGATTGGTCGGGTGTAGTGATTGTTGTGGTGTGGTGATTGGTCTGGTGTAGTGATTGGTCTGGTGTAGTGATTGGTGCAGTGTAGTGATTGGTCTGATGTCGTGATTGGTCGGGTGTAGTGATTGGTCGGGTGTAGTGATTGGTCGGGTGCAGTGATTGGTCGGATGTAGTGATTGGTCGGGTGTAGTGAATGGTGCGGTGTAGTGATTGGTCGGGTGTAGTGATAGGTCTGATGTAGTGATTGGTCTGGTGTAGTGATTGGTCTGGTGTAGAGATTGGTCTGGTGTAGAGATTGGTCGGGTGTCGTGATTGGTCGGGTGTACTGATTGGTCGGGTGCAGTGATTGGTCGGTTGTAGTGATTGGTGCGGTGTAGTGATTGGTCTGATGTAGTGATTGGTCTGGTGTCGTGATTGGTCGGGTGTAGTGATTGGTCGGGTGTAGTGATTGGTCGGGTGCAGTGATTGGTCGGATGTAGTGATTGGTCGGGTGTAGTGAATGGTGCGGTGTAGTGATTGGTCGGGTGTAGTGATTGGTCGGTTGTAGTGATTTGTCGGGTGTAGTGATTGGTCGGGTGTAGTGATTGGTCTGATGTAGTGATTGGTCTGGTGTCGTGATTAGTCTGGTGTAGTGATTGGTCGGATGTAGTGATTGGTCGGGTGTAGTGATTGGTCTGATGTAGTGATTGGTCGGGTGTAGTGATTGGTCGGGTGTAGTGATTGGTCTGATGTAGTGATTGGTCGGGTGTTGTGATTGGTCGGGTGTAGTGATTGGTCTGATGTAGTGATTGGTCGGGTGTAGTGATTTGTCTGATGTAGTGATTGGTCGGGTGCAGTGATTGGTCTCGTGTTGTGATTGGTCTGGTGTAGTGATTGGTCTGGTGTAGTGATTGGTCTGGTGTAGTGATTGGTCTGGTGTAGTGATTGGTCTGATGTAGTGATTGGTGCGGTGTTGTGATTGGTCGGGTGTAGTGATTGGTCTGATGTAGTGATTGGTCGGGTGTAGTGATTGGTCTGATGTATTGATTGGTCGGGTGCAGTGATTGGTCTCGTGTTGTGATTGGTCTGGTGCAGTGATTGGTCTGATGTCGTGATTGGTCGGGTGTAGTGATTGGTCTGGTGTAGTGATTGGTCTGGTGTAGTGATTGGTCTGGTGTAGTGATTGGTCTGATGTAGTGATTGGTCTGGTGTAGTGATTGGTCGGGTGTAGTGATTGGTCTGGTGTAGAGATTGGTCGGGTGTAGTGATTGGTCTGGTGTAGTGATTGGTCTGGTGTAGTGATTGGTCGGGTGTAGTGATTGGTCTGGTGTAGTGATTGGTCTGGTGTAGTGATTGGTCTGGTGTAGTGATTGGTCTGATGTAGTGATTGGTCTGGTGTAGTGATTGGTCGGGTGTAGTGATTGGTCTGGTGTAGTGATTGGTCTGGTGTAGTGATTGGTCTGATGTAGTGATTGGTCTGGTGTAGTGATTGGTCTGGTGTAGTGATGGTGCGGTGTAGTGATTGGTCTGGTGTAGTGATTGGTCGGGTGCAGTGATTGGTCTGGTGTAGTGATTGGTCTGGTGTAGTGATTGGTGCGGTGTAGTGATTGGTCTGTTGTAGTGATTGGTCGGGTGCAGTGATTGGTCTGATGTAGTGATTGGTCTGGTGTAGTGATTGGTCTGGTGTAGTGATTGGTCGGGTGTAGTGATTGGTCGGGTGTAGTGATTGGTCTGGTGTAGTGATTGGTCTGATGTCGTGATTGGTCTGATGTAGTGATTGGTGCGGTGCAGTGATTGGTCGGGTGTAGTGATTGGTCTGATGTCGTGATTGGTCTGGTGTAGTGATTGGTCGGGTGTAGTGATTGGTCGGGTGTAGTGATTGGTCTGATGTAGTGATTGGTGCGGTGTAGTGATTGGTCGGGTGTAGTGATTGGTCTGATGTTGTGATTGGTCTGATGTAGTGATTGGTCTGATGCAGTGATTGGTCGGGTGTAGTGATTGGTCTGGTGTAGTGATTGGTGCGGTGTAGTGATTGGTCGGGTGTAGTGATTGGTCTGGTGTAGTGATTGGTCTGATGTAGTGATTGGTCTGATGCAGTGATTGGTCGGGTGTAGTGATTGGTCTGGTGTAGTGATTGGTCTGATGTAGTGATTGGTCGGGTGTAGTGATTGGTCTGGTGTAGTGATTGGTCTGATGTAGTGATTGGTCTGATGTAGTGATTGGTCGGGTGTAGTGATTGGTCTGGTGTAGTGATTGGTCTGGTGTAGTGATTGGTCTGATGTAGTGATTGGTCGGGTGTAGTGATTGGTCTGATGTAGTGATTGTTCTGGTGTAGTGATTGGTCGGGTGTAGTGAATGGTCTGGTGTAGTGATTGGTCTGATGTAGTGATTGGTCGGGTGTAGTGATTGGTCTGATGTAGTGATTGGT
Source organism: Heptranchias perlo (assembly GCF_035084215.1). Lineage (NCBI taxonomy): Eukaryota > Metazoa > Chordata > Chondrichthyes > Hexanchiformes > Hexanchidae > Heptranchias > Heptranchias perlo. Next base: position 2,032,427 of record NC_090353.1, on the reverse strand, counting down.
CTGATGTAGTGATTGGTCTGATGTAGTGATTGGTCTGGTGTAGTGATTGGTCTGATGTAGTGATTGGTCTGATGTAGTGATTGGTGCGGTGTAGTGATTGGTCGGGTGTAGTGATTAGTCTGATGTTGTGATTGGTCTGGTGTAGTGATTGGTCTGGTGTAGTGATTGGTCTGATGTAGTGATTGGTCTGATGTAGTGATTGGTCGGGTGTAGTGATTGGTCTGGTGTAGTGATTGGTCTGGTGTAGTGATTGGTCTGATGTAGTGATTGGTCGGGTGTAGTGATTGGTCGGGTGTAGTGATTGGTGCGGTGTAGTGATTGGTCTGGTGTAGTGATTGGTCTGATGTAGTGATTGGTCTGGTGTAGTGATTGGTCTGATGTAGTGATTGGTCTGATGTAGTGATTGGTCTGATGCAGTGATTGGTGCGGTGTAGTGATTGGTCTGGTGTAGTGATTGGTCTGATGTAGTGATTGGTGCGGTGTAGTGATTGGTCTGATGTAGTGATTGGTCTGGTGTAGTGATTGGTCTGGTGTAGTGATTGGTCGGGTGTAGTGATTGGTCTGATGTAGTGATTGGTCTGGTGTAGAGATTGGTCTGGTGTAGAGATTGGTCGGGTGTTGTGATTGGTCGGGTGTAGTGATTGGTCGGGTGTAGTGATTGGTGCAGTGTAGTGATTGGTCTGATGCAGTGATTGGTCTGGTGTAGTGATTGGTCTGATGTAGAGATTGGTCTGGTGTAGAGATTGGTCGGGTGTCGTGATTGGTCGGGTGTAGTGATTGGTCGGGTGTAGTGATTGGTCTGATGTAGTGATTGGTCTGGTGTAGAGATTGGTCTGGTGTAGAGATTGGTCGGGTGTTGTGATTGGTCGGGTGTAGTGATTGGTCGGGTGTAGTGATTGGTGCAGTGTAGTGATTGGTCTGATGCAGTGATTGGTCTGGTGTAGTGATTGGTCTGATGTAGAGATTGGTCTGGTGTAGAGATTGGTCGGGTGTCGTGATTGGTCGGGTGTAGTGATTGGTGCAGTGTAGTGATTGGTCTGATGTAGTGATTGGACGGGTGTAGTGATTGGTCTGGTGTAGAGATTGGTCTGGTGTAGAGATTGGTCGGGTGTTGTGATTGGTCGGGTGTAGTGATTGGTCGGGTGTAGTGATTGGTCGGTTGTAGTGATTGGTGCGGTGTAGTGATTGGTCTGATGTAGTGATTGGTCTGGTGTAGTGATTGGTCTGGTGTAGTGATTGGTCGGGTGTAGTGATTGGTCGGGTGCAGTTATTGGTCGGGTGTAGTGATTGGTCGGATGTAGTGATTGGTCGGGTGTAGTGATTGGTCGGGTGCAGTGATTGGTCGGGTGTAGTGATTGGTCGGGTGTAGTGATTTGTCGGGTGCAGTGATTTGTCGGGTGTAGTGATTGGTCGGGTGTAGTGATTGGTCTGGTGTAGTGATTGGTCGGGTGTAGTGATTGGTCGGGTGCAGTGATTGGTCTGGTGTAGTGATTGGTCGGGTGTAGTGATTGGTCTGATGTAGTGATTGGTCTGGTGTAGTGATTGGTCTGGTGTAGTGATTGGTCTGATGTAGTGATTGGTCTGATGTAGTGATTGGTCGGGTGTAGTGATTGGTCTGGTGTAGTGATTGGTCTGATGTAGTGATTGGTCGGGTGTAGTGATTGGTCTGGTGTATAGATTGGTCTGGTGTCGTGATTGGTCTGATGTAGAGATTGGTCGGGTGTAGTGATTGGTGTGGTGTCGTGATTGGTCGGGTGTAGTGATTGGTCGGGTGTTGTGATTGGTCGGGTGTCGTGATTGGTCGGGTGTAGTGATTGTTCGGATGTAGTGATTGGTCGGGTGTTGTGATTGGTCTGATGTAGTGATTGGTCTGGTGTAGTGATTGGTCTGATGTAGTGATTGGTCTGATGTAGTGATTGGTCTGATGTAGTGATTGGTGCGGTGTAGTGATTGGTCGGGTGTAGTGATTGGTCTGATGTCGTTATTGGTCGGGTGTAGTGATTGGTCTGATGTAGTGATTGGTCTCGTGTTGTGATTGGTCTGGTGTAGTGATTGGTCTGGTGTAGTGATTGGTCTGATGTAGTGATTGGTCTGATGCAGTGATTGGTGCGCTGTAGTGATTGGTCTCGTGTTGTGATTGGTCTGGTGTAGTGATTGGTCTGATGCAGTGATTGGTGCGCTGTAGTGATTGGTCTGGTGTAGTGATTGGTCTGGTGTAGTGATTGGTCTGATGCAGTGATTGGTGCGCTGTAGTGATTGGTCTCGTGTTGTGATTGGTCTGGTGTAGTGATTGGTCGGGTGTAGTGATTGGTCTGATGTAGTGATTGGTCGGGTGTAGTGATTGGTCTGGTGTAGTGATTGGTCTGATGTAGTGATTGGTCTGATGTCGTGATTGGTCTGATGTAGTGATTGGTCGGGTGTAGTGATTGGTCTGATGTAGTGATTGGTCTGATGTAGTGATTGGTCTGATGTAGTGATTGGTCTGATGTAGTGATTGGTGCGGTGTAGTGATTGGTCTGATGTCGTGATTGGTCTGATGTAGTGATTGGTCTGGTGTAGTGATTGGTCTGGTGTAGTGATTGGTCTGGTGTAGTGATTGGTCGGGTGTAGTGATTGGTCTGATGTAGTGATTGGTCGGGTGTAGTGATTGGTGCGGTGTAGTGATTGGTCGGGTGTAGTGATTGGTCGGGTGTAGTGATTGGTGCGGTGTAATGATTGGTCGGGTGTTGTGATTGGTCTGATGTAGTGATTGGTCTGGTGTAGTGATTGGTCTGATGCAGTGATTGTTCGGGTGTAGTGATTGGTCTGATGTAGTGATTGGTCTGGTGTAGAGATTGGTCTGATGTAGTGATTGGTGTGGTGTGGTGATTGGTCTGGTGTAGTGATTGGTCTGGTGTAGTGATTGGTCTGGTGTAGAGATTGGTCGGGTGTAGTGATTGGTCTGGTGTAGAGATTGGTCTGGTGTAGAGATTGGTCGGGTGTAGTGATTGGTCGGGTGTAGTGATTGGTCTGGTGTAGAGATTGGTGTGGTGTAGTGATTGGTCTGGTGTAGTGATTGGTGTGGTGTAGTGATTTGTCTGGTGTAGTGATTGGTCGGGTGTAGTGATTGGTCTGATGTAGTGATTGGTGTGGTGTAGTGATTTGTCTGGTGTAGTGATTGGTCTGGTGTAGTGATTGGTGTGGTGTAGTGATTTGTCTGGTGTAGTGATTGGTCGGGTGTAGTGATTGGTCTGATGTAGTGATTGGTGTGGTGTAGTGATTGGTCGGGTGTAGTGATTGGTGCAGTGTAGTGATTGGTCGGGTGTAGTGATTGGTCGGGTGTAGTGATTGGTCGGTTGTAGTGATTGGTGCGGTGTAGTGATTGGTCTGATGTAGTGATTGGTCGGGTGTCGTGATTGGTCGGGTGTAGTGATTGGTCGGGTGCAGTGATTGGTCGGGTGTAGTGATTGGTCGGATGTAGTGATTGGTCGGGTGTAGTGAATGGTGCGGTGTAGTGATTGGTCTGATGTAGTGATTGGTCTGATGTAGTGATTGGTCTGATGTAGTGATTGGTCTGATGTAGTGATTGGTCTGATGTAGTGATTGGTGCGGTGTTGTGATTGGTCGGGTGTAGTGATTGGTCTGATGTAGTGATTGGTCGGGTGTAGTGATTTGTCTGATGTAGTGATTGGTCGGGTGCAGTGATTGGTCTCGTGTTGTGATTGGTCTGGTGTAGTGATTGGTCTGGTGCAGTGATTGGTCGGGTGTAGTGATTGGTGTGGTGTAGTGATTGGTCTGGTGTAGAGATTGGTCGGGTGTAGTGATTGGTCTGGTGTAGTGATTGGTCGGGTGTAGTGATTGGTGTGGTGTAGTGATTGGTCTGGTGTAGAGATTGGTCGGGTGTAGTGATTGGTCGGGTGTAGTGATTGGTCGGGTGTAGTGATTGGTCTGGTGTAGTGATTGGTCTGGTGTAGTGATTGGTGCGATGTAGTGATTGGTCTGGTGTAGTGATTGGTCTGGTGTAGTGATTGGTCTGGTGTAGTGATTGGTCTGGTGTAGTGATTGGTGCGATGTGGTGATTGGTCTGGTGTAGTGATTGGTCTGGTGTAGTGATTGGTGCGATGTAGTGATTGGTCTGGTGTAGTGATTGGTCTGGTGTAGTGATTGGTGCGATGTAGTGATTGGTCTGGTGTAGTGATTGGTCTGGTGTAGAGATTGGTCGGGTGTAGTGATTGGTCGGGTGTAGTGATTGGTCGGGTGTAGTGATTGGTCTGGTGTAGTGATTGGTCTGGTGTAGTGATTGGTGCGATGTAGTGATTGGTCTGGTGTAGTGATTGGTCTGGTGTAGTGATTGGTCGGGTGTAGTGATTGGTCTGATGTAGTGATTGGTCGGGTGTAGTGATTGGTCTGATGTCGTGATTGGTCTGATGTAGTGATTGGTCTGATGTAGTGATTGGTGCGGTGCAGTGATTGGTCGGGTGTAGTGATTGGTCTGATGTCGTGATTGGTCGGGTGTAGTGATTGGTCTGATGTAGTGATTGGTCGGGTGCAGTGATTGGTCTGCTGTAGTGATTGGTCTGGTGTAGTGATTGGTCTGGTGTAGTGATTGGTCGGGTGTAGTGATTGGTCTGATGTAGTGATTGGACTGATGTAGTGATTGGACTGATGTAGTGATTGATCGGGTGTAGTGATTGGTGCGGTGTAGTGATTGGTCTGGTGTAGTGATTGGTCTGGTGTAGTGATTGGTCGGGTGTAGTGATTGGTCTGATGTGGTGATTGGTCTGGTGTAGTGATTGGTCTGATGTAGTGATTGATCGGGTGTAGTGATTGGTGCGGTGTCGTGATTGGTCTGGTGTAGTGATTGGTCTGGTGTAGTGATTGGTCGGGTGTAGTGATTGGTGCGGTGTAGTGATTGGTCTGGTGTAGTGATTGTTCTGGTGTAGTGATTGGTCTGGTGTAGTGATTGGTGCGGTGTAGTGATTGGTCGGGTGTAGCGATTGGTCTGATGTAGTGATTGGTCTGGTGCAGTGATTGGTCTGATGTAGTGATTGATCGGGTGTAGTGATTGGTGCGGTGTAGTGATTGGTGCGGTGTAGTGATTGGTCGGGTGTAGTGATTGGTCTGATGTAGTGATTGGTCTGGTGCAGTGATTGGTCTGGTGTAGTGATTGGTCGGGTGTAGTGATTGGTCGGGTGTAGTGATTGGTCTGGTGTAGTGATTGGTGCGGTGTAGTGATTGGTCGGGTGCAGTGATTGGTCGGGTGTAGTGATTGGTCGGGTGTAGTGATTGGTGCGGTGTAGTGATTGGTCGGGTGTAGTGATTGGTCTGATGTAGTGATTGGTCTGGTATAGTGATTGGTCTGATGTAGTGATTGGTCTGGTGTAGTGATTGGTCGGGTGTAGTGATTGGTCTGATGCAGTGATTGGTGTGGTGTAGTGATTGGTCGGGTGTCGTGATTGGTGCAGTGTAGTGATTGGTCTGATGCAGTGATTGGTCGGGTGTTGTGATTGGTCTGGTGTAGAGATTGGTCTGATGTAGTGATTGGTCGGGTGTTGTGATTGGTCGGGTGTCGTGATTGGTCGGGTGTAGTGATTGGTCGGATGTAGTGATTGGTCGGGTGTTGTGATTGGTCTGATGTAGTGATTGGTCTGATGTAGTGATTGGTCTGATGTAGTGATTGGTGCGGTGTAGTGATTGGTCGGGTGTTGTGATTGGTGCGGTGTAGTGATTGGTCGGGTGTTGTGATTGGTCTGATGTAGTGATTGGTCTGATGTAGTGATTGGTCGGGTGTAGTGATTGGTCTGGTGTAGTGATTGGTCGGGTGTAGTGATTGGTCTGATGTAGTGATTGGTCTGATGTAGTGATTGGTCTGATGTAGTGATTGGTGCGGTGTAGTGATTGGTCGGGTGTTGTGATTGGTCTGATGTAGTGATTGGTCTGATGTAGTGATTGGTCTGATGTAGTGATTGGTGCGGTGTAGTGATTGGTCGGGTGTAGTGATTGGTCTGATGTCGTGATTGGTCGGGTGTAGTGATTGGTCTGATGTAGTGATTGGTCGGGTGTAGTGATTGGTCTGGTGTAGTGATTGGTCTGATGTAGTGATTGGTCTGGTGTAGTGATTGTTCGGGTGTAGTGATTGGTCTGATGTAGTGATTGGTCTGATGTAGTGATTGGTCTGGTGTAGAGATTGGTCGGGTGTAGTGATTGGTCGGGTGTAGTGATTGGTCGGTTGTAGTGATTGGTGCGGTGTAGTGATTGGTCTGATGTAGTGATTGGTCTGGTGTAGTGATTGGTCGGGTGTAGTGATTGGTCGGGTGTAATGATTTGTCGGGTGCAGTGATTGGTCTGGTGTAGTGATTGGTGCGGTGTAGTGATTGGTCGGGTGCAGTGATTGGTCGGGTGTAGTGATTGGTCGGGTGTAGTGATTGGTGCGGTGTAGTGATTGGTCGGGTGTAGTGATTGGTCGGGTGTAGTGATTGGTCGGGTGTAGTGATTGGTCTGATGTAGTGATTGGTCTGGTATAGTGATTGGTCTGATGTAGTGATTGGTCTGGTGTAGTGATTGGTCGGGTGTAGTGATTGGTCTGATGCAGTGATTGGTGTGGTGTAGTGATTGGTCTGGTGTAGTGATTGGTCTGATGTAGTGATTGGTCTGATGTCGTGATTGGTGCGGTGTTGTGATTGGTCGGGTGTAGTGATTGGTCTGATGTAGTGATTGGTCGGGTGTAGTGATTGGTCTCGTGTTGTGATTGGTCTGGTGTAGTGATTGGTCGGGTGTAGTGATTGGTCTGGTGTAGTGATTGGTCGGGTGTAGTGATTGGTCGGGTGTAGTGATTGGTCTGGTGTAGTGATTGGTCTGGTGTAGTGATTGGTCTGATGTAGTGATTGGTCTGATGTCGTGATTGGTGCGGTGTTGTGATTGGTCGGGTGTAGTGATTGGTCTGATGTAGTGATTGGTCGGGTGTAGTGATTGGTCTCGTGTTGTGATTGGTCTGGTGTAGTGATTGGTCGGGTGTAGTGATTGGTCTGGTGTAGTGATTGGTCGGGTGTAGTGATTGGTCGGGTGTAGTGATTGGTCTGGTGTAGTGATTGGTCTGGTGTAGTGATTGGTCTGATGTAGTGATTGGTCTGATGTCGTGATTGGTGCGGTGTTGTGATTGGTCGGGTGTAGTGATTGGTCTGATGTAGTGATTGGTCGGGTGTAGTGATTGGTCTCGTGTTGTGATTGGTCTGGTGTAGTGATTGGTCGGGTGTAGTGATTGGTCTGGTGTAGTGATTGGTCGGGTGTAGTGATTGGTCGGGTGTAGTGATTGGTCTGGTGTAGTGATTGGTCGGGTGTAGTGATTGGTCTGGTGTAGTGATTGGTCGGGTGTAGTGATTGGTCGGGTGTAGTGATTGGTCGGGTGTAGTGATTGGTCTGGTGTAGTGATTGGTCTGGTGTAGTGATTGGTCGGGTGTAGTGATTGGTGTGGTGTAGTGATTGGTCTGGTGTAGAGATTGGTCGGGTGTAGTGATTGGTGTGGTGTAGTGATTGGTCTGGTGTAGAGATTGGTCGGGTGTAGTGATTGGTCTGGTGTAGTGATTGGTCTGGTGTAGTGATTGGTCTGGTTTAGAGATTGGTCGGGTGCAGTGATTGGTCTGGTGTAGTGATTGGTCTGGTGTAGTGATTGGTCGGGTGTAGTGATTGGTCTGGTGTAGTGATTGGTGTGGTGTAGTTATTGGTCGGGTGTAGTGATTGGTCTGGTGTAGTGATTGGTGCGATGTAGTGATTGGTCGGGTGTAGTGATTGGTCTGGTGTAGTGATTGGTCTGGTGTCGTGATTGGTCGGGTGTAGTGAATTGTCTGATGTCGTGATTGGTCGGGTGTAGTGATTGGTCTGATGTAGTGATTGGTGCGGTGCAGTGATTGGTCGGGTGTAGTGATTGGTCTGGTGTCGTGATTGGTCGGGTGTAGTGAATTGTCTGATGTCGTGATTGGTCGGGTGTAGTGATTGGTCTGATGTAGTGATTGGTGCGGTGCAGTGATTGGTCGGGTGTAGTGATTGGTCTGGTGTGGTGATTGGTCTGATGTAGTGATTGGTCGGGTGTAGTGATTGGTGCGGTGTAGTGATTGGTCGGGTGTAGTGATTGGTGCGGTGTAGTGATTGGTCGGGTGTAGTGATTGGTCTGGTGTAGTGATTGGTCTGGTGTAGTGATTGGTCTGATGTAGTGTTTGGTCGGGTGTAGTGTTTGGTGCGGTGTAGTGATTGGTCGGGTGTAGTGATTGGTCGGGTGTCGTGATTGGTCTGGTGTAGTGATTGGTCGGGTGTAGTGATTGGTCTGGTGTAGAGATTGGTCTAATGTAGTAATTGGTCTGGTGTAGTGATTGGTCTAATGTAGTAATTGGTCTGGTGTAGTGATTGGTCTGATGCAGTGATTGGTCTGATGTAGTGATTGGTCTGATGCAGTGATTGGTCTGATGTAGTGATTGGTCTGATGTAGTGATTGGTCGGGTGTCGTGATTGGTCTGGTGTAGTGATTGGTCTGGTGTAGTGATTGGTCTGGTGTAGTGATTGGTCGGGTGTCGTGATTGGTCTGATGTAGTGATTGGTCTGGTGTAGTGATTGGTCTGGTGTAGTGATTGGTCTGGTGTAGTGATTGGTCGGGTGTCGTGATTGGTCTGATGTAGTGATTGGTCTGATGTAGTGATTGGTCGGGTGTCGTGATTGGTCTGGTGTAGTGATTGGTCTGGTGTAGTGATTGGTCTGGTGTAGTGATTGGTCGGGTGTCGTGATTGGTCTGATGTACTGATTGGTCTGGTGTAGTGATTGGTCTGGTGTAGTGATTGGTCTGGTGTAGTGATTGGTCTGATGCAGTGATTGGTCTGATGTAGTGATTGGTCGGGTGTCGTGATTGGTCTGGTGTAGTGATTGGTCTGGTGTAGTGATTGGTCTGGTGTAGTGATTGGTCGGGTGTCGTGATTGGTCTGATGTAGTGATTGGTCTGGTGTAGTGATTGGTCTGGTGTAGTGATTGGTCTGGTGTAGTGATTGGTCGGGTGTCGTGATTGGTCTGATGTAGTGATTGGTCTGGTGTAGTGATTGGTCGGGTGTCGTGATTGGTCTGATGCAGTGATTGGTCTGATGTAGTGATTGGTCTGGTGTAGTGATTGGTCTGGTGTAGTGATTGGTCGGGTGTCGTGATTGGTCTGGTGTAGTGATTGGTCTGGTGTAGTGATTGGTCGGGTGTCGTGATTGGTCTGATGTAGTGATTGGTCTGATGTAGTGATTGGTCGGGTGTCGTGATTGTTCTGATGCAGTGATTGGTCTGATGTAGTGATTGGTCGGGTGTCGTGATTGGTCTGATGCAGTGATTGGTCGGGTTTAGTGATTGGTCGGGTGTAGTGATTGGTCGGGTGTAGTGATTGGTCGGGTGTGGTGATGGTCTGGTGTCGTGATTGGTCTGTTGTGGTGATTGGTCTGATGTAGTGATTGGTCTGATGTAGTGATTGGTCTGATGTAGTGATTGGTCGGGTGTAGTGATTGGTCTGGTTCGGTGATTGGTCTGATGTAGTGATTGGTCTGATGTAGTGATTGGTCTGATGTAGTGATTGGTCGGGTGTAGTGATTGGTCTGGTTTGGTGATTGGTCTGGTGTTGTGATTGGTCTGGTGTAGTGATTGGTCGGGTGTAGTGATTGGTCTGGTGTTGTGATTGGTCTGGTGTAGTGATTGGTCGGGTGTAGTGATTGGTCGGGTGTCGTGATTGGTCTGGTGTAGTGATTGGTCGGGTGTAGTGATTTGTCTGATGTTGTGATTGGTCGGGTGTAGTGATTGGTCTGATGTAGTGATTGGTCTGATGTAGTGATTTGTCTGATGTAGTGATTGGTCGGGTGTAGTGATTGGTCTGGTGTAGTGATTGGTCGGGTGTTGTGATTGGTCTGGTGTAGTGATTGGTCTGGTGTGGTGATTGGTCTGGTGTCGTGATTGGTCGGGTGTTGTGATTGGTCTGGTGTAGTGATTGGTCTGGTGTGGTGATTGGTCTGGTGTAGTGATTGGTCTGGTGTAGTGATTGGTCTGATGTAGTGATTGGTCTGGTGTCGTGATTGGTCGGGTGTGGTGATTGGTCTGGTGTGGTGATTGGTCTGATGTGGTGATTGGTCTGGTGCGGTGATTGGTCGGGTGTAGTGATTGGTCTGGTGTCGTGATTGGTCTGGTGTGGTGATTGGTCTGATGTAGTGCTTGGTCTGATGTAGTGATTGGTCTGATGCAGTGATTGGTCGGGTGTAGTGATTGGTCTGATGTAGTGATTGGTCGGGTGTAGTGATTGGTCGGGTGTAGTGATTGGTCGGGTGTAGTGATTGGTCGGGTGTAGCGATTGGTGTGATGTAGCGATTGGTCTGTTGTAGTGATTTGTCTGATGTAGTGTTTCGTCTGGTGTAGTGATTGGTCTGATGTAGTGATTGGTCGGGTGTAGTGATTGGTCTGGTGTAGTGATTGGTCTGGTGTAGTGATTGGTCGGCTGTAGTGATTGGTCGGGTGTGCTGATTGGTCTGATGTAGTGATTGGTCTGGTGTAGTGATTGGTCGGGTGTATTGATTGGTCTGATGTAGTGATTGGTCTGGTGTAGTGATAGGTCGGGTGTTGTGATTGGTCGGGTGTAGTGATTGGTCGGGTTTAGTGATTGGTCTGGTGTAGTGATTCGTCCGGTGCAGTGTTTGCTCTGGTGTGGTGATTGGTCGGGTGTGGTGATTGGTCTGGTGTAGTGATTGGTCTGGTGCAGTGATTGCTCTGGTGTGGTGATTGGTCGGGTGTGGTGATTGGTCTGATGTAGTGATTGGTCGGGTGTAGTGTTTGGTCGGGTGTAGTGATTGGTCGGGTGTAGTGATTGGTCGGGTTTAGTGATTGGTCTGATGTAGTGATTGGTCTGATGTAGTGATTGGTCTGGTGTAGTGATTGGCATTGGTGAGGCCACACTTGGAGTACTGTGTACATTTCTGGTCACCCTATTATAGAAAGGATATTATTAAACTAGAAAGAGTGCAGAAAAGATTTACTAGGATGCTACCGGGACTTGATGGTTTGACTTACAGGGAGAGGTTAGACAGACTGGGACTTTTTTCCCTGGAGAGTAGGAGGTTAAGGGGTGATCTTATAGAAGTCTATAAAATAATGAGGGGCATAGATAAGGTCGATAGTCAAAATCTTTCCCCAAAGGTAGGGGAGTCTATAACGAGGGGGCACAGATTTAAGGTGAGAGGGGAGAGATACAAAAGGGTCCAGAGGGGCAATTTTTTCACTCAAAGGGTGGTGAGTGTCTGGAACGAGCTGCCAGAGGCAGTAGTAGAGGCGGGTACAATTTTGTCTTTTAAAAAGCATTTGGACAGTTACATGGGTAAGATGGGTATAGAGGGATATGGGCCAAGTGCAGGCAATTGGGACTAGCTTAGAGGTGTAGTGATTGGTGTGATGTAGTGATTGGTCGGGTGTAGTGATTGGTCGGGTGTAGTGATTGGTCGGGTGTGGTGATTGGTCTGATGTCGTGATTGGTCTGGTGTAGTGATTGGTCGGGTGTATTGATTGATCTGATGTAGTGATTGGTCTGGTGTAGTGATTGGTCTGGTGTAGTGATTGGTCGGGTGTAGTGATTGGTCGGGTGTGGTGATTGGTCTGATGTAGTGATTGGTCTGGTGTAGTGATTGGTCGGGTGTAGTGATTGGTCGGGTGTTGTGATTGGTCTGGTGTAGTGATTGGTCTCGTGTGGTGATTGGTCTGGTGTAGTGATTGGTCGGGTGTAGTGATTGGTCTGGTGTCGTGATTGGTCTGATGTAGTGATTGGTCGGGTGTAGTGATTGGTCTGGTGTAGTGATTGGTCTGGTGTCGTGATTGGTCTGATGTAGTGATTGGTCGGGTGTAGTGATTGGTCTGGTGTAGTGATTGGTCTGGTGTAGTGATTGGTCTGATGTAGTGATTGGTCTGGTGTAGTGATTGGTCGGGTGTAGTGTTTGGTCGGGTGTTGTGATTGGTCTGGTGTATTGATTGGTCGGGTGTGGTGATTGGTCGGGTGTGGTGATTGGTCTGATGTAGTGATTGGTCTGATGTAGTGATTGGTCTGATGCAGTGATTGGTCGGGTGTAGTGATTGGTATGGTGTAGTGATTGGTCGGATGTAGTGATTGGTCGGGTGTAGTGATTGGTATGGTGTTGTGATTGGTCTGGTGTAGTGATTGGTCGGGTGTGGTGATTGGTCGGGTGTAGTGATTGGTCTGGTTTAGTGATTGGTCGGGTGTAGTGATTGGTCGGGTGTAGTGATTGGTCTGATGTAGTGATTGGTCTGGTGTAGTGATTGGTCTGATGTATTGATTGGTCGGGTGTAGTGATTGGTCGGGTGTAGTGATTGGTCTGATGTAGTGATTGGTCGGGTGTAGTGATTGGTCTGATGTAGTGATTGGTCTGGTGTAGTGATTGGTCGGGTGTCGTGATTGGTCGGGTGTAGTGATTGGTCGGGTGTAGTGATTGGTCGGGTGTAGTGATTGGTCTGATGCAGTGATTGGTCTGATGTAGTGATTGGTCTGATGTAGTGATTGGTCTGGTGTAGTGATTGGTCGGGTGTAGTGATTGGTCTGGTGTGGTGATTGGTCTGATGTAGTGATTGGTCTGGTGTAGTGATTGTAGGACAGTGCAAGGTTTGGGGGGAGAGCAGTTTTAGGAGTGTTGTAATTAATGAGGCTGTGAGTGGTGCAGCTGTGATGAGAAAGTATTTCAGCAGTCTTCTTACCTTAGCAACTCTCGTCAAATCATTGAATTTTTTTCCCGCACTGCCACCATGTTCTTGATGCAATGCTCCTGGGATTGACGTCCTCAGTGATCTCCACCTGCGTAGCTACCTGGAGGGCTTGCTGTCCTAGGGGGGTTAAAGGATGTCCCTTCTCCTCTCCACTTCTTGTACCAAGATCTCCAGTGCAGCGTCAGAGAGCCTTGCAGCCTGCTTCCTCCCTCCTTCAGGCATGTCCTCCAGAACCTGCAGCACAGGTTTTGCGGCCAGAATGCACCTCCCCTTTAAGATATGCCACACCACCCACACCGCCAACAGCGAGAGGCGTGCAGCCAATGAACAGTAGGTAGTGCTGGCTGTACGCACTAATCATTGTAATCAGCAGGTAGCACAGGTGTTGTGTGCTTCCTGTATTGGTACAAACTGGTACTGGTGGCCCTTGCCTCACCGCCCGCTTCCTGGATCCAAACCCCACGCCAGAGGAACATAGGAACAGGAGGAGGCCATTCAGCCCCTCGAGCCTGCTCCGCCATTTGATAAGATCATGGCTGATCTGTGATCTAACTCCATATACCTGCTTTTGGCCCATATCCCTTAATACCTTTGGTTGCCAAAAAGCTATCTATCTCAGATTTAAATTTAGCAATTGAGCTAGTATCAATTGCCGTTTGCGGAAGAGAGTTCCAAACTTCTACAACCCTTTGTGTGCAGAAATGTTTTCTAATCTCACTCCTGAAAGGTCTGGCTCTAATTTTTAGACTGTGCCCCCTACTCCTAGAATCCCCAACCAGCGGAAATAGTTTCTCTCTATCCACCCTATCTGTTCCCCTTAATATCTTATAAACTTCGATCAGATCACCGCTTAACCTTCGAAACTCTAGAGAATACAACCCCAATTTGTGTAAACTCTCCTCGTATCTTAATCCTTGAAGTCCGGGTATCATTCTAGTAAACCTACGCTGCACTCCCTCCAAGGCCAATATGTCCTTCCGAAGGTGAGCATAGATGTTTATGATGGGTGGGGAGGGGGATGTTTATGGTGGGTGGGGAGGGGGTTGTTTATGGTGGGTGGGGAAGGGATGTTTATGGTGGGTGGGGAAGGGATGTTTATGATGGGTGGGGAGGGGGTTGTTTATGGTGGGTGGGGAGCGGGTTGTTTATGGTGGGTGGGGAGGGGATGTTTATGATGGGTGGGGAGGGGGATGTTTATGGTGGGTGGGGAGGGGGTTGTTTATGGTGGGTGGGGAGGGGGATGTTTATGGTGGGTGGGGAGCGGGTTGTTTATGGTGGGTGGGGAGGGGATGTTTATGATGGGTGGGGAGGGGGATGTTTATGGTGGGTGGGGAGGGGGTTGTTTATGGTGGGTGGGGAGGGGGATGTTTATGGTGGGTGGGGAGCGGGTTGTTTATGGTGGGTGGGGAGGGGGATGTTTATGATGGGTGGGGAGGGGGATGTTTATGGTGGGTGGGGAGGGGATGTTTATGATGGGTGGGGAGGGGGATGTTTATGGTGGGTGGGGAGGGGGTTGTTTATGGTGGGTGGGGAGGGGATGTTTATGATGGGTGGGGAGGGGATGTTTATGGTGGGTGGGGAGGGGGTTGTTTATGGTGGGTGGGGAGGGGGTTGTTTATGGTGGGTGGGGAGGGGATGTTTATGATGGGTGGGGAGGGGATGTTTATGGTGGGTGGGGAGGGGGTTGTTTATGGTGGGTGGGGAGGGGATGTTTATGATGGGTGGGGAGGGAATGTTTATGATGGGTGGGGAGGGGATGTTTATGATGGGTGGGGAGGGGGTTGTTTATGATGGGTGGGGAGGGGGATGTTTATGATGGGTGGGGAGCGGGTTGTTTATGATGGGTGGGGAGGGGTTTGTTTATGATGGGTGGGGAGGGGGTTGTTTATGGTGGGTGGGGAGGGGATGTTTATGATGGGTGGGGAGGGGTTTGTTTATGATGGGTGGGGAGGGGATGTTTATGATGGGTGGGGAGGGGTTTGTTTATGATGGGTGGGGAGGGGATGTTTATGATGGGTGGGGAGGGGGTTGTTTATGGTGGGTGGGGAGGGGGTTGTTTATGATGGGTGGGGAGGGGGTTGTTTATGGTGGGTGGGGGGGTTAGTTTATGGTGGATAGGAGGGTGGGGGAGTATTGTTTCTCGATGGCTGTCTGCCTTAATGGATATATTGTGCCCATGTTCAGTATCAAAGGAGCTGCCACGGATTGGTTTAATCTCAGGGTTAGGAACACACAGCTAGTTAATGTCAGGTCCTAGTAAATAATGAATTGGAATATTGTTGGAATATTACTGTCTGGCTGCTGATGTAAGTAACATGATCTAGAAGTGAACATGTTAGTGGCACAGCGAGGGGTGTGTGCAGGGAGTGAGTTCAAGGTCAGCCAGAGCTAATCCTTTTATATTCAGAAGCTTTTTACACGAGAGAATGGATGAATTGATGCCATTATCATTCGGCAATAAACAGGCCAATGATAGCAGCAACCTGATCCTCCAACCCAGCTCCATGAGCAGCTCTCTTCATATTGGAATATTGAGAACGGGGCTAAGAGCAGGGAGGAGGTGAATGTTCTTCCTGACTCAATAAACATGGGCAACAAACAAACCATCTTCACAACTCAACAACTCGATGCATATCAGGTAGGAAACCGACCCTGGAGAGGTACATCATATCAGAAAACGCAAATACATCTGTCTCCAGATAACGTTCATCCTAAATCTCATGGATATATAGAGTAGAAAACATTGTGGGTGATTGGTACAAAAATCACAGGAGAGTGTCAAACTAAGAGAACTCCTGTTACTCTTTCCTAGTTTCAATCTCTCCTGTGGATCTCCCAGTTTCAATCTCTCCTGCAACAGTCTCCTAGTTTCAATCTCACCTGTAACTCTCTCTTGAATTCAATCCCTCCTGTAACTCTCTCCTAGTTTCAATCTCTCCTGTAACTCTCCCAGTTTCAATCCCTCCGAAAACAGTCTCCTAGTTTCAATCCCTCCGAAAACAGTCTCCTAGTTTCAATGTCTCCTGTAACTCTCTTTTGGATTCAATCCCTCCTGAAACTCTCTCCTAGTTTTGTTCTCTCTTGTAGCTCTCTCCTAGTTTCAATCTCTGCTGTGTCTCTCTCCCAGTTTCAAACTCTCCTGTAACAGTCTCCTAGTTGCAATCTCTCCTGTAACAGTCTCCTAGACTCAATCTCTCCTGTAACTCTCTCCTAGTTTCAATCCCTCCTGTAGCAGTCTCCTAGTTTCAATGTCTCCTGTAACTCTCTCTTGGATTCAATCTCTCCTGTAACTCTCTCCTAGTTTTGTTCTCTCTTGTAGCTCTATCCTAGTTTCAATCTCTCCTGCAACAGTCTCCTAGTTTCAATGTCTCCTGTAACTCTCTCCTAGTTTCAATCTCTCCTGTAACTCTCTCCTAGTTTCAATCTCTCCTGTAACAGTCTCCTAGTTTCAATGTCTCCTGTAACTCTCTCTTGGATTCAATCCCTCCTGTAACTCTCTCCTAGTTTCAATCTCTCCTGTAACTCTCCTAGTTTCAATCCCTCCTGTAACTCTCTCCTAGTTTCAATCTCTCCTGTAACTCTCTCCTAGTTTCAATCCCTCCTGTAACAGTCTCCTAGTTTCAATGTCTCCTGTAACTCTCTCTTGAATTCAATCCCGCCTGTAACTCTCTCCTAGTTTCAATCTCTCCTGTAACTCTCCTAGTTTTTATCTCTGTTGTATCTCTTTCCTAGTTTCTAAAACAGAGAGAGAGATAAACCCGGTAATTACAGGCCAGTCAGCCTAACGTCGGTGGGGAAACTTTTAGAGACAATAATCTGGGACAAAATAAATTGGCACTTGGAAAAGTCAGGGCTAATAAATGAAAGTCAGCACAGATTTGTTAAAGGAAAATCATGTTTGACTAATTTGATTGAGTTCTTTGTGGTTGGGATCAGATCAGCCATGATCTTATTGAATGGCGGAGCAGGCTCGAGGGGCCGATTGGCCTACTCCTGCTCCAATTTCTTATGTTCTTATGTTCTTATGTTCTTAAGTAACGGAGAGGGTTGATGAGAGTAGTCCAGTTGATATTGTGTATATGGACTTTCAAAAGGCATTTGATAAAGTACCACGTAATAGATTTGTAAGTAAAATTAAAGTCCGTGGGATTAAAGGGACAGTGGCAGTGTGGATACAAAATTGGCTAAAGGACAGAAAGCAGAGAGTAGTGGTGAACGGTTGTTTTTCAGACTGGAGGGAAGTGTACAGAGATGTTCCCCAGAGGTCAGTATTAGGATCACTGCTCTTTTTGATATATATTAATGACCTGGACTTAGGTATAGAGGGTATAATTTCAAAGTTTGCAGATGACACAAAACTCAGAAATATAGTAAACAATGTGGAGGATAGTAATAGACTTCAGGAGGACAGACTGATGAAATGGGCAGGTGCATGGGAGGTGAAATTTAACGCAGAGAAGTGTGAAATGAATTATTTTGGAAGGAAGAATGAGGAGAGGCAATATAAACTAAATGGTACAATTTTAAAGGAGGTGCAGGAACAGAGAGACCGGGGGGTGCACATACACAAATCTTTGGCAGGACAAGTTGAGAAGGCTGTTAAAAAAAACATATTGGATCCTGGGCTTTATTAATAGAAGCATAGAGTACAAATGCAAGAAAATTATGCTAAACCTTTAGAAAACTCTGGTTTGGCCTCAGCTGGAGTATTGTGTCCAATTCTGGGCACCACACTTTAGGAAGGATGTCAAGGCCTTAGAGAGGGTGCAGAAGAGATTTACTAGAATGGTGCCAGGGATGAGGGACTTCAGTTATGTGGAGAGACTGGAGAAGCTGGGGTTGTTCTCCTTAGAACAGAGAAGGTTAAGGGGAGATTTGATAGAGGTGTTCAAAATCATGAAGAGTTTTGACAGAGTAAATAAGGAGAAACTTTCAAAGGGGAATTGAATAAATACTTGAAGGGAAAAAATTTACAGGGTGATGGGGAAAGAGTAGGAGAGTGGTACGAATTGGATAGCTCTTTCAAAGAGCCGGCTCAGGCAGGATGGGCCGAATGGCCTTCTCCTGTGCTGTAACTACTATGATACTGGATACTAGTTTCAATCTCTCCTGTAACTCTCTCTTCGTTTCGATCTCTCCAGTAACTCTTTCCTAGGTTCGATCTCTACTGTAACTTTTCCTCATTTCGATCCCTCCTGTAACTCTCTCCTAGTTTCAATCTCTCCTGTAACTCTCTCATAGTTTCAATCTCTCCTCTAATTCTCTCCTAGTTTCAATCTCTCCTGTAACTCTCTCCTAGTTTCAATCTCTCCTGTAACTCTCTCCTAGTTTCAATCTCTCCTGTATCTCTCCTAGTTTCAATGTCTCTTGTAAGTCTCTACTAGTTTCAATCTCTCCTGTAGCTTTCTCCTAGTTTTGATCTCTCCTGTAACTCTCTCCTAGTTTCAATCTCTCCTGTATCTCTCCTAGTTTCAATGTCTCTTGTAAGTCTCTACTAGTTTCAATCTCTCCTGTAGCTTTCTCCTAGTTTTGATCTCTCCTGGAACTCTCTCCGAGATATGATCTCACCTGTAATTCTCCTAATGACATCAACATCCTGGGGGAGTCACCATTGATCAGAAACTTAACTGGACCAGCCATATAAATAATGTGGCTACAAGAGCAGGTCAGAGGCTGGGTATTCTGCGGCGAGTGACTCACCTCCTGACTCCCCAAAGCCTTTCCACCATCTAAGGCACAAGTCAGGAGTGTGATGGAATACTCTCCACTTGCCTGGATGAGTGCAGCTCCAACAACACTCAAGAAGCTCGACACCATCCAGGACAAAGGAGCCCGCTTGATTGGCACCCCATCCACCACCCTATACATTCACTCCCTTCACCATCGGTGCACAGTGGCTGCAGTGTGTACCATCCACAGGATGCACTGCAGCAATAGTGCAGAGGATGGAGGAGTCCAACTCCTGCATGAGTGGAATGGTGGCACAGGTACAGGAGGGAATCTCTGAGATACTGTCACAGGGATGTGAGGGAATCTCTGAGATAGTGTCCCCCTCTCAACCAGTACCCGCAATGCTGCCTCCTCTCCAGGTGGCCGAGTCTGTCCCTGCACAGGTGCAGGTGGAGCACTCTTTGGAGGGGCCCTCATGGGTACCGAAACCCAGAGGGTGTAGGCCGAAAGCATCTAAGCAGTCAGGGCATGAACATGAGCAACCTGCCACTACCTCTGCTGCAGCCACAGGGGAGGCACCATGTAGAAGTAGTCGGAAGAGAAAGGCGAAGGTTTTGTAATCACGAAGGGGATGCACAAGGGTGTCTGACAGACTGTCATGTTTTTCATTTATATTTGGTTTTTGTTAAAGTCACATTAAATGTTATTATTCTCACCACTACTGCCCCCTCTTGCCCATTCTTGATTGCTTTTTGTGATAGGGCCCTTTCATGAGCTTCACCATGAACGGCGACACTTGATGCCACCCAGTGGGTCACTTTATAGTGGGTGTTTTTCTAGTTGCAGGACTGTTTTGTGCAGGGAGGGGGCGGGGGGCTGGTTTTGGCAATGGTCTTTCCAGGTGGTGTGAGGACTGGACTCTTCTCACTTTCTGATCTTATGAGAACCGTTCACATATCACTGACTCCCTGGCCTCACGAGCAGCCGGGTGAGCCGCTGCTCTGCCCATGGGTTGGTCCTCCTCCTCCTCCTCCTCCTGCTCCTCTTCAATGTGGATGACAGATGTGAATGGTGGATGAGGGCATGGGGCCTCCTCAATGGGTACCCCTCACTGTTGCGCCATGTTGTGCAGGACACAACACAATATTATAATGCGACCCACTCTGTGTGGTGCGTATTGAAGCTCTCCCCCAGAACCATCGAGGCACTGAAATCGCACCTTCAGTAGACCGATAACATGCTCAATTATAGACCTGGAGGCGATGTGGCTGTCGTTGTATCGACGCTGTTCCTTGCTGTTGGGGTTCCTCAGAGGTGCCATGAGCCATGTGTGCAGGGGGTATCCCCTGTCCTTGATGAGTCAGTCCTTAAGGGTGTTTGGTGCGTGGAAGAGGCCCGGGATGTTGGATTCCTTCAGAATGAAGGAATCGTGGCAGCTGCCAGGGAATCTGGCGCACACATGAAGAAATCTTTTGCGGTGGTCACAAACGAGCTGAGTGTTGATGGAGTGATAGTCCTTCCTGTTGATGAACTGTCCTGGCTCGTGTGGAGGTGCTCGGATTGCTATATGGGTGCAATCGATTACACCCTGCACCCATGGGAAGCCGGCCACAGAGTTGGAGCCCACTGTAGTCTCCATCTGGCTGAGGTCGTCCATGGGAAAGTTGACGTAGTGCGAGGCCCTGCAAAACAAGCCCTCGGTGACCTGCATTATTCACTTGTGTACAGACGACTGAGAGACCCCGGCGATGTCACCGGTGGCGAAGAAGTTGAGGGCAGTGGTGACTTTAACAGTGACAGGTAAGGAGATGCCGTCAGGCCCAGCCGGGAGCAGCTCAGCATGAAGGAGGCTGCAGATGTCTACGACCACCTGGTGACTCACTCTCAGCCTCTGTATGCACTGGTCCTCAGAGAGGTCCAGGAAGCTGTGCCTCGGTCTGTAGACCCTGTGGCGAGGGTAGTGCCTCCTGCGACATCGCTCTCTCTGTTGTTGCCCTCTGTGCTCTTGTGCAGGTGCCTGTGGTGCAGCACTGTGTTGTGGAGCTCCAAGTGGCGGAAGTGCATGCCGAGCCTGGTGAGGATGGTGATGTTGCTCGTCCTCGGATGTTGTGGTGAATGCAGTCATCGCACCCCCCTATCCTGATGGTGTGAGTTTGAGGGGGTCCGAAAAGTTGGTAAATATGCGTAAACAGAAGAATTCTGAATGGAAACCAAGAATTTTCAGTCCAAACACAAAGATCTCCTGGCCCAAAGTTTGTTTGAGAGAACTGAGTGCCCTGCTGCAATAACTCACCTTTTATCCCCATCTGTCAAACAGGGATTTAAATGTCCAAATGGCTGCGGCTGAAACCCGACTCGTTCCCCATGGCGTGTTTCACCCAGCACGGGAAACACATCGAGGCAGCGTTGAAATCGCTTGCCTTCATTGTAAATTATATTTATTCATTCTTAAACTACTTCAACTAGTGATTCAGTGCTTTAAATACCGGCTTTAATTGCCGGTGGGATTCCGGGTTTGGGAACGGCGTGCACCCGGATGGCTCTGGTTCGCGCACGTTCTTCGGCGTCTTGGAGCCGGGATTTCTGCCCGCTCCTCAAATGCTGGTTTTCATTGCCTCCCACCCCCCCACCGGCCCCAAAGCACCCGGACTTTTCTTTTAAAATTGAGCCCTTTCACTCTTGAAGGGTTAGCTAGTGTTGCAACACACCAGCTCGAGACCATCCAGGATAAAGCAGCCCGCTTGATTGGCACCCCATCCACCATCCCAAACATTCACTCCCTTCACCACCGGCGCACTGTGGCTGCAGTGTGCACCATCCACAGGATGCACTGCAGCAACTCGCCAAGGCTTCTTCGACAGCACCTCCCAAACCCGCAACCTCTACCACCCAGAAGGACAAGGGCAGCAGGCACATGGGAACAACACCACCTGCACATTCCCCTCCAAGTCACACACCATCCCGACTTGGAAATATATCGCCGTTCCTTCATCATTGCTGGGTCAAAATCCTGGAACTCCCTTCCTAACAGCACTGTGGGAGAACCGTCACCACACGGACTGCAGCGGTTCAAGAAGGCGGCTCACCACCACCTTCTCAAGGGCAATTAGGGATGGGCAATAAATGCCGGCCTCGCCAGCGACGCCCACATCCCGTGAACGAATAAAAAAAAACTTTGAGAAAGTACCTGCAGCTGAAACGAGCTATGAGGAGCCTCGGCCCAGCCTTTAGTGACCTTCCCACCAGCTCACCTCCAATGTCACTCTGTCCCATAGGCTCTCCTCCTCCTGTCTGTGGACCGAGGGTTTCAGTAATGCTAGTTATCTTCTTGTACCACTGGTCCTATTTTTCCTTTGGAGTGAGAGAAAACAATGGGGGGAATTTTAAATCCCCCCCAACCGTCGGAAAATGGTGCTGAGAGAGAAAGAGTATGAGAGGGTAAGAGCTGAGTGAAGTTGTCTTGGTGCAGAGGTTGTGTGTTGGCCCCAGAGCCTTGACTTACCTTCGCCACCTATGTGAGGTCATTCTGTGTGGCAGCTCTTGTGCTGGTGGAGGTTATATTGACTTCTTCTGCCACCTCCCTGAACCATTCTCATACAGTCTTCTGCCCTCAGTGCCCATTAGACAGTCCCTCCTGCCCTTCACTTCTGCCAGCAGCACCTTCACAGACACATCAGAGAATCTGGGGCTCTTCCAGCTGCTGACCCCCGCCCCCCAAGGCTGCTCCTCCCACCCCCCTACTGAGAAATAATGTTGCCCTTTAACTGGCCGTAGTCTTCACCAGAACTGTATTTTCCTCCCTCTCAGCGGTGGTGAGCCAGTGAAGGGCATTTTCCTGCCTCCAAGCCGTCCTGTGTGTTTAATGAGGGTCCTGGAAGGAAATTGCAATGTGTCAGTGATAGTTTCACGTGGGCTTGTGTTCGGAAAAACCGACCAATGGGAGAAGAATCCAGGCGAATGTATCTAGACTTCCAAAAGGCCTTTTCCTTCACCCCACCATTGGCGGCTGAGCCTTCAGCTGCCTAGGCCCTAAGCCCGAGAATTCCCTCCCTATGCATGCTAAAAAGCAGAAGCAACATGCTATAGACAGAGCTAAGCAATCCCACAACCAACGGATCAGATCAAAGCTCTGCAAACCTGCCAGATCCAGTCGTGAATGGTGATGGACAATTAAACAACTAACGGGAGGAGGAGGCTCTGCAAACATCCCCATCCTCAATGATGGCGGAGTCCAGCACGTGAGTGCAAAAGACAAGGCTGAAGCGTTTGTAACCATCTTCAGCCAGAAGTGCCGAGTGGATGATCCATCTCGGCCTCCTCCCGATATCCCCACCATCACAGAAGCCAGTCTTCAGCCAATTCGATTCACTCCACATCATATCAAGAAACGACTGAGTGCACTGGATACAGCAAAGGCTATGGGCCCCAACAACATCCCGGCTGTAGTGCTGAAGACTTGTGCTCCAGAATTAGCTGCGCCTCTAGCCAAGCTGTTCCAGTACAGCTACAACACTGGCATCTACCCGACAATGTGGAAAATTGCCCAGGTATGTCCTGTCCACAAAAAGCAGGACAAATCCAATCCGGCCAATTACCGCCCCATCAGCCTACTCTCAATCATCAGCAAAGTGATGGAAGGTGTCATCGACAGTGCTATCAAGTGGCACTTATTCACCAATAACCTGCTCACGGATGCTCAGTTTGGGTTCTGCCAGGACCACTCAGCTCCAGACCTCATTACAGCCTTGGTCCAAACATGGACAAAAGAGCTGAATTCCAGAGGTGAGGTGAGAGTGACTGCCCTTGACATCAAGGCAGCATTTGACCGAGTGTGGCACCAAGGAGCCCGAGTAAAATTGAAGTCAATGGGAATCAGGGGGAAAACTCTCCATTAGCTGGAGTCATATCTAGCACAAAGGAAGATGGTAGTGGTTGTTGGAGGCCAATCATCTCAGCCCCAGGACATCACTGCAGGAGTTCCTCAGGGCAGTGTCCTAGGCCCAACCATCTTCAGCTACTTCATCAATGACCTTCCCTCCATCTAAGGTCAGAAATGGGGATGTTCGCTGATGTTTGCACAGTGTTCAGTTCCATTCGCAACCCCTCAGATAATGAAGCAGTCCGTGCCCGCATACAGCAAGACCTGGACAACATCCAGGCTTGGGCTGATAAGTGGCAAGTAACATTTGCGCCAGACAAGTGCCAGGCAATGACCACCTCCAACAGGAGAGAGTCTAACCATCTCCCCTTGACATTCAACGGCATTACCATCACCGAATGCCCCACCATCAACATCCTGGGGGTCACCATTGACCATAAACTTAACTAAACCAGCCACATAAATACTGTGCTACAAGAGCAGGTCAGAGGCTGGGTATCCTGTAGCGAGTGACTCACCTCCTGACTCCCCAAAGACTATCCACCATCTACAAGGCACAAGTCAGGAGGGTGATGGAATACTCTCCACTTGCTTGGATGAGTGCAGCTCCAACAACACTCAAGAAGCTCGACACCATCCAGGACAAAGCAGCCCGCTTGATTGGAAACTCATCCACCACCCTAAACATTCACTCCCTTCACCACCGGCGCACTGTGGCTGCAGTGTGCACCATCCACAGGATGCACTGCAGCTACTCACCAAGGCTTCTTCGACAGCACCTCCCAAACCCGCGACCTCTACCACCTAGAAGGACAAGAGCAGCAGGTACATGGGAACAACACCACCTGCACGTTCCCCTCCAAGTCACACACCATCCCGACTTGGAAATATATCGCCGTTCCTTCATCGTCGCTGGGTCAAAATCCTGGAACTCCCTTCCTAACAGCACTGTGGGAGAACCTTCACCACACGGACTGCAGCGGTTCAAGAAGGCGGCTCACCACCACCTTCTCAAGGGCAATTAGGGATGGGCAATAAATGCCGGCCTCGCCAGCGATGCCCACATCCCATGAACGAATAAAAAAACCCTCTCCACCTCTCTAACTCTCTCTCCTCCTTTAAGGCGCACCTGAAAACCTACTTCTGACCAAACTTTTGGTCACCTGTCCTAATATCTCCTTATGTAGCTTGGTATCAAATTTTATTTGATAATTGCTCCTGTGAAGCACCTTGGGATGTTTTACTACGTTAAAGGCACTATAAAAATGCAAGTTGTTGTTGTTTGATAAACTTCAGAGTGACTCAACATTTGGACAAATATGAGCTGATCAGAGAGAGCCAGCGTGGATTTGTAAAGGGTGAGTCATGTCTAACAAACCGAGTTGAATTTTTTGAGGAGGTGACTAATGTGCTAGATAGGGGAGTGTGTGTGGATGTTATTTATATGGACTTCCAGAAGGCTTTCGATAAGGTTCCACATAAGAGACTGTTAATAAAATGAGAGCACATGGAATTGGAGGCAATCTATTAATTTGGATAGGGAATTGGTTGGGATGTAGGAGGTAGAGAATTGGGATAATGGGAATGTACTCATATTGACAGGATGTGACTGGTGGTGTCCCCCAGGGATCCGTAGTAAGGCCACAGCTTTTCACTATATTTATAAATGACTTGCAAAGGGACATTAATAGATTTTAAGTGAGTGGGAAAAATTCTGGCAGATGGAGTTCAATGTGGGGAAGTGTGAGGTCATCCACTTTGGACCTAAGAACGACAGATCAGAGTATTTTCTAAATGGTGAGAAGCTCGGAACTGTGGAGGAGCAGAGAGATTTAGGGGTCCGAGTACAGAAATCACTAAACACTAGTGGACAGGCACAAAAAATAATTTAAAATGCTAATATAATGTTGGCCTTTATCTCCAGGGCTGGAATACAGAGGGGTGGAAGTTATGTTACAGAGCTCTGGTTAGATCCCATCTGGAGATACTGTGTTCAGTTCTGGGCACCGCACCTCAGGACAGATAGATTGGCCTGGGAGGGGGAGCAGTGCAGATTCACCAGAATGATTCCTGGACTAAGAGGGTTTAATTATAAGGTCAGGTTGCATAGACTAGGCTTATATTCCCTTGAGTATATACGATTAAGGGGTGATCTAATTGAAGTGATTAAGATGATCAAAAGAGTTGACAGGATAGTTAGAGAGAAACTGACCCAGTATCTGAAATCTCTCCTCATAACTATAGTTTCCCATCGCTGGGTCAGTAGAGTTGTCATTCTTGGAAGATGAGATAGAATCGGCTGAAGATCTTCCTTCATCCAAATCTATCTTGTCAACTTCATTGCAATTCTTCCATGAGGGCTGATTATTTTATTCTAACAGCTTGTTTAATTTCTTTTTTGAAGGATTGTACCTTTTTCACACGGAAGGAAATCCTGCGGTGAGTAATACACGTCAGTTGTCTGTGTTTAACACCAACCATCGAGGGCCCCGATGTCATCTCCACGCTCAGTTAAAAATCAGCGTAGACCATGGTTCCCTTTCAAGTGTGTCAAATTTTGTCTGATAATCGCTCCTGTGAATCATAGAATTATAGAAAATTTACAGCACAGAAGGAGGCCATTCAGCCCATCAAGTCCACGACAGCCGAAAATGAGCCACCCAACCTAATCCCACTTTCCTGCACTTGGTCCGTAGCCCTGTAGGTTACGGCTCTTCAGGTGTACATCCAAGTACTTTTTAAATGAGTTGAGGGTTTCTGCCTCTCCCACCCTTTCAGGCAGTGAGTTCCAGACCCCCACCACCCTCTGGGTGAAAAAATGTTTCCTCAGCTCGCCTCTAATCCTTCTACCAATCACTTTAAATCTATTTCCCTGGTTATTGATCTCTCTGCTAAGGGAAATAGGTCCTCCCTATCACTCTATCTGGGCCCCTCATAATTTTATACACCTCAATTAAATCTTCGCTCAGCCTTCTCTGTTCCAAAGGAAACAACCCCAGCCTATCCAATCTTTCCTCATAGCTAAAATTCTCCAGTCCTGACAACATCTCCGTAAATCTCCTCTGCACCCTCTCTAGTGCAATTACATCCTTCCTGTAATGTGGTGACCAGAACTGTATGCAGTACTCAAGCTGTTGCCTAACTAGTGTTTTATACAGTTCTACCATAACCTTCCTGTTCTTATATTCTATGCCTTGGCTAATAAAGGAAAGTATCACTTCTTATGCCTTCATAACCACTTTATCTACCCGCCTTGCAACCTTCAGGGATCTGTGGACATGCACTTCCCCAACACCTCTCAGTATCCTCCCATTTATTGAGTATTCCCTTCCCTTGTTTGCCCTCCCCAAGGAAAGAGTAGGGCCTATTTGAGACCAAAAAGGTAACTATATGTTGAGGCGGAAGATGTGGGTCTGGTTCTTAATGAATACTTTGCATCTGTCTTCACAAAAGAGAGGGACAATGCAGAGATTGTAGTTAAGGAGGAGGAGTGTGAAATATTGGATGGGATAAACATAGTGAGAGAGGAAGTATTAAGTGGATTGGCATCTTTGAAATGCTCTTTGAATACAGGTGTGGTGCCGGAGGATTGGAGGACTGCTAACGTCATACCGTTGTTCAAAAAGGGAGAGGGATAGACCGAGTAATTACAGCCAATCGGTCTAACCTCGGTGGTGGGCAAATTATTGGAAACAATTCTGAGGGACACGATAAACTGTCACTTAGAAAGGCACGGAGTAATCAAGGACAATCAGCATGGATTTGTTAAGAAAGGTCGTGTCTGACTAAATTGATTGAATTTTTTGAGGGGGTAACAAGGAGGGTCGATGAGGGTAATACGTTTGATGTAGTCTACATGGATTTTAGCAAGGCTTTTGACAAGGTCCCACATGGCAGACTGGTCAAAAAAGCACAAGTCCATGGGATCTAAGGGAGAGTGGCAAGTTGGATCCAAAATTTGCTCAGTGACAGGAAGCAAAGGGTAATAGTCAATGGGTGTCTTTGTGACTGGAAGGCTGTTGCCAGTGGGGTTCCACAAGGCTCAGTACTGGGTCCCTTGCTTTTTGTGGTATATATTAATGATTTGGACTTAAATGTAGGGCATGATTAAGAAGTTTGCAGATGATACGAAAATTGGCCGTGTGGTTGATAGTGAGGAGGAAAGCTGTAGACTGCAGGAAGATATCAATGGACTGGTCAGGTGGGCAGAAAAGTGGCAAATGGAATTCAATCCAGAGAAGTTTGAGGTAATGCATTTAGAATCATAGAATCATAGAAAATTTATGGGAACATGTTTACTCTGAACCCCTTGGGCTCAATTTTCAAATAGAAGTGGGTTGGGGGTGGGGGGCAATGAAAACCGGGAATAATCGGAGCAGGTAAGGAAGCCGGCTCCAACCCACCAACTTCCGAGTTTCACCCAAACACATCAGGGATCTGGAAGTCCCGTCGGCAATTAAAGCCGGTGGGCTGATATTTAAAGCCGGTGGGCTGATATTTAAAGCTGGGGGCTGATATTTAAAGCCGGTGGGCTGATATTTAAAGCCGGTGGGCTGATATTTAAAGCCGGTGGGCTGATATTTAAAGCCGGTGGGCTGATATTTAAAGCAGTTATTAAGATAGTTAAACTTGTTAAAATACTTAATTTTATGGTGATTGTGGCAGAGAAAGGGTTTACATTCTGCCTCGATGTGTTTCCCGTGCTGGGTGAAACACGCCATGGGGAACGAGTCGGGTTTCAGCCGCAGCCATTTGGACATTTAAATCCCTGTTTGACAGATGGGGATAAAAGGTGAGTTATTGCAGCAGGGCACTCAGTTCTCTCAGACAAACTTTTGGCCGGGAGATCTTTGTGTTTAGACTGAGTTTCCACTCAGAATTCTCCTGTTTACATATTTACCAACTTTTTGGACCCCCCCAAAATGACACCATCAGGTTGGGGGGCTCAATGGTTCCCGTACCTGTGCCCCCATTCCACTCAGGCAGGAGTTGGACTCCTCCATCCTCTGCGCGATTATGGAGAGTGCGCGTGGCACCTGTTCCAGCAACTCGCAAATGTGCTGCTGCCCCTCGATCATTCTCCTTTTAAAGGATGGCCCCCAGGGTTCAGCATCTGTGGCCAGCTGAGCAGAGCCTGGAGAGGAGTGCTCCCACTGACGCAGACTCTCCACAGCTGCCCCTGTCACCGGTGTCTGCTCCTGCTCACATTGGATCAGGAGTGGGTGGGTGGTAGTGGTGGGGTCACAAATGGTTAGGTAGGACGTGCTGAGGAAGTGCAGGTAAGTTGAGAATGAGCCTTAGGTGGGTGTGAGGAGTGATGTGATGGAGTAGTGTTGGCAGTGCAGAATGAGTTGGGGGGTGGGGGCGGTGATGTGGAAGATGGAATGTAGGAGAATGAGTAAGTGTACTCACTTTGACTGACCTAGTTAGGTCATTGAAGCGCTTCCTGCACTGGATCCATGTGCGGGAGATGTTGCTGCTGCTGGTGACCTCCTCTGCCACCTCGAGCCAGGCCTTCTTGGTGGCAGAGGAAGGGCATTCCTCCCGTCCGCTGGGTAAAAAATTACCCTCCCCCTCCTCACCCCGGCCAAAAGCACCCGGAGTGAGGCATCGCTGAATCTTGGAGCAGCCTTTCCCCTGTGCTGCTCCATATTGAGTGTTCTTGGTCTTTGTTCCAGCAAAATCCACTGGAGCAATGGCCCTTTAAATCCAGACTCTCCAGCTGCCTGTCATGTGGGTGTGCAGTCCACCCACTGCGCAGCTTTTGGACAGCAAACCCGGAAACAGGATTAAGGGCCACCAATTAAGTCGTCATCACTTAGGGAAAGGTAAGTTTTGATTATCCGGGTTTGCCGCGTGCCCGTTGACCCACCACCCCCTGCTGCCACCCCCTCGCCCTTTGAAAATTGAGCCCCTTTACTCTCCCCCTTGAATCTCCCCCTTGAATCTCCCCCTTGAATGCCTCCCACTGCTCTGACACTGATTTACCTTCAAGTAGCTGTTTCCAGTCCACTTTTGCTAAATCACTTCTCAGCTTAGTAAAATTGGCCTTTCCCCAATTGAGAACTTTAAGTCCTTTTCCTATGCTAAAACTAACTGAATTATGATCACTACCAACAAAATACTCTCCCACTGATACTCCTTCCACCTGCCCAGCCTCATTTCCTAAAACTAAATCCAGAACTGCCCCCTCTCTTGTTGGGCTTGCTATATCCTGGCTAAAAAAGTTCTCCTGAATGCAATTTCAGAATTCTGCTCCCTCTATACTTTTCACACTGTTTGTATCCCAGTTAATATTGGGGTAGTTGAAATCCCCTATTACTGCCCTATTGTTTTTGCACTTCTCAGAAATTTGCCGACATATTTGCTCTTCTATCTCCCTCTGACTGTTTGGGGGTCTATAGTTAACTCCCAGCAGTGACTGTCCCTTTTTTGTTCCTTAACTGAACCCATAAGGCCTCATTTGATGCTCCTTCTAACATATCATCCTCCTCACAGCCGTAATTGTTTCTTTAACCAATATTGCCACCCCCCCTCCTTTTTTATCCCCTCTCTGTCTCGTCTGAACACCCTGTAACCAGGAATGTTGAGCTGCCATTCCTGCCCCTCTTTAAGCCATGTTTCAGTAATAGCGATGATATCGTACTGCCGCGTGTCTATCTGTGCCCTCAGCTCATCACCTGATTCACTAGACTCCTTGCATTGAGGTCTACACCATTAAGCACTGCCAAACTCTTTTGTTGTCTATTTTCTAGCCTTTGTTTCCTCTGCCTTCCAAACTCGCTTACGAATTTTCTGCCTTCTATTTCCAGCTCTGCTTCTCTCCCTTCTGAATCTACACTCAGGTTCCCATCCCCATGCCAAGCTAGTTTAAACCCTCCCCAACAGCACTTGCAAACCTTTTCCGCAAGGATATTGGTCCCGGCCCAGTTGAGATGCAACCCGTCCGGCCTGTACAGGTCCCACCTCCCCCAGGACTGGTCCCAATGCCCCAGGAATCTAAAGCCCTCCCTCCTGCACCATCTCTCCAGCCACGCATTCATCTACACTCTCCTCCTATTTCTATACTCACCTGCGTGTGGCGCAGGGAGTGATCCGGAGATTACTACCTTTGAGGTCCTGCTTATTAATCTCTTTCCTAATTCCTTAAAATCTGCCTGCAGGATCTCATCCCTCTTTCTACCTATGTCGTTGGTACCAATATGGACCATGACCTCTGGCTCTTCACCCTCCCCCTCAGAATGTTCTGCAGCCACTCAGTGACATCCTTGATCCTGGCACCAGGGAGGCAACATACCATCCTGGAATCATGTCTGCGGCCGCAGAAACACCTGTCTGTTCCCCTAACTATAGAATCCCCTATCATTATCGCTCTCCTGACCTTTCTCCTCCCCCCACCCTGTACAGCTGAGCCACCCATGGTGCTGTGGACTTGGCTCTGGCTGCACTCTCCAGAGGAACCCTCTCCCTCAGCAGTATTCAGAATACCAGTTTGAGAATGAGATGCCCTCAGGGGTCTCCTGCACTACCTGCCTGCTCCTCCTTGTCTGTCTGATGGTCACCCAGTCCAACACAGCAACTGCATTGCCCTCATCGACCCTCTCTGTTACCTCATCAAAAAACTCTATCAAGTTAGTTAAACACAATTTGCCTTTAACAAATCCGTGCTGGCTTTCCCTAATCAATCCACACTCGTTCAAGTGACTGTTAATTCTGCCCAAATTATCATTTCTAAATTTTCCCCACCACTGAGGTTAAACTGACTGGCCTGTAGTTGCTGGGTTTATCCTTACACCCTTTTTTGAACAAGGGTGTAACATTTGCAATTCTCCAGTCCTCTGGCACCACCCCCGTATCTACGGATGTTTGGAAGATTATGGTCTGTACCTCCGCAATTTTCACCCTTACTTCCCTCAGCAACTTAGAATGCAAACCATCTGGACCGGGTGACTTGCCTACTTTAAGTACAGCCAGCCTTTCTAGTACCTCTTCTTTATCAATTTTTTGCCCATCCAGTATATCAGCTACATCTTTCTTTACTGAGACTGCGGCAGCATCTTCTTCCTTGGTAAAGACAGATGCAAAGTACTCATTTAATATCTCAGCCATCCCCTCTGCCTCCATGAGTAGATCTCCTTTATGGTCCCTAATCGGTCCCACCCCTCCTCTTACTACCCGTTTACTGTTTACATGCCTGTAGAAGACTTTTGGATTCCCTTTTATGTTTGCCGCCAGTCTATTCTCATACTCTCTCTTTGCCCCTCATTTCCTTTTTCACTTCCCCTCTGAACTTTCTATATTCTGCCTGGTTCTCACTTGTATTATCAACCTGACTTCTGTCATACACCCTTCTTTTTTGCTTCATCTTACTCTCTATCTCTTTTGTCATCCAGGGAGCTCTGGCTTTAGTTGCCCTGCCTTTCTCCCCCGTGGGAATGCACCAAGATTGTATCCGAATCATCTCCTCCTTAAAGGCAACCCATTGTTTGATTACAGTTTTGCCGGACAATCTTTGATTCCAATTTACTCATTCTCAACCCACTGAAATTGGCCCTCCTACAATTGAGTATTTTTACTTTAGAGTGGTCCATGTCCTTTTCCATAGCTATTCTAAATCTTATGATACTACCCCTGTTCCCTAAATGTTCCCCCACTGACACTTGCTCCACTTGGCCCTCGTCATTCCCCAGAACCAAATCCAGCAAAGCCTCCTTCCTCATTGGGCTGGAAATGTACTGGTCAAGAAAGTTCTCCTGAACATATTTCAAAAATTCCTCCCCCTCTTTGCCCCTTATATTATTACTATCCCAGTACCTACATAATCGATATTAAGATAGTTGAAATCCCCCGTTATCACTACTCTATAGCTTTTGCAACTCTCTGTAATTTCCTGGCAAATTTGCTCCTCTATATCCTTCCCACCAGTTGATGGCCTATAGAATACACCCAGTAGTGTAATGGCACCTCTATTGTTTCTTAACTCTAACCATGACCCTCCAGGACATCCTCTCTCTCCAGGACTGCAATATTCTCCTTAATCAATACTATCATATCCCCCCCTCCTTTCTTTCCTGAACACCTTGTATCCAGGAATATTTAGTATCCAATTCTGCCCTTTTTTGAGCCAGGTCTCTATTGTCACCATGACATCGTATTCCCATGTGGCTATTTGCGCCTTCAGCTCACCAACTTTGTTCACCACGCTTCGTGTGTTTACACACTTGCACTGCAAACCAGTCTTAGACTTTTTTGTACTCTCTCTTAGTCTGATCCCACCTAATACTGGACTATTTCCGATTCTAGTGCCACCTTTCTCTCCCAATCCTTTGTGCCCCTTATTTTTCCTTTCCAATGCTAAGACCAGGTGCCCATCCCCCTGCCAAATTAGTTTAAACCCCCCCCCCCCACAGCACCAATGAACCTCCCCACGAGAACATTGGTCCCAGCTCTGTTGAGGTGCATCCCTTCCAGCCTGTATAGGTCCCACCTCCCCCAGAATTGGTCCCAATGCCCCAGGAATCGAAAGCCCTCCCTCCTGCACCATCTCTCCAGCCACACATTCATGCTCTATCTTCCTGTTTCTATGCTCACCAGCATGTGGCAACAGGAGTAATCCGGAGATTATGTCCTGTCCACAAAAAGCAGGACAAATCCAATCCGGCCAATTACCGCCCCATCAGTCTACTCTCAATCATCAGCAAAGTGATGGAAGGTGTCGTCGACAGTGCTATCAAGCGGCACTTACTCACCAATAACCTGCTCACCGATGCTCAGTTTGGGTTCCACCAGGACCACTCGGCTCCAGACCTCATTACAGCCTTGGTCCAAACATGGACAAAAGAGCTGAATTCCAGAGGTGAGGTGAGAGTGACTGCCCTTGACATCAAGGCAGCATTTGACCGAGCGTGGCATCAAGGAGCCCTAGTAAAATTGAAGTCAATGGGAATCATGGGGAAAACTCTCCAGTGGCTGAAGTCATACCTAGCACAAAGGAAGATGGTAGTGGTTGTTGGAGGCCAATCATCTCAGCCCCAGGACATTGCTGCAGGAGTTCCTCAGGACAGTGTCCTGGGCCCAACCATCTTCAGCTGCTTCAACAATGACCTTTCCTCCATCATAAGGTCAGAAATAGGGATGTTTGCTGATGATTGCACAGTGTTCAGTTCCATTCACAACCCATCAGATAATGAAGCAGTCCATGCCCGCATGCAGCAAGACCTGGACAATATCCAGGCTTGGGCTGATAAGTGGCAAGTAACATTCGCGCCAGATAAGTGCCAGGCAATGACCATCTCCAATAAGAGAGAGTCCAACCACCTCCCCTTGATATTCAACGGCATTACCATCGCCGAATCCCCCACCATCAACATCCTGGGGGTCACCATTGACCAGAAACTTAACTGGACCAGCCACATAAATACTGTGGCTACAAGAGCAGGTGAGAGGCTGGGTATTCTGTGGTGAGTGACTCACCTCCTGACTCCCCAAAGCCTTTCCACCATCTACAAGGCACAAGTCAGGAGTGTGATGGAATACTCTCCACTTGCCTGGATGAGTGCAGCTCCAACAACACTCAAGAAACTCGACACCATCCAGGATAAAGCAGCCCGTTTGATTGGCACCCCATCCACCACCCTAAACATTCACTCCCTTCACCACCGGCACACAGTGGCTGCAGTGTGTACCATCCACAGGATGTACTGCAGCAACTCGCCAAGGCTTCTTCGACAGCACCTCCCAAACCAGCGACCTCTACCACCTAGAAGGACAAGGGCAGCAGTGCATGGGAACAACACCACCTGCACGTTCCCCTCCATGTCACACATCATCCCAACTTGGAAATATGTCACCCTTCGTTTATCGTCGCTGGGTCAAAATCCTGGAACTCCCCTTCCTAATAGCACATTGGGAGAACATTCACCACACAGACTGCAGCGTTTCAAGAAGGCGGCTCACGACCACCTTCTCGAGGGCAATTAGGGATGGGCAATAAATGCCGGCCTCGCCAGCGACGCCCACATCCCATGAATCAAATTTTAAAAAATTATTACCCTTGAGGTCCTGCTTCTTAATTTCTTTCCTAACTCCTTAAAATCTGCCTGCAGGACCTCATCCCTCTTTCTACCTATGTTGTTGGTACCTGTATGGACCACGACCTCTGGCTGTTCACCCTCCCCCTCCAGAATGTTCTGCAGGCGCTCAGTGATATCCTTGACCCTGGCACCAGGGAGGCAGCATACATTTAGACAAGTTGGGTGGAATGTGAGCTGTGACGAGGATGCAAAGAGGCTCTAATGTGATTTAGACAAGTTGGGTGAGTGGGCAAGAACATGGCAGATGCAGTATAACGTGGATAAATGTGAGGTTATCCACTTTGGTTGTAAAAACAGAAAGGCAGATTATTATCTGAATGGTGATAGATTGGGAAAAGGGGAGGTGCAAAGAGACCTGGGTGTCCTTGTACACCAGTCGCTGAAAGCCAGCATTCAGGTGCAGCAAGCAGTTAGGAATGTGAATGGTATGTTGGCCTTCATTGCAAGAGGATTTGAGTATAGGAACAGGGATGTCTTATTGCAGTTATACAGGGCCTTGGTGAGACCACATCTGGAGTATTGTGTGCAGTTTTGGTCTCCTTATCTGAGGAAGGATGTCCTTGCCATGGAGGGAGTGCAACAAAGGTTTACCAGACTGATTCCTGGGATGGCAGGACTGATGTATGAGGAGAGATTGGGTCGACTAGGCCTATATTCACTCGAGTTTAGAAGAGTGAGAGGGGATCTCATCGAAACATCTAAAATTCTAACAGGACTAGACAGACTAGATGCAGGGAGGATGTTCCCGATGGCTGGGGAGTCCAGAACCAGGGGTCACAGTCTCAGGATACGGGGTATGCCATTTAGAACCGAGATGAGGAGAAATTTCTTCACTCAGAGGATGGTGAACCTGTGGAATTCTTTACCACAGAAGGCAGTGGAGGCCAAGTCATTAGATGTGTTCAAGAAGGAGATAGATATATTTCTTAATACTAAAGGGATCAAGGGATATGGGAAAAAGCGGGAACAGGGTACTGAGTTAGACGATCAGCCATGATCATTGCGAATGGTGGTGCAGGCCCGAAGGGCCGAATGGCCGACTCTTGCTCCTATTTTCTATGTTACCATCCTGGAATCACGTCTGTGGCCACAGAAACACCTGTCTGTTCCCCTAACTATTGAATCCCCTATCACTATCACTCTCCTGACCTTTTTCCTCCCCCCCCCCAACCCCGTACAGCTGAGCCATCCATGGTGCGGTGGTCTTAGTCCTGGCTGCACTCCCCAGAGGAACCCTCTCCTTCATCAGGTTTGAGAGCGAGATGCCCTCACAGGTCTCCTGCACTACCTGCCTGGTCCTCCTTGTCTGTCTGGTGGTCACCCAGTCCCTCTCTGCCTGCACTCTCTAAAGCTGTGGGTTGACCACCTCCTGAAACGTGCTATCCACTAAACTCTCAGCCTCGGGGATGCTCTGCAGTGACTCCAGCTGCTGCTCAAACTCCGAGACCCGAAGCTCGAGCTCCTCCAGCTGACGACACTTCCTGCACCTGTGGTTGTCCAGGACATGGGAAGCATCCTGGAGTTCCCAAATGGCACAGGATGTGCATTCGATGGGTCTGAGGTTTCCTGCCGTGCCTCGATTTATTAGATTATTAACTAAACTTAAGAGAAATAAACTTAGACTTAAAAAAAAACACTCACCAGATCCTCACTAATCAGCTCCGTCCCTTGTGCTGACATCACTTTAGGTTTCTTCCTCGCTCCCCGGGCCTCGTTTTTTACCTGCTCCGATGTTCCAATGCTCCGCCTCGCGGGTCCGCGCTCGCTCTTGACTCAGGGCTTACTAGTATTGTAGTAATAATGTTACTCGATACCTGAGTAGTTGTATATGGCTAGTATTGTAGTATAATATTACTCGATACCTGAGTAGTTGTATATGGTTAGTATTGTAGTAATAATGGGGCATGTTTTGCTCGAGCATGGCATCAGTGTGCCCCATTTGTTAGATTTTTTCCTCATCCTTCAGCTCGAAAATGATTTGTGCTGCAAACTGCTGGAAGTGTGAGCTGATAATGGAACGGCAAGGGCAACAAGGCATCTGGGACCTCAGTGAATGACGGGACCAAAGGCCCATCTCCTTAACTAATGAGATTTAAGGATTGAGAAATAAACAGAGGAATGACGGAAAAGGAATTAGAGTGAATTAGAATCAAATTAGATACAGAATGAGAAATAAAGAGAGGGAAAGAAAGATTGGGTTAAGAGAGAGAGAAAAAAGAGACAGAAAGGAAAAGTAAGACTTTAAAAAAAAATTAAATTTTAAATATCTCAAACACCATTTACTGCATGCAGGCATGAGACTCCACAACTCAAATTGGTCTCTTATTGGGCCGAAGAGATTGAGTGGCATTGTCAGAACATAAATCTCCTTATTGAAAGGGTCCTTACGCTTTTAAGTACTAGCCCTAACTTTCTGAGGCAAGTTTAATTTGTTTTAACAGCGGAAATGCAGCAATTTCTTGAAATCCACAGGGAGATTGACAGCGAGCTCCCATTTTTGCAAGGCTAACGGCAGAGCGGCACAGGTCACCCAGCAATTTGTGGCGATTTTCAACACAAGGCGTATCTCATCCTCAGCACAAATTGCTAGATTATTTACACACTAATAACAGTGTGCTCATTATACTCACAGTTATCTTCCCAGCAAAGTCTGAGCCATTGTTACCTGACTCCTGAGTAATTGTATACGGTTAGTATTATCGTAATAATGTTACTCGATACCTGAATAGTTGTATACAGCTAGTATTATAGTAATAATGTTACTCAATACTTGAGTTGTATATGGTTAGTTTTATAGTAATAATGTTACTTGTTACCTGAATAGTTGTATATCATAATAGCATAGTAAGTACAGCACAGGAGGAGGCCATTTGGCCCATCATGTCCTTGTCAGCTCTTTGAAAGAGCAATTAAATTAATCCCACTCCCCTACTCCTTCCCCATAGCCCTGTAAATTTTTTCCCTTCAAGTATTTTGAAAGTTACTATTGAATCTGTTTCCACCGCCCTTTCAGGCAGTGAATTCCAGATCACAACAACTCGCTGCCTAAAAAAATGTTTCCTCATGTCGCCTCGGGCTCTTTTGCCGATCACCTTAAATCTGTGTCCTCTGGTTACTGACCCTTCTACCACTGGAAACAGTTTCTCCTTATTTACTCCGTCAAAACTGTTCATGATTTTGAACACCTCGATCAAATCTCCTCTTAACCTTCTCTGTTCTAAGGAGAACAATCACAGCTTCTCCAGTCTCTCCACATAACTGAAGTCCCTCATCCCTGGAACCATTCTAGTAAATCTCTTCTGCACCCTCTCCAAGACCTTCACATCCTTCCTAAAGTGCGGTGCCCAGAATTGAACTCAATACTCCAGCTGAGGCCTAACCAGAGTTTTATAAAGGTTTGGCATAACTTCCTTGCTTTTGTACTCTGTGCCTCCATCAATAAAGCCCAGGCTTCCATATACCTTTTTAACAGCTTTCTCAACTTGTCCTGCCACCTTCAAAGATTTGTGTACATACACCCCCAGGTCTCTCTGTTCCTGCACCCCATTTAAAATTGTACCATTTAGTTTCTATTGCCTCTCCTCATTCTTCCTACCAAAATGTATCACTTCACACTTCTCTGCGTTAAATTTAATCAGCCATGTGCCTGTCCATTTCATCAGTCTGTTTTTGTCCTCCTGAAGTCTGTCACTATCCTCCACATTGTTTACTACATTCCCGAGTTTTGTGTCATCGGCAAACTTTGAAATTATACCCTCTACACCCAAGTCCAGGTCATTAATATATATCAAAAAGAGCAGTGGTCCTAATACTGACCCCTGGGGAACATCTCTGTACACTTCCCTCCAGTCTGAAAAACAACCATTCACCACTACTCTCTGCTTTCTGTCCCTTAGCCAATTTTGTATTCACGCTGCCAAAGTA
Source organism: Heptranchias perlo (assembly GCF_035084215.1). NCBI lineage: Eukaryota > Metazoa > Chordata > Chondrichthyes > Hexanchiformes > Hexanchidae > Heptranchias > Heptranchias perlo. Next base: position 1,994,123 of record NC_090353.1, on the reverse strand, counting down.
TTATAGTACTAATGTTACTCGACACCTCAATAGTTGTATACGATTAGTATTATAGTAATAATGTTACCCCAACAGCTCAATAGTTGTATACGATTAGTATTATAGTAATAATGTTACCCCAACAGCTCAACAGTTGTATACGATTAGTATTATAGTAATAATGTTACCCCAACAGCTCAATAGTTGTATACGATTAGTATTATAGTAATAATGTTACCCCAACAGCTCAACAGTTGTATACGATTAGTATTATAGTAATAATGTTACCCCAACAGCTCAATAGTTGTATACGATTAGTATTATAGTAATAATGTTACCCCAACAGCTCAATAGTTGTATACGATTAGTATTATAGTAATAATGTTACCCCAACAGCTCAATAGTTGTATACGATTAGTATTATAGTAATAATGTTACCCCATTGCAATGGGATCTTGATAAATTGGGCCAGTGGGCCGATGAATGGCAGATGGAGTTTAATTTAGATAAATGTGAGGTGCTGCATTTTGGTAGATCGAATCGGGCCAGGACCTACTCCGTTAATGGTAGGGCGTTGGGGAGAGTTATAGAACAAAGAGATCTGGGAGTACAGATTCATAGCTCCTTGAAAGTGGAGTCACAGGTGGATAGGGTGGTGAAGAAGGCATTCAGCATGCTTGGTTTCATTGGTCAGAACATTGAATGCAGGAGTTGGGATGTCTTGTTGAAGTTGTACAGGGCATTGGTGAGGCCACACTTGGAGTACTGTGTACAGTTCTGGTCACCCTATTATAGAAAGGATATTATTAAACTAGAAAGAGTGCAGAAAAGATTTACGAGGATGCTACCGGGACTTGATGGTTTGACTTACAGGGAGAGGTTAGACAGACTGGGACTTTTTTCCCTGGAGAGTAGGAGGTTAAGGGGAGATCTTATAGAAGTCTATAAAATAATGAGGGGCATAGATAAGGTCGATAGTCAAAATCTTTTCCCAAAGGTAGGGGAGTCTATAACGAGGGGGCACAGATTTAAGGTGAGAGGGGAGAGATACAAAAGGGTCCAGAGGGGCAATTTTTTCACTCAAAGGGTGGTGAGTGTCTGGAACGAGCTGCCAGAGGCAGTAGTAGAGGCGGGTACAATTTTGTCTTTTAAAAAGCATTTGGACAGTTACATGGGTAAGATGGGTATCGAGGGATATGGGCCAAGTGCAGGCAATTGGGACTAGCTTAGTGGTATAAACTGGGCGACATGGACATGTTGGGCCGAAGGGCCTGTTTCCATGTTGTAACTTCTATGATTCTATGATTCTATAACACCTCAATAGCTGTTTACGATTAGTATTATAGTAATAATGTTACCCCAACAGCTCAATAGTTGTATACGATTAGTATTATTGTGATAATGTTACCCCAACAGCTCAATAGTTGTATACGATTAGTATTATAGTAATAATGTTACCCCAACAGCTCAACAGTTGTATACGATTAGTATTATAGTAATAATGTTACCCCAACAGCTCAACAGTTGTATACGATTAGTATTATAGTAATAATGTTACCCCAACAGCTCAATAGTTGTATACGATTAGTATTATAGTAATAATGTTACCCCAACAGCTCAATAGTTGTATACAATTAGTATTATAGTAATAATGTTACCCCAACAGCTCAATAGTTGTATACGATTAGTATTATAGTAATAATGTTACCCCAACACCTCAATAGCTGTTTACGATTAGTATTATAGTAATAATGTTACCCCAACAGCTCAATAGTTGTATACGATTAGTATTATTGTGATAATGTTACCCCAACAGCTCAATAGTTGTATACAATTAGTATTATAGTAATAATGTTACCCCAACAGCTCAACAGTTGTATACGATTAGTATTATAGTAATAATGTTACCCCAACAGCTCAATAGTTGTATACGATTAGTATTATAGTAATAATGTTACCCCAACAGCTCAATAGATGTATACGATTAGTATTATAGTAATAATGTTACCCCAACAGCTCAATAGTTGTATACAATTAGTATTATAGTAATAATGTTACCCCAACACCTCAATAGCTGTTTACGATTAGTATTATAGTAATAATGTTACCCCAACAACTCAATAGTTGTATACGATTAGTATTATAGTAATAATGTTACCCCAACAGCTCAATAGTTGTATACGATTAGTATTATAGTAATAATGTTACCCCAACACCTCAATAGTTGTATACGATTAATATTATAGTAATAATGTTACCCCAACAGCTCAATAGTTGTATACGATTAGTATTATAGTAATAATGTTACCCCAACAGCTCAATAGTTGTATACGATTAGTATTATAGTAATAATGTTACCCCAACACCTCAATAGCTGTTTACGATTAGTATTATAGTAATAATGTTACCTGATACTGCAGTTGTGTACAGTTGCAACTGAACACTTGAAGTAAAGGTTGGCCCAACAATCCTGGAATTTCCAGGGCATGCCAGCAATCTAAGGGTTAAATTTGTAGGGTGGAGTCACGGTTAGGGCTGATTGCACCATCTCTGTGGAAAGGGTTTGATGGGTAAATGATGTCATCTCATTTCTTTATTTTTTTCCTTATTTTATGCCAGTGTGCTTCACACTAATAAAGTCACTTCAGTTGTGTGTGTGCTCTGCTGTTCAAGGGATGAATATATCGAGAGCTACTAGGAATGATGAACTTGAAGACGTGATATGTTGGAGGGATTAATGGGGAATATGGGTCAAAGTGGAGTAAGGGACATAAAGGTAGCCTTAGGTACAACATATCTGGTACAACATGCTGTGACCCTGTGTGCGGACGAGTTATTGCAAATCCGCACTCAGCGAGCTGCTGATGTCCATCGTGGGATTTGCCAGGTCACCACAAGGAGTATGTAGGAAGGCCGGACACTCCAAGCTCCTGTCACCAGTCACCTCTATTGGAATGATTGGCAGCAGCTTGTGGTGCTCTGGTCAGCCAGGGTTCCTCGATGCATCCACTTGGCAGCTAAAGATCTGCGGCACTCGGAGATTAGGTGAGAAAATGACTGAACAACAAAAGAGAGTTCACTATTTGGAACACTCGTGTGACAAGGCAAGTCAATGAAATCGTTTTTTGGGTCTTTAGTAAAACGCTGAGTACTCTCACTTTCTTTCCAGATTGTTCCACCGCTACCGAGACCTGGCTCCACAGCTGGTACCACTCGATTACAAGAACAATCCTGACGTGAAGATCCCATATGAATTGATCAGCAGCATGCCTGAACTGAAGGTAGTCAGGGTGTGGGAAACCACAGCTTGTGCCAAGAGCACTCTCACTGGCCGGCCCTGAATAATTCAGCCAGTACTAATTGACAGGATCTTTGAGGATTGCTCCAGCAACCTAACACCCACAAGAGACCAGGGGACTGGCTTGAAAATGAAATGTAATCTCCACCTGTCCAGAGATGGGAACTGAGCAGAATATCATTAACAGTTCATTTACTGGTCATGGTGTGTGTTGTGTTAATCATAAGGGGTTCCCATTTATCAAATCATTTGTTTATTTAATGAAATTGCATCAAGTGGAGATCCCCAAATCCCAACACAACCAAATTAACGTGAAGCCCTCAAAACCCAATAAACCAAAACCACCTGAACCCCCAAAACCCAATGCAACCAGAATCCCCCAAAACCCATCGCAACCAATACAAACCTGAACCCCTAAAATCAACACAACCAAAACAGCCGGAACCCCAAAACGCATTCAGAAACATTGAGAGTGACATACTAAAGTCAGAATCGAGAGTCTTAAACTTAAATAAAGCCAGTTACTTAGATATGAGGGGCGAGTTGGCTAAGGTAGATTGGGGAATTAGATTAAAGGGTGTGACAGTTGATAAACAATGGCAAACATTTAAAGAAATATTTCAATATTATCAACAAATATACATTCCATTGAGAAATAAAAACTCCACAGGAAAAGTGATTTATCCGTGGCTAACTAAAGAAGTTAAGGATCGTATTAGATTAAAAGAAGAGGCTTATAATGTTGCCAAGGAGAGTAGGAAGCCTGAGGATTGGGAGAGTTTTAGAAACCAGCAAAGGACGACCAAAAAATTGATAAAAAGGGAGAAAATAGAATATGAGAGTAAACTAGCAAGAAATATAAAAACGGATTGTAAGAGCTTCTACAGGTGTGTAAAAAGGAAGAGAGTAGTGAAAGTAAATGTTGGTCCCTTAGAGGCTGAGACAGGAGAAATTATAATGGGGAATCAGGAAATGGCAGATGCGTTAAACAAATATTTTGTATCTGCCTTCACAGTAGAAGACACAAAAAACATACCAGAAATAGTGGGGAATCAAGGGTCTAATGAGAGTGAGGAACGTAAAGTAATTAATATCAGTAGAGAAAAAGTACTGGAGAAACTAAAGGGACTAAAAGCCCATCAATCCCCTGGACCTGATGGCCTCCATCCCAGGGTTCTAAAAGAGGAGGCTGCAGAGATAGTGGATATTGGTTGTGATCTTCCAAAATTCCCTAGATTCTAGAACGGTCCCTGTGGATTGGAAGGTAGCAAATGTAACCCCACTATTCAAGAAAGAAGGGAGAGAGAAAACAGGGAACTACAGGCCAGTTATCCTGACATCAGTCGTCGGGAAAATGCTGGAATCCATTATTAAGGAAGTGGTAACAGGGCACTTAGAAAATTATAATATGATTAGGCAGAGTCAACATGGTTTTATGAAAGGGAAATCATGTTTGACAAATTTATTATAGTTTTTTGAGGATGTAACTAGTAGGGTAGATAAAGGGGAACCAATTGATGTCGTATATTTGGATTTTCAAAAGGCATTCGATAAGGTGCCACATAAAAGGGCTAAACAACACGCAGTGTGTGACGCTCAGTGCTAGCTCACAACTTACTCTCTGCCTCTCACTACAAGCCTGATGCCATGTTTCGATGGTGAAAGTTTCACTCTATCGTTTAATGTATTATGTCACTGCCGGGCACTGTTCTCTAACTGCAGGATAATCCCTTCTGCCAGAGGATTGCGGAGGTATTCTCCGAGGACAGCGAGGGGAACATGACCCTGGATGATTTCCTGGATATGTTCTCTGTGCTCAGTGAGATGGCCCCACGTGATCTGAAGGCATGCTATGCATTTAAGATTTACGGTGAGTTTGACTTGACAGCAGTGATCGGAGGGTTTATTTCTTGGTTTATTGGTTTACATTTTCCCGTCTCTACACTTGGGCTGAACAACTGTTGCTCTCGTGAGCTTTGCACTTCTATGTTTTAGGAACAGCTAACCCAGCCTGACCGTCCAGCCTAATTATATATTCAGTGTGGGACTGAACCTCTCACCAGGAGCTTTCTAACGGGGTGTGAGGGAGGAAACCCCTCTGTAAGGGCTGCAATTGCACCCTGGGTTTTCGAGAATCCTGCCGTACAGGAAAATTGCGGGGCTAAAAGGGTTAAATTATGAGGACAGGTTACTTAGACTAGGCTTGTATTCCCTTGAATATAGAAGATTAAGGGATGATCTAATTGAGGTGTTTAAGATGATGAAAGGAGTTGAGAGGGTAGACAGAGAGAAACTATTTTCTCTGGTGGGGAATCTTAAACGATAATTAAATCAAAAAGGTTTTTAAACATGTATGATCCTATATGATATTGTTTTCTCGAAGTACTCAAAGGTGCTCCTGTTGCTGAGGCAGTGTGGCTCGGTTTGACCAGTACACCTCTCGTTATGCAGCAGCTGTGGTCTTGCTTTAAGTTGAGTTGACCTGAGCAATGAAACTAATTTCTTTCAAACATTTAGATTTTAACAACGATAATTTTATCTGCAAATCGGATTTGGAGAAGACATTGAACAAAGTGACTCGAAATGAGCTGAGCCCAGAGGAGGTGAGGCTGGTCTGCGAGAAGGTTCTGGACGAAGCTGATCTGGATAATGATGGCAAGCTATCACTGGAAGATTTTCAGCACATGATTCTTAGTGCGCCCGATTTCCTCAGGTACGTGTCATTGCTGCACTCACTGCGGCTCTGGCCTTCAGGACTGCTTCGAGCTCTCACTCACTCAGGGTTTCTACATTTGCTTTGTTTCTTTGGATTGATTCAAGAGGTTGGGACTCCAGGCGGGGAAGATTTTAACCCCCCCCCCCGCCCATGACAGGCGGGAGAGGGTTGTGGGGGGGAGGGGTGGGGATTTAAATCAGCAAATATGCGAAACCCAACTCCAACCCGCTGTGAACGGGCCTGCATCCGGTTTACCGCGGAGGGTTAGGGGACGCCTGAGTAACACGCTCTGGAGAGAGGGGTCCGTCATTACATTACCTAAATGAGGCTCCATTCCTGATGTGTTGGCAGCCAATTAAATTTAAGGCTGGCCTGCCAGGTTTCCAAGGGCTCCCTGCCAGCGAAAGGGAGGCAGCAGCAGCCGGTGCCAGCAGGTCCCTGGCTGCGTCCTTCTACTGGTGGGTTTCCCGCCCGGCAGCCGAGCAGCCTGTCAATCTGGCGGGAAACGGAGTTAAAAATGATAATGAGATCCAGCCGTTAAATCCCCGCGCCTCCCCCCCAACCCCGGAAACAACTGATAGCTTGCCATCATTATCCAGGTCAGTTCCTTCCCTGCCTCCCCGTAAATATCAGGGACCAGCTCTCTGAACTGGACCAGCTTCATTCTCTCTGCACTGGTCCTGGTTCTGTTCCTGCACTGCTTTTGGATCTGTCTCTGCAGTGGTTCTGGTTCTCTTTGCATTAGTTCTGGTTCAGTCTCTGCACTGGTTCTGCTGCTGTTTCTGTGCCGATTCTGGTTCTGTCTCTCTGCAATGGCTTGGGTTCTGTCCCTGCACTGGTTCTGGTTCTGTCTCTGCACAAGTTCTGCAGCTGTCTCTGCACTGGTCCTGGTTCTGTCTCTGAACTGGATCTGATTCTGTCTCTGCACTGGTTCTGGTTCTATCTCTGGTCTGGTTTGGGGTCTGTGTCTGCACTGGTCCTGGTTCTATCTCTGCACTGGTTTTGAATTTATCTCTGCACTGGTTTGGGGTCTGTGTCTGCACTGGTTCTGGTTCTGTCTCTGCAGTGGTCATGGTTCTGTCTCTGCACTGGTTCCGGTTCTGTCTCTCTGCAATGGCTTGGGTTCTGTCCCTGCACTGCTTTTGGATTTGTTTCTGCATTAGTTCTGATCCTATCTCTGCACTGTTTCTGGTCCTGTATCTGCACTGGTTCTGGATCTGTCTCTGCAGGTCTTTTGGATCTGCCTCTGCACTGGTTCTGGTTTTGTCTCTGCACTCACTCTGGATCTGTCTCTGCACTGGTTCTGGTTCTGTCTCTGCACTCACTCTGGATCTGTCTCTGCACTGGTTCTGGTTCTGTCTCTGCACTGGTCCTGGTTCTGTCTCTGCACTGGTCCTGGTTCTGTCTCTGCACTGGTTCTGGTTTTGTCTCTGCACTGGTTCTGGTTCTGTCTCTGCACTGGTTCTGGATCTGTCTCTGCACTGGTTCTGGTTCTGTCTCTGCACTGGTTCTGGTTTTGTCTCTGCACTGGTTCTGGTTCTGTCTCTGCACTGGTTCTGGATCTGTCTCTGCACTGGTTCTGGTTCTGTCTCTGCACTGGTCCTGGTTCTGTCTCTGCACTGGTTAGGGTTCTGGTTCTCTGCATTGGTTTTGTATTTGTCTCTGCACTGGTTCCAGTTCTGTCTCTGCACTAGTTCTGGTTCTGTCTCTGCACTGGTTCTCGTTCTATTTCTGCACTGGTTCTCATTCTGTCTCTGCACTGGTTTGGGATCTCTCTCTGCACTAGTTCTGGTTCTGTCTCTGCAGTCGTCATCGTTCTATCTCTGCAGTGGTTCTCATTCTGTCTCTGCACTGGTTCTGGACCTGTCTCTGCACTGGTTCTGGTTCGTCTCTGCACTGGTTCTGGTTCTGCATCTGAATTGGTTCTGGTCCTGTCTCTGCACTGGTTCTGGTGCTGTCTATGAACCAGTTCTGGTTCTGTCTCTGCACTGGTTTTGGATCATTCTTTCTGCACTGAGTCTGGTTCTCTTTGCACTGGTTCTAGTGCTGTCTCTACACTGGTTCTGTTTCTGTTCCTCTGCACTGGTTCTGATTCTGTCTCTGCACTGGTTCTGATGCCGTCTGAACCAGTTCTGGTTTTGGTTCAGTCTTTGCACTGGTTTTGGCTCTGTTTCTCTGCTTTGGTTCCAGTTCTGTTTCTTCGCACTGGTTCTGCTTCTGTCTCTGCACTAGTCATGGTTCTGCCTCTGCACTGGTTATGGTTCTGTCTCTGCACAGGTCTTGTCTCCACACTGGTTTTGGACCTGTCACTCTGTACTGGTTCTGGTTCTGTCTCTGCACTGGTTCTGCTTCTGTCTCTGCACTGATTTTGGTTCTGTCTCTCTATGCTGGTACTGATTCTGTCTCTGCACTGGTTCTGGTTCTTTCTCTGCACTGGTTCTGCTTCTGTCTCTGGACTGGTTCTGCTTCTGTCTCTGGACTGGTTCTGCTTCTGTCACTGCACTGGTTTTGGATCTTTCTTTCTGCACTGATTCTGGTTCTCTTTGCACTGGTCCTGGTGCTGTCTCTAAACTGATTCTGGTTCTGTCTCTTCACTGGTTTTGGTTCAGTCTTTACACTGGTTTTGGCTCTGTCTCTCTGCTCTGGTTCTAGTTCTGTTTCTTTGCACTGGTTCTGCTTCTGTCTCTGCAGTGGTCATGGTTCTGCCTCTGCACTGGTTCTCATTCTGTCTCTGCACAGGTGCTGGTCTTGTCTCCACACTGGCTTTGGAGCTGTATCTCTGCACTAGCCCTGGTTCTGTCGCTGGAACGGTTCTAGTTCAGACTCTGGGCTGGTTTTGGTTCTGCCTTTGCAATAGTTCTAGTCTGGTCTCTCAGCACTTGCTCTGTTTTTTTCTCTTCAATGGTTCTATTTCTGTCTTTGAACTGGTTCTGGTTCTGACTCTGCACTGGTTCTGGAGCTTTCTCTCTGCACTGGTTCTGGTGCTATCTCTGAACTGGTTCTGGTTCTGTCTCTTCACTGGTTTTGGTTCCGTCTCTCTGCTCTTGTTCTAGTTCTGTTTCGCTCCACTGGTTCTTGTTCTGGCTGTCTGCAGTCATCCTGCTTCTGTCTTTGAACTGGTTCTGCTTCTATTCTGCACTGGTTCTGGTTCTGTCTCCGCACTAGTTCTGGTTCTGTCTCTGCACTGGTTCTATTTCCGTCACCCTGCAAGTGTTCTGGGTCTGTTTCTGCACTAGTCTGATTCTGTCTCTCTGCACTGGTTCTAATTCTGTCTCTCTGCACTGGTTCCAGTTCTATCTCTGCACTGGTTCAGGTTCTGTCTCTCTGCACTGGTCCTGGTTCTGCCTCTGCACTGGTTCAGGTTCTGTCTCTGCAGTGGAGCTGGTCTTGTCTCTGCACTGATTTTGGATCTGTCTCTGCACTGGTTCTGGTTTTGTCTTTCCAATGGTTCTGCTTCTCTCTCTCTGCACTGGTTCCGGTGTTGTGTCTGCACTGGCTCTATTTCTGTCTCTCTGCAAAGTTTCAGGTCCTGACTTTGCACGGGTTTTGGTTCTGTCTCTCTGCACCGGTTCTGGTTCTCTTTGCAACTCATCCAGTGTTGTCTCTGCACTGGTTCTGGTGCAGTCTCTCCACTGGTTTTGGTTCTGTCTCTCTGCACTGGTTCTTGTTCTCTCTCTGCACTATTTCTGTTTCCGTCTCCCTGCAAGTGTTCTGGGTCTGCCCCTGGACTGGTTTTGTTTCTGTTTCTGCACTAGTTCTGTCTCTCTGCACTGGTTCTGATTCTGTCTCCCTGCACTGGTTCCAGTTCTGTCTCTGTACTGGTTCAGGTTCTGTCTCTCTCCACTGGTTCTGGTTCTGTCTCTCTGCGCTGGTCCTGGTTTTGTCTCTGCACTGGTTTTGGTTCTGAATCTGAACAGGTTCTTGTTCTCTCTCTGCACTGTTTCTGTTTCCGTCTCCCTGCAAGTGTTCTGGGTCTGTCTCTGCACTGGTTTTGTTTCTGTTTCTGCACTAGTCTGATTCTGTCTCTCTGCACTGGTTCTGATTCTGTCTCTCTGCACTGGTTCCAGTTCTGTCTCTCTCCACTGGTTCTGGTCCTGTCTCTCTGCATTGGTCCTGGTTTTGTCTCTGCACTGGTTTTGGTTCTCTCTCTGCAATGGTTATGCTTCTCTCTCTGCACTGGTTCTGGTGCTGTCTCTGCACTGGTACTATTTCTGTCTCTCTGCAATGTTTCAGGTCCTGGCTCTGCACTGGTTTTGGTTCTGTCTTTGCAGTAGTTCTGGTTCTGTCTCTCAGCATTGGCTCTGTTTCTTTCTCTTCAATGGTTCTATTTCTGTCTCTGCACTGGTTCTGTTGTGCACTGGTTCTGGTGTTGTCTCTGAACTGGTTCTGGTTCTATCTCTGCACTGGTTTTGGAACTTTCACTCTGCACTGGTTCTGGTTCTCTTTGCACTGGTTTTAGTGCTTTCTCTGAACTGGTTCTGGTTCTGTCTCTTCACTGGTTTTGGTTCCGTCTCTCTGCTCAGGTTCTAGTTCTGTTTCTCTCCACTGGCTCTTGTTCTGCTTCTGTCTTTGAACTGGTTTTGGTCGTGTTCTGCACTGGTTCTGGTTCTGTCTCTGCAAGTGTTCTGGGTCTGTCTCTGCACTGGTTTTGTTTCTGTTTCTGCACTAGTCTGATTCTGTCTCTCTGCACCAGTTCTGATTGTGTCTCTCTGCTAAGCTTCCATTTCTGTCTCTGCACTGGTTCTGGTTCTGGTTCTCTCTGCACTGGTCCTGGTTATGCCTTTCAACTGGTTGTGGTTCTGTTTCTGCACTGATTCTGGTTCTGCCTCTGCTCTCATTCTGGTTCTGTCTCTGCACTCGTTCTGGTTCTGTCTCTGCACTCGTTCTGGTTCTGTCTCTCTGCAATGGTTCTCGTTCTGTTTCTGCACTGGTTCAGGTGCCCTCTCTGAACCAGTTCTGGTTCTGTCTCTGCTTTGGTTTTAGTTCTGTCTCTGCACTGGTTCTGATTCTCTATGCACTGGTTTTGGTTCTGTCTCTCTGCATTGGTTCAGGTTCTGGTTCTTTTTGCATTAGTTCTGGCTCTGTCTCTTCACTGGTTCAGGTTCTGGCTCTGCATTGGTTATGATTCTGTCTCTGCACTGCTTCTGGTTCTGTCTCTGAACTGGTTCTGCTTCTGTCACTGCACTGGTTTTGGATCTTTCTTTCTGCACTGGTTCTCTTTGCACCAGTTCTGGTGCTGTGTCTGAACTCATTCTAGTTCTGTCTCTTCAGTGGTTTTGATTCTGTCTCTCGGCACTGGTTCTGCTTCTGTCTCTGCTCTGTTCCTGTTTCTAGCTCTGCACTGGTCCTGGTTCTGTCTCTGAACTTGTGCTGGTCTTGTCTTCACACTTGTTTTGGGTCTGTCACTCTGGACCATTTGTAGTTCTGTGTCTGCATTGGTTCTGGTTCAGTCTCTGAGCTGGTTCTGGTTCTGTGTCTGCACTGGTTCTGTTTCTGTCTCTGCACTGGTTCTGTTTCTGTCTCTGCACTGGTTCTGTTTCTGTCTCTGCACTGGTTCTGTTTCTGTCTCTGCACTGGTTCTGTTTCTGTCTCTGCACTGGTTCTGTTTCTGTCTCTGCACTGGTTCTGTTTCTGTCTCTGCACTGGTTCTGGTGCTGTCTCTGCACTGGTTCTGGTGTTGTCTCAGCACTGGTTCTGGTGTTGTCTCTGCACTGGTTCTGGTGTTGTCTCTGTGCTGGTTTTGGTTCTATCTCTGCACTGGTTGAGGAGAAATTTCTTCACTCAGAGGATGGTGAACCTGTGGAATTCTCTACCACAGAAGGCAGTGGAGGCCAAGTCACTGAATATATTTAAGAAGGAGCTGGATAGATTTCTAGACACAAAAGACATCAAGGGGTATGGGGAGAGAGCGGGAATATGGTATTGAGGTAGAGGATCAGCCATGATCATACTGAATGGCGGAGCAGGCTCGAAGGGCCGAATGGCCTACTCCTATTTTCTATGTTTCTATGTCAAGGCATTGGTCCTGGTTCGGTCTCTGCAATGGTCCGGGTTCTGTCTCTGCTCTGGTTCCAGTCCTGTCACTATGCAGTGGTTCTGGTTCTGCCTCTGCACTCGTTCTGGTTCTGTCTCTCTGCACTGGTTCTGTTTCTGTCTCTGCACTGGTTCTGGTTCTGTCTCTGAACTGGTTCTGGTTCTGTCTCTGCACTGGTTTTGGTTCTGTCTCTCTGGTTCTGTTTCTGCACTGGTTCAGGTGCCCTCTCTGAACTGCTTCTTGTTCAGTCTCTGCTTTGGTTTTAGCTGTCTTTCTGCATTGGTTTTGGTTCTGTCTCTGCATTGGTTCTGGTTCTGGTTCTTTTTGCAGTAGTTCTGATCCTACCTCGACACTGGTTCTGCTTCTGTCTCTCTGCACTGTTCCTGTTTCTAGCTCTGCACTGGTTCTGGTTCTATCTCTGAACTGGTGCTGGTCTTCTCTCCACTCTTGTTTTGGGTCTGTCACTCTGGACCGTTTGTGGTTCTGTCTCTGCACTGGTTCCGATTCTGTCTCTGCACTGGTTCTGGTGCTGTCTCTGCACTGGTTCTGGTTCTGGTTCTTTTTGCAGTAATTCTGGTCCTATCTCAACACTGGTTCTGGTTCAGTCTCTCTGCACTGATTCTGTTTCTGTCTCTGTACTGGTTCTGGTTCTGTCTCTGTACTGGTTCTGGTTCTGTCTCTGTACTGGTTCTGTTTCTGTCTCTGCACTGGTTCTGGTTCTGTCTCTGCACTGGTTCCAGTACTGTCTCTTCACTGGGTTTGGTTCTGTCTCTGCATTGGTTCTTGTTCAGTCTCTGGGCTGGTTTTGGTTCTCATAGAATCATCGGGCCTGCTCCGCCATTCAAAATGATCATGGCAGATTGTTTAAATCAGTACCCTGTTCCCACTTTTTCCCCATATCCCTTGATCCCTTTAGCATTAACAAATATGTCTATCTCCTTCTTGAATATATTTAATGACTTGGCCTCCACTGCCTTCTGTGGTAGAGAATTCCACAGGTTCACCACCCTCTGAGTGAAGAAATTTCTCCTCATCTCGGTTCTAAATGGCATACCCCGTATCCTGAGACTGTGACCCCTGGTTCTGGACTCCCCAGCCATCGGGAACATCCTCCCTGCATCTAATCTGTCTAGTCCTGTTAGAATTTTACATGTTTCAATGAGATCATCTCTCATTCTTCTAAACTCTAGTGAATATAGGCCTATCGACCCAATCTCTCCTCATATGTCAGTCCTACCATCCCAGGAATCAGTCTGGTAAACCTTCGTTGCACTCCCTCCATGGCAAGTACATCCTCAGATAAGGAGACCAAAACTGCACACATTACTCCAGATGTGGTCTCACCAAGGCCCTGTATAACTGCAGTAAGACATCCCTGCTCCTGTACTCAAATCCTCTTGCAATGAACGCCAACATACCATTCGCCTTCCTAACTGCTTGCTGTACCTGCATGTTTGCTTTCAGTGACTGGTGTACAAGGACACCCAGGTCTCGTTGCACCTCCCCTTTTCCCAATCTATCACCATTCAGATAATAATCTGCCTTTCTGTTTTTACAACCAAAGTGGATAACCTCACATTTATCCACGTTATACTGCATCTGCCATGTTCTTGCCCACTCACCCAACTTGTCTAAATCACATTAGAGCCTCTTTGCATCCTCCTCACAGCTCACATTCTACCCCAGCTTTGTGTCATCTGCAAACTTGGAAATGTTACATTTAGTTCCCTCATCCAAATCATTGATCTATATTGTGAATAGCTGAGGCCCAAGCACTGATCCCTGCGGTACCCCACTAGTCACTGCCTGCCACCCCGAAAAAGACCCGTTTATTCCTACTCTCTGTTTCCTGTCTGTCAACCAATTCTCAATCCATGCCAGTATATTCCCCCCAATCCCATGTGCTTTAATTTTGCACACTAACCTCTTGTGTGGGACCTTATCAAAAGCCTTCTGAAAATCCAAGTACACCACATCCACTGGTTCTCCCCCATCTATTCTACTAGTTACATCCTCAAAAAACTCCAGTAGATTTGTTAAGCATGATTTCCCTTTCATAAACCCATGCTGACTTTGTCCAATCCCGTTAATGCCTTCCAAGTGTTCTGTTATCACATCTTTTATAATAGACTCTAGCATTTTCCCCACTACTGGTGTTAGGCTAACTGGTCTGTAATTCCCTGTTTTTTCTCTCCCTCCTTTTTTAAATAGTGGGGTTACATTTGCCACCCTCCAATCTGTAGGAATGTTCCAGAGTCTATAGAATTTTGGAAGATGATCACCAATGCATCGACTATTTCCAGGGCCACTTCCTTTAGTACTCTGGGATGTAGATTATCAGGCCCTGGGGATTTGTCAGCCTTTAGCCTCATTAATTTCCCTAGCACTATTTTTTTACTAACACTGATTTCCTTCAGTTCCTCCCTCTCACTAGACCCTTAGTTCCCTAACATTTCCGGGAGGTTATTTGTGTCCTCCTTTGTGAGGACTGTCTTTGTAGTAGTTCTGGTTCTGTCTCTCTGCACTGGTTCTGTTTCCGACTCTGCATTGGGTCTGGTTCTGTCTCTGAACTGCTCCTGGTTCTGTCCCTGCAATGGTTTTGGTTCTGTCTCTCTGCACTGGTCCTGGTTCTGTCTCTGAATTGGTTCTGGTCCTGTCTCTGCACTGGTTTAGGATCTTTCTCTGCATTGGTCCTGGTACTTTCTCTGCACTGGTTTTGGTTCTGTCTTTGCACTGGTTCTGGTTCTGTGTATGCACTGGCTCTAGTTCTCTCTTTGCACTGTTATGGTTCTGTCTCTCTGCACTGGTTCTGTTCCTAGCTCTGCACTGCTTCTGGTGCTGTCTCTGAGCTGGTTCTTGTTCTGTCTGTGCACTGGTTTTGTTTCTGTCTCTCTGCACTGGCTCTTGTTCTGTTTCTCTGCATTGATCTGGTTCTGTCTCTGCACTGGTTCTGGTTTTGTCTCTAAATTGGTTCTGGTTCTGTCTCTGCACTGGTTTAGGGTCTCTCTCTGCACTGGTCCTAGTTCTATCTCTGTGCTGGTTTTGATTCTGTCTCTGCACTGGTTCCGGTTCTGTCACTGCACTGAGAGTCATAGAGTTATACAGCACGGATAGAGGCCCTTCGGCCCATCGTGTCCACGCCGGCCATCAAGCCCTGTCTACTCTAATCCCATATTCCAGCATTTGATCCGTAGCCTTGTATGCTATGGCATTTCAAGTGCTCATCCAAATGCTTCTTGAATGTTGTGAGGGTTCCTGCCTCCACAACCCTTTCAGTCAGTGAGTTCCAGACTCCAACCACCCTCTGGGTGAAAAAGTTCTTTCTCAAATCCCCTCTAGACCTCCCGCCTTTTACCTTGAATCTATGTCCCCTTGTTATAGAACCCTCAACGAAGGGAAAAAGCTCCTTAGTATCCATCCTATCTGTGCCCCTCATAATTTTGTACACCTCAATCATGTCCCCCCTCAGCCTCCTCTGCTCCAAGGAAAACAAACCCAATCTTCCCAGTCTCTCTTCATAGCTGAAGCGCTCCAGCCCTGGTAACATCCTGGTGAATCTCCTCTGCACCTTCTGGTTCTGGTTCAGTCTCTGAAATGGTTCTGGTTCTAACTCTGCACTGGTTTTGGTTCTGTTTCTACACTGGTTCTGTTTCTGTCCCTCTGCAATGTTTCAGGTTCTGGCTCTGCACTGGTTTTGGTTCTGTCTCTCTGCACTGGTTCTGCCCATGTTTCTGTTTCTATCTCCGCACTAGTCTGTTTCTGAACCGATTCTGGTTCTGACTCTGCACTGGTTTTGGATCTTTCTTTCTGCACTGATTCTGTTTCTCTTTGCACTGGTTCTGGTGCAGCAGATTTGAAAATAGCGAATGTAACTCCTCCATTCAAGAAAGGAGGGAGACAGAAAGCAGGAAACTACAGGCCAGTTTGCTAAACATCTGTCATAGGGAAAATGCAAGAATCTATTATTAAGGAGGTTATTGCAGGACACTTAGAAAATCTCAGTGCAATCAGGCAGAGTCAACACGGCTTTGTGAAAGGGAAATCGTGTTTGACTAATTTATTAGAGTTCTTTGAGGAAGTAACAAGCAATGTGGATAAAGGGGATCCTGTGGATGTGGTGTACTTGGAGGCTGTGGAAGGCTTTTGACAAGGTGTCACAGCAAAGGCTACTACACAAAATAAGAGCTCATGGTGTAGGGGGTAACATATTAGCATGGATAAAAGATTGGTTAGCTAATAGGAAACAGAGAATAGGCATAAATGGGTCATTTTCAGGTTGGCAAGATGTAACAAGTGGAGTGCCACAGAGATCAGTGCTTGGGCCTCAACTATTTACAATCTATATCAATGACTTGGATGAAGGGACCGAATGTATGGTTGCTAAATTTGCTGATGACAAAGGTTGGTAGGAAAGTAAGTTGTGAAGAGGACATAAGGGGGCCGATTTTTGGACGGCCGAGTGGGTCCGTTGGGGGCGGGGGGCTCCTAAAATGGTGAAATCCTGGAGCTGGTCCTGAGCCCGGCTCCAACCCACTGACTTCGGGATTCCCAGTGACGCGATCGGGTGCGTGCACCTCCCGAATGAGGGACTCCCACCGGCAATTAAAGCCGGCAGGATGCTGCTTTACATCGTTAGGTAGATAGTTGAGGGACTTGAGAGACCTCATTGAGTGGAGATTTTGGCAGGGGTGCAATTTTGAAGGATCCTCAGCGTGTTTCCCGTGCTGTGGGAAACACTCCCTGTTGGAGCAGACGTGTTTCAGCCAGCAGCCAGTGGGAGATACAAAGGATTATTTGACAGTTGAGGGGAAAACCTAATTTATTGCAGCAGGGCATTCTGTCACTTCAGACAAAGTTTTGGCTGCAACACCTTTGTCTTTCCACTCAAAATTCTTAATTTATACCCTAAACTTTGCTGTGCAAACACATTTACCTACTTTATGGACCCCCTTAAACTCACATTGTCAGGATGGGGGGCACCATGGCTGCATTCATCATTTCATCCGACGACGAGCAACATCACCATCCTCGCCAGGCACGGTGTCCACCTCCGCCACGTGGAGCTCCACAACGCAGTGCTGCGCCACAGGAACCTGCACAAGAGCACGGAGGGCAACAACAGAGAGAGCGATGTCGCAGGAGGCACTACCCTCGCCACAGGGTCTACAGACCGAGGCTCAGCTTCCTGGACCTCTCTGAGGAGCAGTGCATACGGAGGCTCAGAGTCAGTCGCCAGGTAGTCGCAGACATCTGCAGCCTCCTTCATGCCGAGCTGCTCCCGGCTGGGCCTGAGCAGCATCTCATTACCCGTCGCTGTCAAAGTCACCACTGCCCTCAACTTCTTCACCTTCAGATCGCTGCAGGGTGCCACTGGGGACATCGCCGGGGTCTCTCAGTCGTCTGCATGCAAGTGCATAAAGCAGGTCACCGACGGCTTGTTTCGCAGGGCCTCGCACTACGTGAACTTCCCCATGGACGACCTCAGCCAGATGGAGAGGGCAGTGGGATTCCACGCTGTGGCTGGCTTCCCACGGGTGCAGGGTGTAATCGATTGCACCCATATAGCAATCCGAGCACCTCCACACGAGCCAGGACTGTTCATCAACAGGAAGGGCTATCACTCCATCAACACTCAGCTCGTTTGTGACCACCACAAGAGATTCCTTCACGTGTGCGCCAGATTCCCTGGCAGCTGCCACGATTCCTTCATCCTCCGGGAGTCCAACATCCCGCTCCTCTTCCACGCACCGAACACCCGTAAGGGCTGGCTCCTCGGGGACAGGGGATACCCCCTGCACACGTGGCTCATGACACCTCTGAGGAACCCCACCACTGAGCCACAGCGTCAATATAACGACAGCCACATCGCCACCAGGTCTACAATTGAGCATGTTATAGGGCTGCTCAAGATGTGCTTCAGGTGCTTTAATCATTCTGGGGGAGCGCTTCAATACGCACCAGACAGAGTGGGACGCATTATAGTCGTGTGTTGTGCCCTGAACAACATGGCACAACAGAGAGGGGGGCCACTGGAGGAGGCCCCATCCACATCTGCCACCCACATTGAGGAGGAGGAGAAGGAGGAGGAGGACGAGGAGGAGGAGCAACCCATGGGCAGAACAGCGGCTCACCTGGCTGCTCATGAGGCCAGGGAGTCAGTGATATGTGGACGGTTCTCCTAACATCAGACAGTGTGAAGAGTCCAGTCCCGACCACCTGGACAGAGCAGCGCCCACACCAGCCCCCTCTCCCACCCCCGCCCCGCACAGAACAGTCCTGTAACTACACATACACCCACTGTAGAGTGACCCAATGGGTGGCATCAAGTGTCGGCGTTCATGGTGAACCTCATGAAAGGATCTTATTACAGAAGCCAGTCAAGAATGGCCAAGACGTGGCAGTAGTGGTGACAATAATAATATTTAATGTGCCATTAACAAAAATCAAATATAAATAAAAAACATGACCAACTATCAAACACCCTTGTGCATCCCCTTCGTGCTCACAAAACCTTCACCTTTCGCTTCCGACTACTCCTACGTGGTGCCTCCCCTGTGGCTGCAGCAGAGGTAGTGGCAGGTTGCTCTTGTTCATGCCCTGACTGATTAGATGCTTTGGGCCTACGCCCTCTAGGTTTTGGAGCCCATGAGGGCCCCTCCAGAGACTGCTCCACCTGCACCTGTTCTGGGGCAGACTCGGCCACCTGGAGAGGAGGCAGCATTGCGGGTACTGGTTGAGAGGGGGGCAACAAATGAGATGTGGGAGCGCTTTGAGTGGCATCCCCACTTCCATGTCCCCTTTTGCCATCATCCCTTTCCTGGGCCAGGCTCACACCACTCCTACCACTCTGCTGGACGACAGTTTGGAGGACATGTGTGAAGCCTTGTAAGGCCAGTGCCAGAGTATCTGCCTGCCTGATAAGGCAGCAGAAAGTTGCTCACCCTGAGTCCGAACGGCCATTGTCAGGGCCTCAGTGGACTCTTTGGTGAGCCGTGCTTGAAGCTCGATGGAGGCTAGCCTTCCTTCCATCGCAGACATTCCCGCACATACCCGCGACACTATCTCAGAGATTCCCTCACGTCCCCGTGACAGTATCTCAGAGATTCCCTCCCTTACCTGTGCCACCATTCCACTCATGCAGGAGTTGGACTCCTCCATCCTCTGCACAATTGTGGAGAGTGCGCGTGGCACCTGTTCCAGCAACTCGCAAATGTGCTGCCGCCCCTCGATCATTCTCCTTTTCATGGATGGCCCCCAGGGTTCAGCATCTGCGTCCAGCCAAGCAGAGCCTGGAGAGGAGTGCTCCCACCGAAGCGGACTCTCCACATCTGCCCCTGCCACCAGTGTCTGCTCGTGCTCACGTGTGTGTGGTGACTCACCATGTGCCAATCCAACTAACTGAGGATGGGGACCCACCGAGGTGTGTGTATCTGCGCTGGTGGATGGCTCGCTCAGATGTGACGGTGCCCCCTCAGAGGCCGGCAGGTCCTCTGAGGAATCGCCCTCCGCATCACAGCGGTCGCTGAAGGCCCTGTAAGAGAACAGAAGGCAATATTAAGCATGATGACAGATGTTGAGGTGCTGAAAATGGCAAGGCATGTTAACATCATTTGTTATTGTGAGTGCTGAATGTTAAAGTTCTGTCACCAGACGTTTGTCTCGGTGTCCCCGATGGACAGGCACTCGAGGGTTCGGCTCACTTCAAGAGCCTACTGCTCCGCGTCTGTGATGTTGTGGCCCCCCTCCGGTCTTTGCCCTCTCCCGAGCATTCTGGGCTCTCTTTTATAAGGGGAGAAAGTAGAGAGGCCTGAGTGAGTGATGGTGACCTGGCCAACCGCTGAATGCATTGGTTTGGGTGAGGCTGATCGTGAAAGAGATGCATCAGAGGGTGAGTATGAGACAGAGCCATGACATTGTATGAGGATTGGGTTGAGTGGTCGTGGTGGGGTGAGTAATGGGGAGGTGAGGAAGTGCAGGTAAGTAGAGGATGAGCTTTGAGTGGGTGTGAGGAGTGATCTGATAGAGTAGTGTGGGCAGTGCAGAATGAGCTGTGGGTGAGGGCGGTGATGTGGAAGACGGAATGCAGGAGAATGAGTAAGTGTACTCACCTCGAGCCAGGCCTTCTTGATGGCAGAGACAGGCCACTTCCTCCCGTCCGCCGGATAGAAAATCTCCCTCCTCCTCCTCACCCCATCCAGTAGGACCTGGAGTGAGGCATTGGTAAACCTGGGTGCAGCCTTTCCCCTGGTTTGATCCATTGTATAATTTTGGGTGTTTGCTGCAGGAGCAGCATTGGAGGACTGCCCCTTTAAATAGAGCTCCTCCAGCTGACAGCCTGTGATGCGGGTGCGCAGTCCGCCCGCTGCGCAGGTTGACGACAGGAAACCTGGAAACCACGGTAAGTGGCTTCAATTTACCCACGTGCGCGTGGGAAACAGACGGATTTTACTCGGTGGGTTACCCACGCGTCCAGTCGCCCCCCCGCTGCCATTCGGTCTCCCTGGTAATATCGGGGCCAAGGATTCTGCAAAGGGATATCGATAGGTTAAGCGAGGGCAAAAATTTGGCAGATGGAGTATAATGTGAGAAAATGTGAACTTGTCCTCTTTGGCAGGAGGAATAGAAAAGCAGTATATTATTTAAATGGAGAGAGATTGCAGAACTCTGAGGTACAGAGGGATCTGGGTGTCCTAGTACATGAACCACAAAAAGTTAGTATGCAGGTACAGCAAGTGATTAGGAAGGCAAATGGAATGTTATCATTTATTGCAAGGGGAATGGAATATAAAAGTAGAGATGTTTTGCTACAGTTGTACAGGGCATTGGTGAGACCACATCTAGAATACTGTGTGCAGTTTTGGTCTCCATATTTAAGAAAGGACATAATTGCTTTGGAGTTGGTTCAGAGAAAGTTCACTCGACTGATTCCTGGGATGAGGGGGTTATCTTATGAGGAAAGGTTGGACAAGTTGGGCCTGTATACACTGAAGTTTAGAAGAATGAGAGGTGATTTTATTGAAACATATAAGATCCTGAGGGGACTTGAAGGGGTAGATGCTGAGAGGATGTTTCCCCTTGTGGGAGAGATTAGAACTAGGGGCCACAGTTTAAAAATAAGGGGTCTCCAATTTAAGACGGAGATGAGGGGAAATTTTTTTCTCTGGGAGTCGTGAGTCTGTGGAACTCCCTTCCCCAGAGAGCGGTGGAGGCAGGGTCAGTGAATATTTTTAAGGCTGAGTTAGATAGATTCCTGATTAACAAGGAGTCAAAGGTTATAGTAGGTAGACGGGAAAGTAGGGTTGAGGTCACAGTCAGATCAGCCATGATCATATCAAATGGCAGAGCAGGCTCGAGGGGCCGAATGGCCTACTCCTGCCCTTAATTCGTAAGTTCATATGTCTCTAAACTGGTTCTGGTTCTGTCTCTTCACTGGTTTTGGTTCAGTCTCCGGTTCTAGTTCTGTTTTTCTGCACTGGTCCTGGTTCTAGCTCTGCACTGGTTCTGTTTCTGTCTCTGCACTGGTTCTGTTTCTGTCTCTGCACTGATTCTGGTGCTGTCTCAGAACTCGTTCCAGTTCTTTCTCTGAACTGGTTTTAGTTATGTCTCTCTGCACTTTTCTGGTTCTCTCTCTGCATTCGTTCTGGTTCTGTCTCCCTGTACTGGTCCTGGTTCTGTCTATGTACTGGTCCTGGTTCTGTCACTCCACCGGTCCTGGTTTGGTCTCTGCTGTGGTTCTGGTTCTGTCTCTGCTCTGGTTCTAGTCCTGTTTCTTTGCACTGATTCTGGTTCTGTCTCTGCACTTGTTCTGATTCTCTCCCTGCACTGGTTCTGATTCTCTTTGCACTAATTCTGTGCCTGTCTCTGCCCTGGTTGTGGTTCTCTTTGCGCTGAGTCCAGTGCTGTCTCTGCACTCGTTCCAATGCTGTCCCTTCAACGGATTTGGTTCTGTCTCTGCACTATTTTTGGTTCTGTCTCTGCACTGGTTCTGTTTCTGTCTCTGCACTGGTTTAGGATCTGTCTCAGCACTGGTTCCGGTTCTGTCACTCCACTGGTCCTGGTTTGGTCTCTGCACTGGTTCTGGTTCTGTCTCTGCTCTGGTTCTAGTCCTGTTTCTTTGCACTGGTTCTGGTTCTGTCTCTGCTCTGGTTCTAGTCCTGTTTCTTTGCACTGGTTCTGGTTCTGTCTCTGCTCTGGTTCTAGTCCTGTTTCTTTTCACTGGTTCTGGTTCTGTCTCTGCTCTGGTTCTAATCCTGTTTCTTTGCACGGGTTCTGATTCTCTTTGCACTAATTCTGTGCCTGTCTCTGCCCTGGTTGTGGTTCTCTTTGCACTGAGTCCGGTGCTGTCTCTGCACTCTGCACTCGTTCCAGTGCTGTCCCTTCACCGGTCTTGGTTCTGTCTCTGCACTGGTTCTGATTCTGTCACTGCATTATTTTTGGTTCTGTCTCTGCACTGGTTCTGATTCTGTCTCTAAACTCGTTCTGGTTCTGTTTCTGCACTGGTTCTGATTCTGTCTTTGCACTGGTTCTGTCTTTGCACTGGTTCTGATTCTGTCTCTGCCCTGGTTCCGTTTCTGTCTCTGCACTGATTCGATTTCTGTCTCTCTGCACTGGTTCTGGTTCTGCCTCTGCACTGGTTCTGTTTCTGTGTCTGCACTGGTTCAGGGTCTGGTTCTCTTTGCTGTAGTTCTGGTTATGTATCTGTTCTGCTTCTGTCTCTGCACTGGTTTTCATTCGATCACTGCACTGATTTTGTTTCTATCTCTGCACTAGTTCTGGTTCGTCTCTGCACTGCTCCTATTTCTGTGCCTGTATTGGTTCTCGTTCCGTCTCTACACTGGTTCTGGTCCTGTCTCTGCACTCGTTCAGGTTCAGTCTCTGCACTGGTTTTGTTCTGTCTCTACACTGGTCCTGGTTCTGTCTCTACACTGGTCCCGGTTCTGTCTCTACACTGGTCCTGGTTCGGTCTCTACACTGGTCCTGGTTCGGTCTCTGCAATGGTTCAGGTTCTGGTTCTCTTTGCTGTAGTTCTGGTTATGTATCTGCATTTGGTTTTCGTTCTGTCACTACACTGATTTTGTATCTTTTTTTTTATTCGTTCATGGGATGTGGGCGAGGCCGGCATTTATTGCCCATCCCTAATTGCCCCTTGAGAAGGTGGTGGTGAGCCGCCTTCTTGAACCGCTGCAGTCCGTGTGGTGACGGTTCTCCCACAGTGCTGTTAGGAAGGGAGTTCCAGGATTTTGACCCAGCGACGATGAAGGAACGACGATATATTTCCAAGTCGGGATGGTGTGTGACTTGGAGGGGAACGTGCAGGTGGTGTTGTTCCCATGTACCTGCTGCTCTTGTCCTTCTAGGTGGTAGAGGTTGCGGGTTTGGGAGGTGCTGTCGAAGAAGCCTTGGCGAGTTGCTGCAGTGCATCCTGTGGATGGTACACACTGCAGCCACTGTGCGCCGGTGGTGAAGGGAGTGAATGTTTAGGGTGGTGGATGGGGTGCCAATCAAGCGGGCTGCTTTGTCCTGGATGGTGTCGAGCTTCTTGAGTGTTGTTGGAGCTGCACTCATCCAGGCAAGTGGAGAGTATTCCATCACACTCCTGACTTGTGCCTTGTAGATGGTGGAAAGGCTTTGGGGAGTCAGGAGGTGAGTCACTCACCGCAGAATACCCAGCCTCTGACCTGCTCTTGTAGCCACAGTATTTATATGGCTGGTCCAGTTAAGTTTCTGGTCAATGGTGACCCCCAGGATGTTGATGGTGGGGGATTCGGCGATGGTAATGCCGTTGAATGTCAAGGGGAGGTGGTTAGACTCTCTCTTGTTGGAGGTGGCCATTGCCTGGCACTTGTCTGGCGCGAATGTTACTTGCCACTTATGAGCCCCAAACCTGGATGTTGTCAGGTCTTGCTGCATGCGGGCTTGGACTGCTTCATTATCTGAGGGGTTGCGAGTGGAACTGAACACTGTGCAATCATCAGCGAACATCCCCATTTCTGACCTTATGATGGAGGGAAGGTCATTGATGAAGCAGCTGAAGATGGTTGGGCCTAGGACACTGTCCTGAGGAACTCCTGCAGCAATGCCCTGGGGCTGAGATGATTGGCCTCCAACAACCACTACCATCTTCCTTTGTGCTAGGTATGATTCCAGCCACTGGAGAGTTTTCCCCCTGATTCCCATTGATTTCAATTTTACTAGGGCTCCTTGGTGCCACACTCGGTCAAATGCTGCCTTGATGTCAAGGGCAGGCACTCTCACCTCACCTCTGGAATACAGCTCTTTTGTCCGTGTTTGGACCAAGGCTGTAATGAGGTCTGGAGCCGAGTGGTCCTGGCAGAACCCAAACTGAGCATTGGTGAGCAGGTGCCGCTTGATAGCACTGTCAACGACACCTTCCATCACTTTGCTGATGATTGAGAGTAGACTGATGGGGCGGTAAATGGCCGGATTGGATTTGTTCTGCTTTTTGTGGACAGGACAAACCTGGGCAATTTTCCACATTGTCGGGTAGATGCCAGTGTTGTAGCTGTACTGGAACAGCTTGGCTAGAGGCACAGCTAGTTCTGGAGCACAAGTCTTCAGCACTACAGCCGGGATGTTGTTGGGGCCCATAGCCTTCGCTGTATCCAGTGCACTCAGCCGTTTCTTGATATCACGTGGAGTGAATCGAATTGGCTGAAGACTGGCTTCTGTGATTGTGGGGATATTGGGAGGCGGCCGAGATGGATCATCCACTCGGCACTTCTGGCTGAAGATGGCTGCAAACGCTTCAGCCTTGTCTTTTGCACTCACGTACTGGACTCCGCCATCATTGAGGATGGGGATGTTTGCAGAGCCTCCTCCTCCCGTTAGTTGTTTAATTGTCCACCACCATTCATGACTGGATATGGCAGGACTGCAGAGCTTTGATCTGATCCGTTGGTTGTGGAATCGCTTAGCTCTGTCTATAGCATGTTGCTTCCGCTGTTTAGCATGCATGTAGTCCTGAGTTGTAGCTTCACCAGGTTGGCACCTCATTTTTAGGTACACCTGGTGCTGATCCTGGCATGCTCTTCTACACTCCTCATTGAACCAGGGTTGATCCCCTGGCTTGTTGTTAATGGTAGAGTGAGGAATATGCCGGGCCATGAGGTTACAGACTGTGCTGGAATACAATTCTGCTGCTGCTGATGGCCCACAGCGCCTCATGGATGCTCAGTTTTGAGCTGCGAGATCTGTTCTGAATCTATCCCATTTAGTCATGATGTGGAGATGCCGGTGATGGACTGGGGTTGACAATTGTAAACAATTTTACAACACCAAGTTATAGTCCAGCAATTTTATTTTAAATTCACAAGCTTTCGGAGATTTCCTCCTTCCTCAGGCAAATGTTTGCCTGAGGAAGGAGGAAATTTGCCTGAGGAAGGAGGAAATCTCCGAAAGCTTGTGAATTTAAAATAAAATTGCTGGACTATAACTTGGTGTTGTAAAATTGTTTACAATTATCCCATTTAGCACGGTGGTAGTGCCATACAACACGTTGGATGGTGTCCTCAGTGCGAAGACGGGACTTCATCTCCACAAGGACTATGCGGTGGTCACTCCTACCAATACTGTCATGGACAGATGCATTTGCGACAGGTTGATTGGTGAGGACAAGGTCAAGTAAGTTTTTCCCTCGTGTTGGTTCGCTCACCACCTGCCGCAGGCCCAGTCTGGCAGCTGTCCTTCAGAATTCGGCCAGCTCGTTCAGTAATGATGCTACCGAGCCATTCTTGGTGATGGACATTGAAGTCCCCCACCCAGAGTACATTCTGTGCCCTTGCTACCCTCAGTGCTTCCTCCAAGTGGTGCTCAACATGGAGGAGGACTGATTCATCAGCTGAGGGAGGGCGGTAGGTGGTAATCAGCAGGAGGTTTCCTTGCCCATGTGTGACCTGATGCCATGAGATTTCATGGGGTCCAGAGTCAAGTTGAGGACTCCCAGGGCCACTCCCTCCTGACTGTATATCACTGTACCGCCACCTCTGGTGGGTCTGTCCTGCCGGTGGGACAGGACATACCCAGGGATGGTGATGGAAGAGTCTGGGACGTTGGCTGAAAGGTATGATTCTGTGAGTCTGGCTGTGTCAGGCTGTGTTGCTTGACTAGTCTGTGGGACAGCTCTCCCAATTTTGGTACAATTCCCCAGATGTTAGTGAGGAGGACTTTGCAGGGTCGACTGGGCTTGGTTTTGCCTTTGTTGTGTTTGCCTGGATGGTCTGATGCCGCGTGGTCAGTCCGGTTTTATTCTTATTGTGACTTTTTTTAGCAAGATTTTACAACTGAGTGGCTTGCTGGGCCATTTCAGAATCAACCACATTGCTGTGGGTCTGGAGTCACATATTGGCCAGACCGGGTAAGGACGGCAGGTTTCCTTCCCTGAAGGACATTAGTGAACCAGATGGGATTTTACGACAATCTGGTAGTTTCATGGCCACCATTACTGATATTAGTATTTAAATTCCAGATTTTATTTAATTAATTGAATTTAAATTCCCCAGCTGTCGTGGCGGGATTTGAACTCATGACTCCAGGTTATTAGTCCAGGTCTACTGGATTACTAGTCCAGTAACATAACCACTGTGCTACCGTACCCTATCTCTGCACTACTTCTGGTTCTGTGTCTGCATTGGTTCTCGTTCCATCTCTGCACTGGTTCTGATTCTGTCTCTCTGCATTGTTTCAGGTTCAGTCTCTGCACTGGTTTTGTTCTGTCTCTACACTGGTCCCAGTTCTGTCACTACACTGGTCCTGGTTCGGTCTCTGCAATGGTTTGGGTACTGTCTCTGCTCTGGTTTTAATGCTGTTTCTCTGCACTGTTTCTGTTTCTATCTCTGCACTGTTTCTGTTTCTATCTCTGCACTGGTTTTGGTGTTGTCTCAGAACTGGTTCTTGTTCTACCTCTGTACTGGTTTTGATTCTGTCTCTCTGCACTGGTCCTGATTCTGTCTCTGAAATGGTTGTGGTTCTGTCTCTGCTCTGGTTTCGGGTCTCTCTCTGCACTGGTCCTGTTTCTGTCTTTGCGCTGGTTTTGGATCTGTCTCAGCACTGGTTCCAGTTCTGTCACTGCACTGGTCCTGGTTTGGTCTCTGCAATGGTTTGGATTCTGTCTATGCTCTGGTTCTCGTCCTGTTTCTCTGCACTGGTTCTGGTTCTGCCTCTGCACTGGTTCTGGTTCTCTTTGCACTAATTCTGTGCCTGTCTCTGCCCTGGTTGTGGTTCTCTTTGCACTGAGTCAGGTGCTTTCTCTGCACTGGTCCCAGTGCTGTCCCTTTACTGGTTTTGATTCTGTCCCTGCAGTGGTTCTGGTTCTGTCGCTTCATTATTTTTGGTTCTTTCTCTGCACTGGTTCTGTCCTGTCTCTGCACTGGTTCTGGTTCTGTATCTGCACTCGTTCTGGTTCTGTCTCTGCACTGGTTCTGGTTCCGTCTTTGCACTGCTTCTGGTTCTTTCTCTGCACTGATTCGATTTCTGTCTCTCTGCACTGGTTCTGTCCTGTCTCTGCACTGGTTCTGTTTCCATGTCTGCACTGGTTCTGGTTCTGTCTCTGCACTGGTTCGATTTCTGTCTCTCTGTACTGGTTCTGGTTCTGTCTCTGCACTGGTTCTGTTTCCATGTCTGCACTGGTTTTCGTTCTGTCACTTCACTGGTTTTTGTTCTATCTCTGCACTGGTTCTGGTCCTGTCTCTGCACCGGTTCTGGTTCATCTCTACACTGCTTCTGGTTCTGTGTCTGCATTGCTTCTCGTTCTGTCCCTGCACTGGTTCGGATTCTGTCTCTGCACTGGTTCTCGATCTGTCTTTGCATTGGTTTTGTTTCTTTCTCTTTGCTCTGGTTCTAGTTCTGTTTCTCTGCACTGGTTCTGGTTCTGTCTCTCTCTGCATTAGTCCTGGTTCTAGCTCTGCACTGATTCTGGTTCTGTCTCCGCACTGGTGCTGGTCTTGTCTCCACAGTTACTTTGAGTCTGTCACTCTGCACTGTTCCTGGTCCTGACTCTGGACCATTTCTGGTTCTGTCCCTGCACTGGTTCTGTTTCTGCCTCTGCACTGGTTCTGGTGCTGACTCAGACATTTTTCTGGTTCTAGCTCTGCACTGCTCCTGATCCTGTCTCTGCACTGTTTTAGAATCTGTCTCTGCACTGACCCTGGTTCTGTCTCTGCGCTGGTATCGATACTGTCACTGCACTGGTCCTGGTTCGGCCTCTGAACCGGTTCTGGTTCTATCTCTGCACTGATTCTGGTTCTTCCCCTGCAGTGGTTCTGGTTCTCTTTGCAATAATTCTATGCCTGTGTCTGTCCTGGTTGTGGTTCCCTTTGCACTGAGTCCGGTGCTGTCTCTGCTCTGGTCCTAGTCCTGTTTCTCTGCTCTGGTCCTAGTCCTGTTTCTCTGCACTGTTTCTGGTTCTGGTTCTCTTTGCACTGAGTCCGGTGCTGTCTCCGCACTGGTTCCAGTGCTGTCTCTTCACTGGTTTTGGTTCTGGTTCTGCTTCTAAAACTGCACTGGTTTTGGTTCCATCTCTCCACTGGTTCTGGTCCTGTCTGCTCTCGTTCTGGTTCTGTCTCTGCACTGGTTCTGGTTCTGTCTCTGCACTGGTTCTGATTCTGTCTCTGCACTGGTTCTGATTCTGTCTCTGCTCTTGTTCTGGTTCTGTCTCTACACTAGTTCTGTTTATGTCTCTCTGCAATGTTTCAGGTTCAGTCACTGCACTGGTTTTGGTTCTGTCCCTCTGCTCTGGTTCTAGTTCTGTTTCTCTGCACTAGTTCTGCTTCTGTCTCTCTGCACTGGTCCTGCTTCTAGCTCTGCACTGGTCCTGCTTCTAGCTCTGCACTGGTTCTGGTTCTGTCTCTGCACTGGTGCTGGTCTGCCTCCACACTTATTTTGAGTCTGTCACTCTGCACCGTTTCTGGTTCCATCTCTGGACTGATTTTGGTTCTGTCTTTGTAGTAGGCCTGGTTCCGTCTCTCTGCACTGTATCCAGTTATGTCTTTGCAGTGGTGCTGGTTCCGTCTCTCTGCACTGTATCCAGTTATGTCTTTGCAGTGGTGCTGGTTCCGTCTCTCTGCACTGTATCCAGTTATGTCTTTGCCGTGGTGCTGGTTCCGTCTCTCTGCACTGTATCCAGTTATGTCTTTGCCGTGGTGCTGGTTCCGTCTCTCTGCACTGTATCCAGTTATGTCTTTGCAGTGGTGCTGGTTCCGTCTCTCTGCACTGTATCCAGTTATGTCTTTGCCGTGGTGCTGGTTCCGTCTCTCTGCACTGTATCCAGTTATGTCTTTGCCGTGGTGCTGGTTCTGTCTCTTCACTGGTGCCGGCCTTGTCTCCGCACTGGTTCTGATTCTGTCTCTCTGCACTGTTTTTGGTTCTGTTTCTACACTGCTCCTGGTTCTGTCTCTGCACTGGTGCCGGACTTGTCTCTGCACTGGTTTTGGATTTGTCTCTCGGCACTGGTTCTGTCTCTGCAATGGTACTGGTTCTGTATCGGCACTGGTTCTGGATCTGTCTCTGCACTAGTCCTGGTTCTGTGACTCGGCAGTGGATCTGGTTCTGTCTCTGCACTGGTTCTGGTTCTCTTTCCACTGGTTTCAGTGTTGTCTCTGCACTGGTTCTAGTGCTGTCTTTAAACTGGTTCCACTTCCGTCTTTGCACTGGTTTTGGATCTTTCTCTCTGCTCTGGTTCTAGTTCTGTTTCTCTCCACTGGTCCTTGTTCTGGCTGCTCTTGTCCTGCTTCTTTCTTTGAACTGGTTCTGGTTCTGTTGTGCACTGGTTCTGGTTCTGTCTCTGCACTGGTGCTGGTTCTGGTGCAGTCTCTCCACTGGTTTTGATTCTGTCTCTCTGCACTGTTCTGGTTCTGTCTCTGCACTGGTTCCAGTTCTGTCTCTCTGCACTGGTCCTGGTTCTGTCTCTCTGCTGGTTTTGTTTCTGTGTCTGCACTGGTTTTAGGTCTATCACTGCAATGGTTCCGGTTCTGTCACTTCACTGGTCCTGGTTCAGTCTCTGCAATGATTCAGGATCTGTCTCTGCTTTGGATCTAGTGCTGTTTCTCTGCACTGGTTCTGGTTCTCTCTCTGCACTGGTTCTGGTGCTGTCTCTCTGCACTGGTCCTGGTTCTGTTTCTGGACCAGTTCTGGTCCAGTGTCTGGGCTGGTTTTGATTCTGACTTTGCAGTAGTTCTGGTTCTGTCTCTCAGCACTGGATCTGTTTCTGTCTCTTCAATGGTTCTGTTTCTATCTCTGCACTGGTTCTGGTGCTGCCTCTGAACTGGTTCTGGTTGTATCTCTGCACTGGTTTTGGATCTTTCTCTCTGCACTGGTTCTCTTTGCACTGGTTCTGGTGGTATCTCTGAGCTGCTTCTGCTTCTGTCTCTTTACTGATTTTGTTTCCATCTCTCTGCTTTGGTTCTAGTTCTTTTTCTCTCCACTGGTCCTTATTCTGGCTGCACTCTTCCTGCTTCTGTCTTTGAACTGGTTCTGGTTCTGTTCTGCACTGGTTCTGGTTCTGTTTCTGCAGTGGTTCTGGTTCTGTCTCTCTGCAAGTGTTCTGGGTCTGTCTCTGCACTGGTTTTGTTTCTGTTTCTGCACTGTTCTTATTCTGTCTCTCTGCACTGGTTCTGATTCAGTCTCTCTGCACTGGTCCTGGTTCTATCTCTCTGCACTGGTTCCAGTTATGTCATTGCAGTGGTGTTGGTTCTGTCTCTTCACTGGTGTCGATCTTGTGTCTGCACTGGTTTTGGATTTGTCCCTCTGCACTGGTTCTGATTCTGTCTCTCTGCACTGGCTCCAGTTATGTCTCTTCACTGGTGCTGGTTCTGTCTCTGCACTGGTGCCAATCTTGTCACCGCACTGGTTTTCGATTTGTCTCTCTGCACTGATTCTGTTTCTGTCTCTCTGCACTGGTTCTGCTTCTGTCTCTGCACTTGTGCTGGTCTTGTCTCTGCACTGATTTTGGATCAGTCTCTGCACTGGTTCTGGTTTTCTTTCCACTGGTTCCAGTTTCTGTCTCTCTGCACTGGTTCTGGTTCGCTTTACACTTGGTCTGGTTCTGTCTCTGCACTAGTTCTGATTCTGTCTCTGCACTGGTTCTGGTTCTCTTTCCACTGGTTCCAGTGTTGTCTCTGCACTGATTCTGTTTCTGTCTCTCTGCAATGTTTCAGGTTCTGGCTCTGCATTGGTTTTGGTTCTGTCTCTCTGCACCAGTTCTGGTTCGCATTAACACTTGGTCCGGTGCTGTCTCTGCACTGGTACTGGTTCTGCCTCTGTATTGCTTCAGGTTCCATCTCTGCACAGGTGCTGGTCTTGTCTCCACACTGGTTTTGGATCTGTCGCTCTGCACTGGTCCTGGTTCTGTCTCTGCAGCAGTTCTGGTCCAGTCTCTAGGCTGGTTTTGGTTCTGTCTTTGCAGTAGTTCTGGCTCTGTCTCTCAGCACCGACTGTTTCTGTCTCTTCAATGGTTCTGTTTCTGTCACTGCACTGGTTCTGGTGCTGTCTCTAAACTGGTTCTGGTTCTGTCTTTACATTGGTTTTGGATCTTTCTCTCTGCTCTGGTTCTAGTTCTGTTTCTCTTCACTGGTCCTTGTTCTGGCTGCTCTTGTCCTGCTTCTTTCTTTGAACTGGTTCTGGTTCTGTTGTGCACTGGTTCTGGTTCTGTCTCTGCACTGGTGCTGGTTCTGATGCAGTCTCTCCACTGGTTTTGATTCTGTCTCTCTGCACTGTTCTGGTTCTGTCTCTGCACTGGTTCCAGTTCTGTCTCTCTGCACTGGTCCTGGTTCTGTCTCTCCGCTGGTTTTGTTTCTGTGTCTGCACTGGTTTTAGGTCTATCACTGCAATGATTCCGGTTCTGTCACTTCACTGGTCCTGGTTCGGTCTCTGCAATGATTCAGGATCTGTCTCTGCTCTGGATCTAGTGCTGTTTCTCTGCACTGGTTCTGGTTCTCTCTCTGCACTGGTTCTGGTGCTGTCTCTCTGCACTGGTCCTGGTTCTGTTTCTGGACCAGTTCTGGTCCAGTCTCTAGGCTGGTTTTGATTCTGACTTTGCAGTAGTTCTGGTTCTGTCTCTCAGCACTGGATCTGTTTCTGTCTCTTCAATGGTTCTGTTTCTATCTCTGCACTGGTTCTGGTGCTGCCTCTGAACTGGTTCTGGTTGTATCTCTGCACTGGTTTTAGATCTTTCTCTCTGCACTGGTTCTCTTTGCACTGGTTCTGGTGGTATCTCTGAGCTGCTTCTGCTTCTGTCTCTTTACTGATTTTGTTTCCATCTCTCTGCTCTGGTTCTAGTTCTTTTTCTCTCCACTGGTCCTTATTCTGGCTGCACTCTTCCTGCTTCTGTCTTTGAACTGGTTCTGGTTCTGTTCTGCACTGGTTCTGGTTCTGTTTCTGCAGTGGTTCTGGTTCTGTCTCTCTGCAAGTGTTCTGGGTCTGTCTCTGCACTGGTTTTGTTTCTGTTTCTGCACTGTTCTTATTCTGTCTCTCTGCACTGGTTCTGATTCAGTCTCTCTGCACTGGTCCTGGTTCTATCTCTCTGCACTGGTTCCAGTTATGTCATTGCAGTGGTGTTGGTTCTGTCTCTTCACTGGTGTCGATCTTGTGTCTGCACTGGTTTTGGATTTGTCTCTCTGCACTGGTTCTGATTCTGACTCTCTGCACTGTTTTTGGTTCTGTCTCTCTGCACTGGTTCCTGTTATGTCTCTGAACTGGTGCTGGTTCTGACTCTGCTCTGGTGCCGTCCTTGTCTCCACACTGGTTTTGGATTTGTCTCTCTGCATTGGTTCTGGTTCTGTCTCTGCAATGGTCCTGGTTCTGTCTCGGCACTGGTTCCGGGTCTGTCCCTGCGCGAGTCCTGGCTCTGTGTCTCTACACTGGTTTTGGTTCTGTCTCTGCACTGGTTCCGGTTCAGTCTCTGGACTGGTTTTAGTTCTCCCTTTGCACTGTTTCTGGCTCTGTCTCTACAATAGATCTGCTCATGTTTCGGCACTTGTTCCAGTTCTGGTTCTGGTTCTCTTTCCACTTGTTCCGGTGCTGTCTCTGCACTGATTCTGTTTCCGTCTCTCTGCAATGTTTCAGGTTCTGGCTCTGCACTGGCTTGGGATCTCTCTCTGCACTGGTTCTGGTTCTCTTTCTATTGGTTCTGGTGCTCTCTCTGCACTGGTACTGGTTCTGGTTCTTTTTTGCAGTAGTTCTGGTTCTGTCTCAGCAGTTGCTCTGGTTCTGTCTCTGAACTGGTTCTATTTCTGTCTCTCTGCAATGGTTCAGGTTCTGGCTCTACACTGGTTTTGGTTCTGTCTCTCTGCACTGGTTCTGCTTCTGTGCCTCTGCACTGGTTCTACTTCTGCTTCTACACTGCTTCAGGCTCTGGTTGTGTTTGCAGTAGTTCTGGTTATGTCTCTGCACTGGTTCTGATTCTGTCTTTGCTCTGGTGCGGGTCTTGTTTCCGCACTGGTTTTGGATCTGTCACTATGCACTTTTTCTGATCATGTCTCTGCACTGGTTCTGGTTCTGCCTATGCATTGGTTCTGTTTCTGTCCCTACACTGGTTCTTTTTCTGTCTCTGCACTGGTTCTGATTCTCTTTGCACTGGTTTTGGTCCTGTCCCTTCACTGGTTTTGGTTTTGTCTCTCAGCTCTGCTTCTGCTTCTGTCTCTCTGCACTGGATAATGGGTAGGTACTCACATTGGCAGGATGTGACTAGTGGAGTCCCGCAGGGATCTGTCTTGGGGCCTCAATTATTCACAATATTTATTAACAACTTAGATGAAGGCATAGAAAGTCTCATGTCTAAGTTTGCCGATGACACAAAGATTGGTGGCATTGTAAGCAGTGTAGATGAAAACATAAAATTACAAAGCGATATTGATAGATTAGGTGAATGGGCAAAACTGTGGCAAATGGAATTCAATGTAGACAAATGTGAGGTCATCCACTTTGGATCAAAAAAGGATAGAACAGGGTACTTTCTAAATGGTAAAAAGTTAAAACAGTGGATGTCCAAAGGGACTTAGGGATTCAGGTACATGGATCGTTGAAGTGTCATGAACAGGTGCAGAAAATAATCAATAAGGCTAATGGAATGCTGGCCTTTATATCTAGAGGACTGGAGTACAAGGGGGCAGAAGTTATGCTGCAGCTATACAAAACCCTGGTTAGACCGCACCTGGAGCACTGTGAGCAGTTCTGGGCACCGCACCTTCGGAAGGACATAGTGGCCTTGGAGGGAGTGCAGCGTAGGTTTACTAGAATGATACCCGGACTTCAAGGGTTAAGTTACGAGGGGAGATTACACAAATTGGGGTTGTATTCTCTGGAGTTTCGAAGGTTAAGGGGTGATCTGATCGAAGTTTATAAGATATTAAGGGGAACGGATAGGGTGGATAGAGAGAAACTATTTCCGCTGGTTGGGGATTCTAGGAGTAGGGGGCACAGTCTAAAAATTAGAGCCAGACCTTTCAGGAGTGAGATTAGAAATCACTTCTACTCACAAAGGGTGGTAGAAGTTTGGAACTCTCTTCTGCAAACGGCAATTGATACTAGCTCAATTGCTAAATTTAAATCTGAGATAGATAGCTTTTTGGCAACCAAAGGTATTAAGGGATATGGGCCAAAGGCAGGTATATGGAGTTAGATCACAGATCAGCCATGATCTTATCAAATGGCGGAGTGGGCTCGAGGGGCTGAATGGCCTACTCCTGTTCCTACGTTCCTCTGGTTCTGTCTCTCTGCATTGGTTCTCATCCTGTTTCTGCATTAGTTCAGGTGCCCTCTTTGAACCGGTTCTGGTTCTGTCTCTGCTTTGGTTTTAGATCTTTCTTTCTGCACTGGTTCTGATTCTCTTTGCACTGGTTTTGGTTCTGTCCCTTCATTGGTTCTGCTTCTGTCTCTCTGCCCTGGCCCTGGTTCGGTCTCTGCAATGGTTCAGGTTCTGTTCCTGCTCTGGTTCTAGTTCTGTTACTCTGCACTGGTTCTGGTTCTGTCTCTGCACTGGTTCTGGTTCTGTCCCTGCACTGGTTCTGGTACTCTTTGCTCTAATTCTGCGCCAGGCTCTGCCCTGGTTGTGGTTGTACTTCTGGTTCTGTCTCTGCACTGGTTCCACTGCTGTCTCTTCACTGGTTTTGGTTCTGTCGCTGCAGTGGCCCTGGTTCTGTCTCTACACTGATTCTGTTTCTGTCTCTCTGCAATGTTTCAGGTTCCGGCTCTTCACTGGTTCTACTTCTGTCTCTCGGCATTTGTTCTGGATCTGGTTCTTTTTGCAGGAGTTCTGGTTCTGCCTCGGCTCTATTTCTAACTCTGCAAGGGTTCTATTTCTGTCTCTCTGCACTAGTTCTGGATCCTTCTTTCTGCACTGGTTCTGGTTCTCTTTGCATTGGTTCTGGTTTTGTGTCTGAACTGGTTCTAGTCTGTCTCTTCACTGGTTTTGGTTCCGTCTCCCAGCTCTGGTTCCACTTCTGTTATTCTGCACTGGTTCTGGTCCCGGTTCAGTCTCTGCAATGGTTCGGGTTCTGTCCCTGCTCTGGTTCTGGTTCTCTTTGCACTAATTCTGCACCAGACTCTGTCCTGGTTGCGGTTCTTTTTGCACTGAGTCGGGTGCTGTCTCTGCACTGGTTCCACTGCTGTCTCATTACTGGTTCTGGTTCTGTCTCTGCACTAGTTCTGGTTCTGTCTCTGCACTGGTTCTGGTTCTGTCTCTGCACTAGTTCTGGTTCTGTCTCTGCACTAGTTCTGGTTCTGTCCCTGCACTAGTTCTGGTTCTGTCCCTGCACTGGTTCTGGTTCTGATTCTCTTTGCACTAATTCTGCGCCAGACTCTGCCCTGGTTGTGGTTCTCTTTGCACTGAGTCCGGTGCTGTCTCTGCACTGGTTCCACTGCTGTCTCTTCACTGGTTCTGGTCCTGTCTCTGTACTCATTCTGCTTCGTCTCTGCACTGGTTCTGGTTCTGGCTCTGAACAGGGTCTGGTTCTGGTTCTGTCTCTACACTGATTCTGGTTCTGGCTCTTCACTGATTTTGGTTCTGTCTCTCGGCACTGGTTCTGGTTCTATTTCTGCACTCCTTCTGGTTCTGTGCCTGCATTGATTCTGGTTGGGCTCTGCACAGGTTCTGGTTCTGTCTCTGCACTGGTTCTGGTTCTGTCTTTGCACTGGTTCTGGTTCTGTCTCTGCACTGGTTCTGGTTCTGTCTTTGCACTGGTTCTGGTTCTGTCTCTGCACTGGTTCTGGTTCTGTCTTTGCACTGGTTCTGGTTCTGTCTCTGCACTGGTTCTGGTTCTGTCTTTGCACTGGTTCTGGTTCTGTCTCTGCACTGGTTCTGGTTCTGTCTTTGCACTGGTTCTGTTTCTGTCTCTGCACTGGTTCTGGTTCTGTCTTTGCACTGGTTCTGGTTCTGTCTCTGCACTGGTTCTGGTTCTGTCTTTGCACTGGTTCTGGTTCTGTCTCTGCACTGGTTCTGGTTCTGTCTTTGCACTGGTTCTGGTTCTGTCTCTGCACTGGTTCTGGTTCTGTCTTTGCACTGGTTCTGTTTCTGTCTCTGCACTGGTTCTGGTTCTGTCTCTGCACTGGTTCTGGTTCTGTCTCTATACTGATTCTGTTTCTGTCTCTCTGCAATGTTTCAGGTTCTGGCTCGCCATTGATTTTGGTTCTGTTTCTCTGCACTGGTTCTGTGTCTGTCTCTCTACACTAGTCCTGATGCCATCTCTGAACGGGTTTGGGATCTGTCTCTCTGCACTGGTCTGGTTCTGTCTCTCTGCACTGGTCCTGATGCCTTCTCTGAACTGGTTCTGGTTCTGTCTCTGCACTGGTTCTGATTCATCTCTGAACTGGTTCTGGTTTTCGTTGGACTAATTCGGCCCAGACTCTGCCCTGGTTGTGGTTCTCTTTGCACTGAGTCCGGTG
Source organism: Heptranchias perlo (assembly GCF_035084215.1). Lineage (NCBI taxonomy): Eukaryota > Metazoa > Chordata > Chondrichthyes > Hexanchiformes > Hexanchidae > Heptranchias > Heptranchias perlo. The sequence continues at coordinate 1,957,205 of NC_090353.1, read as the reverse complement.
CTGCCTCAGCATTGGTTCCGCTGCTGTCTCTTCACTGGTTCTGTCTCTACACTGATTCTGGTTCTGTCTCTCTGCAATGTTTCAGGTTCCGGCTCTTCACTGGTTCTGTTTCAGTCTCTGCATTGGTCCGGATGCCGTCTCTGAACTGGTTCTGGTTCTGTCACTGCACTGGTTCTGATTCATCTCTGCACTGGTTGTGGTTCTGTTTCTGCATTGGATCTAGTTCTATCTCTGCACTGGTTCTGTTTCGGTCTCTGCACTCATTCTGGTTCTGTCCCTACACTGTTTTTGGTTCTGTCTCTCTGCACTGGTTCTGGTTCTGTTTCTGCATTAGTTCAGGTGCCCTCTCTGAACCGATTCTGGTTCTGTCTCTGCTTTGGTTTTAGATCTTTCTTTCTGCATTGGTTCTGATTCTCTTTGCACTGGTTTTGGTGCTGTCTCTTCACTGGTTTTGGTTCTGTCTCTCAGTTCTGCATCTATCTCTGTTTCTCTGGACTGGTTCTGCTTCTGTCTCTCTGCAGTGGTCCCAGTTTGGTCTCCGCAATGGTTTGGCTTCTGTCCCTACTCTGCACTGGTTCTGGTTCTGTCCCTGCACTGGTTCTGGTTCTGTCCCTGCACTGGTTCTGGTTCTGTCCCTGCACTGGTTCTGGTTCTGTCCCTGCCCTGGTTGTGGTTCTCTTTGCACTGAGTCCGGTGCTGTCTCTGCACTGGTTTTGGTTCTCTTTGCACTAATTCTGCACCAGACTTTGCCCTGGTTGTGGTTCTCTTTGCACTGAGTCCGGTGCTGTCTCTGCACTGGTTCCACTGCTGTCTCTTCACAGGTTCTGGTTCTGTCTTCACACTGGTTCTGTTTCTGTCGCTACACTGATTCTGTTTCTGTCTCTCTGCAATGTTTCAGGTTTTGGCTCTTCACTGATTTTGGTTCTGTCTCTCGGCATTTGTTCTGGTTCTGTTTCTTTTCACCTGACGAAGGAGAAAGTCTCCGAAAGCTTGTGATTTTCAAATAAAATTGTTGGACTATAACCTGGTGTTGTAAGATTCTTTACATTCTTTTTGCAGGAGTTCTGGTTCTGTCTCTCTGCACTGGTTCTGATTCTGTTTCTGCACTCATTCCGGTTCTGCCTCTGCACTCCTTCGGGTTCTGTCTTTGCAGTGGTTCTGGTTCTGTGCCTGCATTGATTCTGGTTCTCTCTGCACTGGTTCTGGTGCTGCCTCTGCACTGGTTGTGGTTCTGTTTCTACATTGTTTCTGGTTCTATCTCTGCATTGGTTCTGATTCTGTCTCTGCACTCGTTCTGGTTCTGTCCCTGCACTGTTTTTGGCTCTGTCTCTCTGCACTGGTTCTGGTTCTGGTTCCGGTTCTCTTTGCACTGTTTCTGGATCTGTCTCTGCATTGACCTGGTTCTGTCTCTGCACTGGTTCGGAATCTGTCTCTGCACTGGTTTTGGTACTGTCTCTCTGCACTGGTCCTTTTTCTTTCTCTGCACAGTTCCTGGATCTCACTCTGCACTGTTTCTGGTTCTGTCTCTAAACTGGTTTTGGTTCTGTCACTCTGCACTGGTTCCAGTTCTGTCTCTGCACTGGTTCTGGTTCTGTCTCACTGCACTGGTCCTAGTTCTGTCTGTGCACTGGTTCTGATTCTCTTTGCACTGGTGCTGGTTTGTCTCTGCACCGGATCTGGTTCTGTCTCTGCACTGGTTTTGTTTCTGTCCCTCTACATTATTTCTTCTTCTGTCTCTCTGCACTGCTCCCTTTTCTGTCTCTGCACTGGTTCTGGTTCTGTCTCTGGACTTGTTCTGGATCTGTCTTTGCACTGGTTTTGTTTCTGTCTCTCTACATTGTTTCTTCTTCTGTCTCTCTGCACTGCTCCCTTTGCTGTCTCTGCACTGGCTCTGGTTCTGTCTCTGCACTGGTCCTTTTTCAGTCACTGCCCTGGTTTTGGTTCTGTCTCTGCACAGGTTTGGTTTCTGCCTCTGCACTGGATCTGCTTCTGGTTCTCTTTGCACTGGTTTTGGTTCTGTCACTCTGCACTGGTCCTTGTTCTGTCTCTGCACTGATTTTGGTTCTGTCTTGCTGCAGTGGTCCTAGTTCTGTCTCTGCACTGGTTCTGATTCTCTTTGCAGTGGTGCTGGTTTGTCTCTGCACAAGATCTGGTCTGTCACTGAACTGGTTTTGATTCTCTCACTCTGCGCTGTTTCTGGTTCTGTCTCTGCACTAATCCTGGTTCTGTCTCTGAACTGGTCTTTTTTCTGTCTCTGCATTGTTTCTGGTTCTGTCTCTGCACTGGTTTTTGTTCTGTCTCTACAATTTTTTGTGTTCTGTCTCTTCACTGGATCTCATTCTGGTTCTCATTGCACTGGTGCTGCTTCTGTCTCTCTGCGATGTTTCTAGTTCTGTCCCTCTGCACTGGTTCTGGGTCTGACTGCACTGATTCTGGTTCTGTCTTTCTGCACTGGTCCTGATGCTATCTCTGCACTGGTTCTGGATCTGTCTTTGCACTGGTTTTGGTTTTGTCTCTGCACTGGTTTTGTTTCTGTCTCTCTGCACAGCTCCCTTTACGGTCTCTCCACTGGTTCTGGTTCTCTCTCTGGAGTGGTTTCGGTTCTCTCTCTGCATTGGTCCTTGTTCTACCTCTAAACGGCTCTGGTTCTGTCTCTGCACTGGTTCTGCTTCTGTCTCTCTGCACTGATTCTTGTTCTATCTCTAGACTGGTTTTGGTTCTGTCTCGCTGTACCAATTCTGGTACTGGTTCAGTCTCTTGCCAGTGGCCCTGGTTCTGTTTCTGCAATGGATCGGGTTCTGACTTGCGTTGGTTCTGTTTCTGGTTCTCTTTGCACTGTTTCTAGTTCTGTCTCTGCACTGGTTCAGGATCTGTCTCTGCACTGGTTTTGGTACTGTCTCTCTGCACTGGTTCTGGTTCAGTCTCTCTGCACTGGTCCTGGATCTCCCTCTGCACTGTTTCTGGTTCTGTCTCTCTGTGCTGGATTTGGCTCTGTCTCTGCATTGATTCTAGTTCGGTCTCCCTAAACTGATTCTGTTTCTATATCTGCACTGATTTTGGTTCTGTCTCTCTGCACTGGTCCATTTTCTGTCTGCAAAATGGTTATGGTTCTGTCACTCTGCACTGGTTCCAGTTCTGTCTCTGCACTGGTCCTGGTTCTGCCTCTGCACTAGTTTCGGTTCTCCCTCTGCACTGGTCCTTGTTCTGTCTCTAAACTGGTGTTGGTTCTGTCTCGTTGAACTGGTTCTGGTTCTGTCTCTGCACTGGTTCTGATTCTCTTTTCACTGGTGCTGGTTTGTCTCTGCACCAGATCTGGTTCTGTCTCTGAGCTGGTTTTGATTCTCTGTGCACTGTTTCTGGTTCTGTCTCTGCACTGGTTTTGGTTCTGTCTCTACAATTTTTCGTGTTCTGTCTCTTCACTGGATCTCATTCTGGTTCTCGTTGCACTGGTGCTGCTTCTGTCTCTCTGCAATGTTTCTAGTTCTGCCTCTCTGCACTGGTCCTGGTTCTGTGTCTGCACTGGTTTTGTTTCTGTCTCTCTGCACTGGTCCTGGTTCTGTGTCTGCACTGGTTTTGTTTCTGTCTCTCTGCACTGGTCCTGGTTCTGTCTCTAAAGTGGTTTTGATCCTGTCTTGCTGCACTGGTTCTGGTTCTGTCTCTCTGCAGTGGTCTGGTTCTGTCTGTCTGCACTGGTTCTGGTTCTGTCTCTCTGCAGTGGTCTGGTTCTGTCTGTCTGCACTGGTCCTTTTTCTGTCACTGTGCTGGTTTTGGTTCTGTCTCTGCACTGGATCTGGTTCTGGTTCTCTTTGCATTAATTCTTGGTCTGACTGCACTGATTTTGGTTCTGTCTCTCTGCACTGGTCCATTTGCTGTCTCTGCACTGGTTCTGGTTCTGTCTCACTGCACTGGTCTTGGTTCTGTCTCTGCACTGGTTTCAGTTCTCCCTCTGCACTGGTCCTTCTTCTGTCTCTAAACTGGTGTTGGTTCTCTCTCATTGAACTGATTCTGGTTCTGTCTCTGAACTGGTTCTGATTCTCTCTCTCTGCGCTGTTTCTGGTTCTGTCTCTGCACTGGTCCTGGTTCTGACTCTGCACTGGTCTTTTTTCTGTCTCTGCATTGGATCTGGTTCTGTATCTGCACTGGTTTTGTTTCTGTCTCTCTACATTGTTTCTTCTTCTGTCTCTCTGCACTGCTCCCTTTTCTGTCTCTGCACTGGTTCTGGTTCTGTTTCTCTGCACTGTTCCTTTTTCTGTCACTGCCCTGGTTTTGGATCTTTCTCTGCACAGGTTTGATTTCTGTCTCTGCACTGGATTTGGTTTTGGTTCTCTTTGTACTGGTTCTGATTCTGTCTCTGCATTGGTTTTAGTTCTGTCTCTCTGCACTGGTCCTTGTTCTGTCCCTAAACTGATTTTGGTTCTGTCTCGCTACACTGGGACTGGTTCTGTCTCTGCACTGGTCCTGATTCTAGGAACATAGGAACAGGAGTAGGCCATTCAGCCCCTCGTGCCTGCTCCGCCATTTGATAAGATCATGGCTGATCTGTGATCTGGCTTCATAAACCTGCCTTTAGCCCATATCCCTTAATACCTTTGGTTGCCAAAAAGCTATCTATCTCAGATTTAAATTTAGTAATTGAGCTAGTATCAATTGCCGTTTGTGGAAGAGAGTTCCAAACTTACTACCCGTTTACTGTTCACATGCCTGTAGAAGACCCCTGGAAACCCCCCCCTCACATTGGCCGCCAATGCACTCCCACACTCTCTCCCTGCCCCTCCCACCTCCCCCCCCCCCCCCACCCCACTTCTCCTCTGTACTTTCTATACTCAGGTTAACTTTCTTGACCAGTATGTTTCCCGCCCAACGAGGAAGGAGGCATTGCTGGATTTGGTTCTAGGGAATGAGGCGGTTTTCTGCATTGGTTTTGGTTCTGTCTCTTCACTGGATCTCATTCTGTTTCTCGTTGCACTGTTTCTGGTTCTGTCTCTCTGCACTGGTTCTGGATCTGTCTCTGGACTGGTCCTGGTTCTGTCTCTCTGCACTGCTTCTGGATCTGTCTCTGGACTGGTCCTGGTTCTGTCTCTGCACTGGTTTTATTTCTGTCTCGCTGCATTGTTTCTGCTTCTGTCTCTCTGCACTGCTCCCTTTATGGTCTCTCCACTGGTTCTGGTTCTGTTTCTGAAGTGGTTTGGGTTCTCTCTCTGCACTGATCCTTGTTCTGTTTCTAAACTGGTTTTGGTTCTGTATTGCTGCACTGGTCCTGGTTCTGTCTCTGCACTGGTTCTGGTTCTGTGTCTCTGCACTGGTTCTGGTTCTGTCCCTGCAGTGGTACTGGCTCTGTCTCTCCGCACTGGTCCTGGTTCTCTCTCTGCAATGGATCGGGTTCTGACTTGCACTGGTTCTGGTACTGGTTCTTTCTGCACTAGTCCAGGTTCTGTCTCTGCACTGGTTCTGGTTATGTCTCTGCATTGGTCTTGGTTCTGTCGCAGCACTGGTTCTGGTCCTATCACTCTGCACTGGTTCTGGTTCTGTCTCTAAACTGGATTTGGTTCTTTCTCGCTGCACTGGTTCTGGTCCTGCCTCTGCACTGATTCTGGTTCTGTCTATCTGCACTGGTCCTTTTTCTGTCACTGCTCTGGTTTTGGTTCTGTCTCTGCACTGAATCTGGTTTCAATTCTCTCTACACTGTTTCTGATTCTTGTTCCCTTTGCACTGGTTCTGGTTCTTTTTGGACTGGTTTTGGTTCACTCTCTGCACTGTTTCTGCTTCTGTCTCTGCTCTGGTTCTGGCTCTATCTCTCTGCATTGGTTCTGGGTCTCTCTCTGCAATGGATCTTGTTCTGATTTGTCTCCGCACTGGTTCTGGTTCTGTCTCTACACTGGTTTCGATTCTCTCTCCACACTGTTTCTGGTTCTATCTGTGCACTAGTCCTGATTCTGTCTCTGCACTGGTTCTAGTTCTGTCTCTGAACTTGTTTTGGTTCATTCTTGCTGCACTGGTTCTGGTCCTGCCTCTGCACTGGTTCTAGTTCTGTCTCTCTGCACTGGTCCTTTTTCTATCACTGCCCTGGTTTTGGTTCTGTCTCCACACAGGTTTGGTTTCTGTCTCTGCACTGATTCTGGTTCTGTCTCTGCACTGGCCCTGGTTCTGTCTCTGCACTGGCCCTGGTTCTGTCTCTGCACTGGCCCTGGTTCTGTCCCTGCACTGATTCTGGTTCTGTCTCTGCACTGGCCCTGGTTCTGTCTCTGCACTGGCCCTGGTTCTGTCTATGCACTGGCCCTGGTTCTGTCTATGCACTGGCCCTGGTTCTGTCTCTGCACTGGCCCTGGTTCTGTCTCTGCACTGGCCCTGGTTCTGTCTCTGCGCTGGCCCTGGTTCTGTCTCTGCACTGGCCCTGGTTCTGTCTATGCACTGGCCCTGGTTCTGTCTCTGCACTGGCCCTGGTTCTGTCTCTGCACTGGCCCTGGTTCTGTCTCTGCACTGGCCCTGGTTCTGTCTCTGCACTGGCCCTGGTTCTGTCTCTGCGCTGGCCCTGGTTCTGTCTCTGCACTGGCCCTGGTTCTGTCTCTGCGCTGGCCCTGGGTCTGTCTGTACGCTGGTTTTGGGTTCTCTCTGTTCATTGTTCTATCTCTAAACTTGTTTTGGTTCCATCTTGCAGCACTAGTTCTGGTTCTGTCTCTGCACAGGTTTTGATTCTGTCTCTGCACTTTTTTGGGTTCTGTCTCTTCACTGGAACTGGTTCTGGTTCACTCTGCACTGTTTCTGGTTTTCTCTCTCTGCACTAGTCCTGGTTCTGTATCTGCATTGATTTTCATTCTGTCTCGCTGCACTGGTTCTGATCCTGTCTCTGCACTGGTTCTGTCGCTGCACTGATTTTATTTCTGTTTCTCTGCATTGTTTCTGCTTCTGTCTCTCTGCACTGTTCCCTTTTCTGCCTCTGCACTGGTTCTGGTTCTGTCTCTGGACCTGTTTTGGTTCTCTCTCTGCATTGGTCCTTGTTCTGTCTCTAAACTGGTTTTGGTTCTGTCTCTAGATGGTTCTGGTTCTGTCTGTCTGCAGTGGTTCTGCTACTGTCTCAGCACTGTTTCTAGTTCTGTCTCTGCACTAGTCCTGGTTCTGTCCCTGCATTGGTTCCGGATCTGTCTCCCTGCAATAGCACTGATTCTGGCTCTGTACTAGTTCTGATTCTGTCTCTACAGTGGTTTGGCTTCTGTCTCTCTGCACTGGTCCTCGTTCAGTCCCTGCACTTGTTCTGGTCTTGTCTTTGCATTGGTTCTTGATGTGTCCCTCCACTCGTTTTGGTTTTGTCTCTGCTCTGGTTCTGGTTCATGCCTGTGTGATGGACAGGGGGAGAGGCCGTGCACTGTTTGATGTACAGGGGCGGGGTTCTGGGTTGTGTGATGGACAGGAGGCGGGGCTCATGGGGAGAACATAAGAACATAAGAAATAGGAGCAGGAGTAGGCCATTCGGCCCCCCAAGCCTGCTCCCCCATTCAATCAGATCATGGCTGATCTTCGACCTCAACTCCACTTTCCCGCCCAATCCCCATATCCCTTGATTCCCCTAGAGTCCAAAATTCTATTAATCAAGAGCAAGAGGATAACTAAGGAAAGAGTAGGGCCTATTAGAGACCAGAAAGGTAACCCATGTGTGGAGGCGGAAGATGTGGGTCTGGTTCTTAATGAATACTTTGCGTCTGTCTTCACAAAAGTGGGGGACAATGCAGAGATTGTAGTTAAGGAGGAGGAGTGTGAAATATTGGATGGGATAAACTTAGTGAGAGAGGAAGTATTAAGGGGTTCAGCATCTTTGAAAGTGGATAAATCACCAGGGCCAGATGAAATGTATCCCAGGCTGCTAAGAGAAGCAAGGGAGGAAATAGCGGAGGCTCTGACCATCATTTTCCAATCCTCCCTGGATAGAAGTGTGGTGCGGGAGGATTGGAGGACTGATAACGTTGTACCGTTGTTTAAAAAGTGAGAAAGAGATACACCGAGTAATTACAGGCCAGTCAGTCTAACCTCGGTGGTGGGCAAATTATTGGAAAAAATTCTGAGGGACAGGATAAACCGTCATTTAGAAAGGCAAGGAGTAATCAAGGATTTGTTAAGGGAAGGTCATGTCTGACTAACTTGATTGAATTTTTTGAGCAGGTAACAAGGAAGGTCGATGAGGGTAGTGCATTTGATGTAATCTACATGGATTTTGGCAAGGCTTTTGACAAGGTCCCATATGTCAGACTGGTCAAAAAAGTAAAAGCCAGGAAGCAAAGGGTAATGGTTGACGGGTGTTTTTGTGACTGGAAGGCTGTTTCCAGTGGGGTCCCGCAAGGCTCAGTACTGGGTCCCTTGCTTTTTGTGGTATATATTAATAATTTGGACTTGAATGTGGGGGGTTTGTTCAAGAAGTTTGCAGATGATACAAAAATTGGCCATGTGGTTGATAGTGAGGAGGAAAGCTGTAGACTGCAGGAAGATATCAATGGACTGGTCAGGTGGGCAGAAAAGTGGCAAATGGAATTCAATCAGGGGAAGTGTGAGGTAATGTGTTTGGGGAGGGCAAACAAGGCAAGGGAGTACACAATAAATGGGAGGATACTGAGAGGTGTAGAGGAAGTGAGGGACCTTGGAGTGCATGTCCACAGATCCCTGAAGGTAGCAGGACAGGTAGATAAGGTGGTTAAAAAGGCATATGGGATACTTTCCTTTATTAGCCGAGGCATAGAATATAAGAGCAGGGAGGTTAAACTGCATTTATTTCAATGCAAGAAGTCTGATGGGCAAGGCAGATGAACTCAGGGCATGGATGGGTACATGGGACTGGGATGTTATAGCTATTACTGAAACATGGCTAAGGGAGGGGCAGGACTGGCAGCTCAATGTTCCAGGGTACAGATGCTATAGGAAAGATAGAGCAGGAGGTAAGAGAGGAGGGGGAGTTGCGTTCTTGATTAGGGAGAACATCACGGCAGTAGTGAGAGGGGATATATCCGAGGGTTCGCCCACTGAGTCCATATGGGTAGAACTGAAAAATAAGAAGGGAGAGATCACTTTGATAGGATTGTACTACAGACCCCCAAATAGTCAACGGGAAATTGAGGAGCAAATATGTAAGGAGATTACAGACAGCTGCAAGAAAAATAGGGTGGTAATAGTAGGGGACTTTAACTTTCCCAACATTGACTGGGACAGCCATAGCATTAGGGGCTTGGATGGAGAGAAATTTGTTGAGTGTATTCAGGAGGAATTTCTCATTCAGTATGTGGATGGCCCGACTAGAGAGGGGGCAAAACTTGACCTCCTCTTGGGAAATAAGGAAGGGCAGGTGACAGAAGTGTTAGTGAGGGATCACTTTGGGACCAGTGATCATAATTCCATTAGTTTTAAGATAGCTATGGAGAAGGATAGGTCTGGCCCAAAAGTTAAAATTCTAAATTGGGGAAAGGCCAATTTTGATGGTATTAGACAGGAACTTTCAGAAGTTGATTGGGAGAGTCTGTTGGCAGGCAAAGGGACGTCTGGTAAGTGGGAGGCTTTCAAAAGTGTGTTAACCAGGGTTCAGGGTAAGCACATTCCTTATAAAGTGAAGGGCAAGGCTGGTAGAAGTCGGGAACCTTGGATGACTCGGGAGATTGAGGCACTAGTCAAAAATAAGAAGGAGGCATATGACATGCATAGGCAGCTGGGATCAAGTGGATCCCTTGAAGAGTATAGAGATTGCCGGAGTAGAGTTAAGAGAGAAATCAGGAGGGCAAAAAGGGGATATGAGATTGCTTTGGCAGATCAGGCAAAGGTGAATCCAAAGAGCTTCTACAAATACATAAAGGGCAAAAGGGTAACTAGGGAGAGAGTAGGGCCTCTTAAGGATCAACAAGGTCATCTAAGTGCGGAACCACAAGAAATGGGTGAGATCCTGAATGAATATTTCACATCGGTATTTACGGTTGAGAAAGGCATGGATGTTAGGGAACTTGGGGAAATAAATAGTGATGTCTTGAGGAGTGTACATATTACAGAGAGGGAGGTGCTGGAAGTCTTAACGCGCATCAAGGTAGATAAATCTCCGGGACCTGATGAAATGTATCCCAGGACGTTATGGGAGGTTAGGGAGGAAATTGCGGGTCCCCTAGCAGAGATATTTGAATCATCCACCGCTACAGGTGAGGTGCCTGAAGATTGGAGGGTAGCAAATGTTGTGCCTTTGTTTAAGAAGGGCGGCAGGGAAAAGCCTGGGAACTACAGACCGGTGAGCCTGACATCTGTAGTGGGTAAGTTGTTAGAGGTTATTCTGAGGGACAGGATCTACAGGCATTTGGAGAGGCAGGGACTAATTAGGAACAGTCAGCATGGTTTTGTGAGAGGAAAATCATGTCTCACGAATTTGATTGAGTTTTTTGAAGGGGTAACCAAGAAGATAGATGAGGGCTGTGCAGTAGACATGGTCTACATGGACTTCAGCAAAGCCTTTGACAAGGTACCGCATGGTAGGTTGTTACATAAGGTTAAATCTCATGGGATCCAAGGTGAGGTAGCCAATTGGATACAACATTGGCTTGACGACAGAAGACAGAGGGTGGTTGTAGAGGGTTGTTTTTCGGACTGGAGGCCTGTGACCAGCGGTGTGCCTCAGGGATCGGTGCTGGGTCCGCTGTTATTTGTTATTTATATTAATGATTTGGATGAGAATTTAGGAGGCATGGTTAGTAAGTTTGCAGATGACACCAAGATTGGTGGCATTGTGGACAGTGAAGAAGGTTATCTTGGATTGCAACGGGATCTTGATAAATTGGGCCAGTGGACCGATGAATGGCAGATGGAGTTTAATTTAGATAAATGTGAGGTGATGCATTTTGGTAGATCGAATCGGGCCAGGACCTACTCCGTTAATGGTAGGGCGTTGGGGAGAGTTATAGAACAGAGAGATCTAGGAGTACAGGTTCATAGCTCGTTGAAAGTGGAGTCACAGGTGGATAGGGTGGTGAAGAAGGCATTCGGCATGCTTGGTTTCATTGGTCAGAACATTGAATGCAGGAGTTGGGATGTCTTGTTGAAGTTGTACAGGTCATTGGTGAGGCCACACTTGGAGTACTGTGTACAGTTCTGGTCACCCTATTATAGAAAGGATATTATTAAACTAGAAAGAGTGCAGAAAAGATTTACTGGGATGCTACCGGGACTTGATGGTTTGACTTATAGGGAGAGGTTAGACAGACTGGGACTTTTTTCCCTGGAGAGTAGGAGGTTGAGGGGTGATCTTATAGAAGTCTATAAAATAATGAGGGGCATAGATAAGGTAGATAGTCAAAATCTTTTCCCAAAGGTAGGGGAGTCTATAACGAGGGGGCATAGATTTAAGGTGAGAGGGGAGAGATACAAAAGGGTCCAGAGGGGCAATTTTTTCACTCAAAGGGTGGTGAGTGTCTGGAACGAGCTGCCAGAGGCAGTAGTAGAGGCGGGTACAATTTTGTCTTTTAAAAAGCATTTGGACAGTTACATGGGTAAGATGGGTATCGAGGGATATGGGCCAAGTGCAGGCAATTGGGACTAGCTTAGTGGTATAAACTGGGCGACATGGACATGTTGGGTCGAAGGGCCTGTTTCCATGTTGTAACTTCTATGATTCTATGATTCTATGAGGTTATGCTGGAACTGTATAAAACATTGGTTAGGCCACAGCTTGAGTACTGTGTACAGTTCTGGTCACCACATTACAGGAAGGATGTGATTGCACTGGAGAGGGTACAGAGGAGATTTACGAGGATATTGCCAGGACTGGAGAATTTTAGCTATGAGGAAAGATTGGATAGGCTGAGGTTGTTTTCTTTGGAACAGAGGAGGCTGAGGGGAGATTAAATTGAGGGGCCCAGATAGAGTGATAGGAAGGACCTATTTCCCTTAGCAGAGGGGTCAGTGACCAGGGGGCATAGATTTACAGTAATTAGTAGAAGGATTAGAGGGGAGCGGAGTGAGAAGTTTTTTCACCCAGAGGGTGGTGGGGTCTGGAACTCACTGCCTGAAAGGGTGGTAGAGGCAGAAACCCTCAACTCATTTAAAAACTACCTGGATGTGCACCTGAAGAGCCGTGACCTGCAGGGCTATGGACCAAGTGCTGGAAAGTGGGATTAAGGTGGATAGCTCTTTTTCGGCCGGCACAGACACGATGGGCCGAATGGCCTCCTTCTGTGCCGTAACTTTCTATGGATCTCAGCCCGGAATATACTCAACGTCACAGCATCCACAGCCCTCTGGGGTACAGAATTCTAAAGATTCACAACTCTCTGAGTGAAGAAATTCCTCCTCATCTCAGTCCCAAATGGCCGACCCCTTATCCCGAGACTATGTCCCCTAGCTCTAGCCTCTCCAGCCAGGGGAAACAGCCTCTCAGCATCTACCCTGTCAAACCCCCTCAGAATCTTATATGTTTCAATGAGATCACCTCTCACTCTTCAAACTCCAGAGTATCGGCCCATTCTACTCAATCTCTCCTCATCGAACAACCCTCTCATCCCAGGAATCAATCCAGCAAACCCCAGGAAGTGGCTCTGGGCTGATTGATAGAGGGGGAGGGACTCTGGGCTGTGAGTTGGACAGGGGGCGGGGCTCTGAGCTGTGTGATGGACAGGGGGGCGGGGCTCTGGGCTGTGAATTGGACAGGGGGCGGGGCTCTGGGCTGTGAGTTGGACAGGGGGGAGGGGCTCTGGGCTGTGAATTGGACAGGGGGCGGGGCTCTGGGCTGCGTGATGGACAGGGGGGCGGGGCTCTGGGCTGCGTGATGGACAGGGGGAGGGACTCTGGGCTGTGAGTTGGACAGGGGGCGGGGCTCTGGTCTGTGAGTTGGACAGGGGGGAGGGGCACTGGGCTGTGAATTGGACAGGGGGCGGGGCTCTGGGCTGCGTGATGGACAGGGGGGCGGGGCTCTGGGCTGTGAGGTGGACAGTAGGCGGGGCTCTGGGCTGTGAGTTGGACAGGGGGCGGGGCTCTGGTCTGTGAGTTGGACAGGGGGGAGGGGCTCTGGGCTGTGAATTGGACAGGGGCGGGGCTCTGGGCTGCGTGATGGACAGGGGGCGGGGCTCTGGGCTGTGAATTGGACAGGGGGCGGGGCTCTGGGCTGCGTGATGGACAGGGGGAGGGGCTCTGGTCTGTGAGTTGGACAGGGGGCGGGGCTCTGGGCTGTGAATTGGACAGGGGGCGGGGCTCTGGGCTGCGTGATGGACAGGGGGCGGGGCTCTGGGCTGTGAATTGGACAGGGGCGGGGCTCTGGGCTGCGTGATGGACAGGGGGCGGGGCTCTGGGCTGTGAGTTGGACAGTAGGAGGGGCTCTGGGCTGTGTGATGGACAGGGGGCGGGACTTTCGGCTGAATGTTGGATGGGGCGGGGCTCTGGGCTGCGTGATGGACAGGGGGTGGGGCTCTGGGCTGTGTGGTGGACAGGGGGCGGGGCTCTGGTCTGTGTGATGGACAGGGGGCGGGGCTCTGGGCTGTGTGATGGACAGGGGGCGGGGCTCTGGGCTGTGTGATGGACAGGGGGCGGGGCTCTGGGCTGTGTGATGGACAGGGGGCGGGGCTCTGGGCTGTGTGATGGACAGGGGGCGGGGCTCTGGTCTGTGTGATGGACAGGGGGCGGGTCTCTGGGCTGTGTGATGGACAGGGGGCGGGTCTCTGGGCTGTGTGATGGACAGGGGGCGGGTCTCTGGGCTGTGTGATGGACAGGGGGCGGGGCTCTGGGCTGTGTGAGGGACAGGGGGCGGGGCTCTGGGCTGCGTGATGGACAGGGGGCGGGGCTCTGGGCTGCGTGATGGACAGGGGCGGGGCTCTGGGCTGCGTGATGGACAGGGGGCGGGGCTCTGGGCTGTGTGATGGACAGGGGGCGGGGCTCTGGGCTGTGTGATGGACAGGGGGCGGGGCTCTGGGCTGTGTGATGGACAGGGGGCGGGGCTCTGGGCTGTGTGATGGACAGGGGGCGGGGCTCTGGGCTGTGTGATGGACAGGGGGCGGGGCTCTGGGCTGCGTGATGGACAGGGGGCGGGGCTCTGGGCTGCGTGATGGACAGGGGGAGGGGCTCTGGGCTGTGTGATGGACAGGGGGCGGGGCTCTGGGCTGTGTGATGGACAGGGGGCGGGGCTCTGGGCTGTGTGATGGACAGGGGGCGGGGCTCTGGGCTGTGTGATGGACAGGGGGCGGGGCTCTGGGCTGTGTGATGGACAGGGGGCGGGGCTCTGGGCTGTGTGATGGACAGGGGGCGGGGCTCTGGGCTGTGTGATGGACAGGGGGCGGGGCTCTGGGCTGTGTGATGGACAGGGGGCGGGGCTCTGGGCTGTGTGATGGACAGGGGGCGGGGCTCTGGGCTGTGTGATGGACAGGGGGCGGGGCTCTGGGCTGTGTGATGGACAGGGGGCGGGGCTCTGGGCTGTGTGATGGACAGGGGGCGGGTCTCTGGGCTGTGTGATGGACAGGGGGCGGGGCTCTGGGCTGTGTGATGGACAGGGGGCGGGTCTCTGGGCTGTGTGATGGACAGGGGGCGGGGCTCTGGGCTGTGTGATGGACAGGGGGCGGGGCTGGTTAGTGAGCCGCCTCTCTCTGGACATTGAGTTCTGCTGTTGGTGATTTGGTGCCTCAGATCCTGTTTGTGACTGAATTATATTTCTCTTTCAGCACTTTCCACATTCGAATTTGAGGGGGTCTGAGCCAAGCCAGCCCTGGGCCCGAGCCCCCCCTCACACGGTGCACTGAACCCCGAAACGCTGAGTGTGAACCAAGGCCTCCGATAACTAACTCGCCTCAGCGGCTTCCAGGATACCGAGTCTCCCCTGGAAATGCTCTGGTCAGAAACAGGAGCCGAGCGGACAGAACCGACACCTCCAACCTTCGAGGCTCTTCACAGAGTCACAGAGGGAGACCATTCAGTCCATCAAGCCTGTGCTGGTACTAGCTCTTTAACCAGTGCTGTGTCTGCTCATCCCCCTTCCCTCTCCATTCCCCGTGTGCTTTTATATTCTTTCGTTCCAACCCATACCCGATTTCCCTTTTAATCAATATTAAAGTCTCTCCCCCAAAGCCCCTGGTCTAATACTGCCTGTGTAAAGTATTCCCTGTTCTAATACCCACTGTGGTAAAGTATTCCCTGTTCTAATACCCACTGTGGTAAAGTATTCCCTGTTCTAATACCCACTGTGGTAAAGTATTCTCTGTTCTAATACCCACTGTGGTAAAGTATTCTCTGTTCTAATACCCACTGTGGTAAAGTATTCCCTGTTCTAATACCCACTGTGGTAAAGTATTCTCTGTTCTAATAACAACTGTGGTAAAGTATTCTCTGTTCTAATACCCACTGTGGTAAAGTATTCTCTGTTCTAATACCCACTGTGGTAAAGTATTCCCTGTTCTAATACCCACTGTGGTAAAGTATTCTCTGTTCTAATAACAACTGTGGTAAAGTATTCCCTGTTCTAATAACAACTGTGGGAAAGTATTCTCTGTTCTAATACCCACTGTGGTAAAGTATTCCCTGTTCTAATACCCACTGTGGTAAAGTATTCTCTGTTCTAATACCCACTGTGGTAAAGTATTCCCTGTTCTAATACCCACTGTGGTAAAGTATTCTCTGTTCTAATAACAACTGTGGTAAAGTATTCCCTGTTCTAATACCCACTGTGGTAAAGTATTCCCTGTTCTAATACCCACTGTGGTAAAGTATTCTCTGTTCTAATAACAACTGTGGTAAAGTATTCTCTGTTCTAATACCCACTGTGGTAAAGTATTCACTGTTCTAATACCCACTGTGGTAAAGTATTCTCTGTTCTAATACCCACTGTGGTAAAGTATTCTCTGTTCTAATAACAACTGTGGTAAAGTATTCCCTGTTCTAATACCCACTGTGGTAAAGTATTCTCTGTTCTAATACCCACTGTGGTAAAGTATTCTCTGTTCTAATACCCACTGTGGTAAAGTATTCTCTGTTCTAATAACAACTGTGGTAAAGTATTCTCTGTTCTAATACCCACTGTGGTAAAGTATTCTCTGTTCTAATACCCACTGTGGTAAAGTATTCTCTGTTCTAATAACAACTGTGGTAAAGTATTCCCTGTTCTAATACCCACTGTGGTAAAGTATTCTCTGTTCTAATAACAACTGTGGTAAAGTATTCTCTGTTCTAATACCCACTGTGGTAAAGTATTCTCTGTTCTAATAACAACTGTGGTAAAGTATTCCCTGTTCTAATACCCACTGTGGTAAAGTATTCTCTGTTCTAATACCCACTGTGGTAAAGTATTCTCTGTTCTAATACCCACTGTGGTAAAGTATTCTCTGTTCTAATAACAACTGTGGTAAAGTATTCTCTGTTCTAATACCCACTGTGGTAAAGTATTCTCTGTTCTAATACCCACTGTGGTAAAGTATTCTCTGTTCTAATAACAACTGTGGTAAAGTATTCTCTGTTCTAATACCCACTGTGGTAAAGTATTCTCTGTTCTAATAACAACTGTGGTAAAGTATTCTCTGTTCTAATACCCACTGTGGTAAAGTATTTTCTGTTCTAATAACAACTGTGGTAAAGTATTCTCTGTTCTAATAACAACTGTGGTAAAGTATTCTCTGTTCTAATACCCACTGTGGTAAAGTATTCTCTGTTCTAATACCCACTGTGGTGAAGTATTCTCTGTTCTAATACCCACTGTGGTAAAGTATTCTCTGTTCTAATACCCACTGTGGTAAAGTAATCTCTGTTCTAATACCCACTGTGGTAAAGTATTCTCTGTTCTAATACCCACTGTGGTAAAGTATTCCCTGTTCTAATACCCACTGTGGTAAAGTATTCTCTGTTCTAATACCCACTGTGGTAAAGTATTCCCTGTTCTAATACCCACTGTGGTAAAGTATTCTCTGTTCTAATAACAACTGTGGTAAAGTATTCTCTGTTCTAATAACAACTGTGGTAAAGTATTCCCTGTTCTAATACCCACTGTGGTAAAGTATTCTCTGTTCTAATACCCACTGTGGTAAAGTATTCTCTGTTCTAATACCCACTGTGGTAAAGTATTCTCTGTTCTAATACCCACTGTGGTAAAGTATTCCCTGTTCTAATAACAACTGTGGTAAAGTATTCTCTGTTCTAATACCCACTGTGGTAAAGTATTCTCTGTTCTATTGCTCCCTGTGGTAAAGTATCCCCTGTTCTAATAACAACTGTGGTAAAGTATTCTCTGTTCTAATACCCACTGTGGTAAAGTATTCTCTGTTCTAATACCCACTGTGGTAAAGTATTCCCTGTTCTAATAACAACTGTGGTAAAGTATTCTCTGTTCTAATAACAACTGTGGTAAAGTATTCTCTGTTCTAATACCCACTGTGGTAAAGTATTCCCTGTTCTAATACCCACTGTGGTAAAGTATTCCCTGTTCTAATAACAACTGTGGTAAAGTATTCTCTGTTCTAATAACAACTGTGGTAAAGTATTCTCTGTTCTAATACCCACTGTGGTAAAGTATTCTCTGTTCCAATAACAACTGTGGTAAAGTATTCCCTGTTCTAATACCCACTGTGGTAAAGTATTCCCTGTTCTAATACCCACTGTGGTAAAGTATTCTCTGTTCTAATAACAACTGTGGTAAAGTATTCCCTGTTCTAATAACAACTGTGGTAAAGTATTCTCTGTTCTAATACCCACTGTGGTAAAGTATTCCCTGTTCTAATACCCACTGTGGTAAAGTATTCCCTGTTCTAATACCCACTGTGGTAAAGTATTCTCTGTTCTAATAACAACTGTGGTAAAGTATTCCCTGTTCTAATAACAACTGTGGTAAAGTATTCTCTGTTCTAATACCCACTGTGGTAAAGTATTCCCTGTTCTAATACCCACTGTGGTAAAGTATTCCCTGTTCTAATACCCACTGTGGTAAAGTATTCTCTGTTCTAATAACAACTGTGGTAAAGTATTCTCTGTTCTAATACCCACTGTGGTAAAGTATTCTCTGTTCTAATACCCACTGTGGTAAAGTATTCCCTGTTCTAATACCCACTGTGGTAAAGTATTCTCTGTTCTAATACCCACTGTGGTAAAGTATTCCCTGTTCTAATAACAACTGTGGTAAAGTATTCTCTGTTCTAATACCCACTGTGGTAAAGTATTCCCTGTTCTAATACCCACTGTGGTAAAGTATTCCCTGTTCTAATACCCACTGTGGTAAAGTATTCTCTGTTCTAATACCCACTGTGGTAAAGTATTCCCTGTTCTAATACCCACTGTGGTAAAGTATTCCCTGTTCTAATACTCACTGTGGTAAAGTATTCTCTGTTCTAATACCCACTGTGGTAAAGTATTCCCTGTTCTAATACCCACTGTGGTAAAGTATTCCCTGTTCTAATAACAACTGTGGTAAAGTATTCTCTGTTCTAATACCCACTGTGGTAAAGTATTCCCTGTTTGAATACCCACTGTGGTAAAGTATTCCCTGTTCTAATACCCACTGTGGTAAAGTATTCTCTGTTCTAATACCCACTGTGGTAAAGTATTCTCTGTTCTAATACCCACTGTGGTAAAGTATTCCCTGTTCTAATACCCACTGTGGTAAAGTATTCCCTGTTCTAATACCCACTGTGGTGAAGTATTCCCTGTTCTAATACCCACTGTGGTAAAGTATTCCCTGTTCTAATACCCACTGTGGTAAAGTATTCCCTGTTCTAATACCCACTGTGGTAAAGTATTCTCTGTTCTAATACCCACTGTGGTAAAGTATTCCCTGTTCTAATACCCACTGTGGTAAAGTATTCCCTGTTCTAATAACAACTGTGGTAAAGTATTCTCTGTTCTAATACCCACTGTGGTAAAGTATTCTCTGTGCTAATAACAACTGTGGTAAAGTATTCCCTGTTCTAATACCCACTGTGGTAAAGTATTCCCTGTTCTAATACCCACTGTGGTAAAGTATTCCCTGTTCTAATACCCACTGTGGTAAAGTATTCCCTGTTCTAATAACAACTGTGGTAAAGTATTCTCTGTTCTAATACCCACTGTGGTAAAGTATTCCCTGTTCTAATACCCACTGTGGTAAAGTATTCCCTGTTCTAATACCCACTGTGGTAAAGTATTCCCTGTTCTAATAACAACTGTGGTAAAGTATTCTCTGTTCTAATACCCACTGTGGTAAAGTATTCCCTGTTCTAATACCCACTGTGGTGAAGTGTTCCCTGTTCTAATACCCACTGTGGTAAAGTATTCCCTGTTCTAATACCCACTGTGGTAAAGTATTCTCTGTTCTAATACCCTTCTGTGGTAAAGTATTCCCTGTTCTAATACCCACTGTGGTAAAGTATTCCCTGTTCTAATACCCACTGTGGTAAAGTATTCCCTGTTCTAATAACAACTGTGGTAAAGTATTCTCTGTTCTAATACCCACTGTGGTAAAGTATTCTCTGTTCTAATAACAACTGTGGTAAAGTATTCTCTGTTCTAATACCCACTGTGGTAAAGTATTCCCTGTTCTAATACCCACTGTGGTAAAGTATTCCCTGTTCTAATACCCACTGTGGTAAAGTATTCCCTGTTCTAATAACAACTGTGGTAAAGTATTCTCTGTTCTAATACCCACTGTGGTAAAGTATTCTCTGTTCTAATAACAACTGTGGTAAAGTATTCCCTGTTCTAATACCCACTGTGGTAAAGTATTCCCTGTTCTAATAACAACTGTGGTAAAGTATTCTCTGTTCTAATACCCACTGTGGTAAAGTATTCTCTGTGCTAATAACAACTGTGGTAAAGTATTCCCTGTTCTAATACCCACTGTGGTAAAGTATTCCCTGTTCTAATACCCACTGTGGTAAAGTATTCCCTGTTCTAATACCCACTGTGGTAAAGTATTCTCTGTTCTAATACCCACTGTGGTAAAGTATTCTCTGTTCTAATACCCACTGTGGTAAAGTATTCCCTGTTCTAATACCCACTGTGGTGAAGTATTCTCTGTTCTAATACCCACTGTGGTAAAGTATTCCCTGTTCTAATACCCACTGTGGTAAAGTATTCCCTGTTCTAATACCCACTGTGGTAAAGTATTCTCTGTTCTAATACCCACTGTGGTAAAGTATTCTCTGTTCTAATACCCACTGTGGTAAAGTATTCTCTGTTCTAATACCCACTGTGGTAAAGTATTCCCTGTTCTAATAACAACTGTGGTAAAGTATTCTCTGTTCTAATACCCACTGTGGTAAAGTATTCTCTGTTCTATTGCTCCCTGTGGTAAAGTATCCCCTGTTCTAATAACAACTGTGGTAAAGTATTCTCTGTTCTAATACCCACTGTGGTAAAGTATTCTCTGTTCTAATACCCACTGTGGTAAAGTATTCCCTGTTCTAATAACAACTGTGGTAAAGTATTCTCTGTTCTAATAACAACTGTGGTAAAGTATTCTCTGTTCTAATACCCACTGTGGTAAAGTATTCCCTGTTCTAATACCCACTGTGGTAAAGTATTCCCTGTTCTAATAACAACTGTGGTAAAGTATTCTCTGTTCTAATAACAACTGTGGTAAAGTATTCTCTGTTCTAATACCCACTGTGGTAAAGTATTCTCTGTTCCAATAACAACTGTGGTAAAGTATTCCCTGTTCTAATACCCACTGTGGTAAAGTATTCCCTGTTCTAATACCCACTGTGGTAAAGTATTCTCTGTTCTAATAACAACTGTGGTAAAGTATTCCCTGTTCTAATAACAACTGTGGTAAAGTATTCTCTGTTCTAATACCCACTGTGGTAAAGTATTCCCTGTTCTAATACCCACTGTGGTAAAGTATTCCCTGTTCTAATACCCACTGTGGTAAAGTATTCTCTGTTCTAATAACAACTGTGGTAAAGTATTCCCTGTTCTAATAACAACTGTGGTAAAGTATTCTCTGTTCTAATACCCACTGTGGTAAAGTATTCCCTGTTCTAATACCCACTGTGGTAAAGTATTCCCTGTTCTAATACCCACTGTGGTAAAGTATTCTCTGTTCTAATAACAACTGTGGTAAAGTATTCTCTGTTCTAATACCCACTGTGGTAAAGTATTCTCTGTTCTAATACCCACTGTGGTAAAGTATTCCCTGTTCTAATACCCACTGTGGTAAAGTATTCTCTGTTCTAATACCCACTGTGGTAAAGTATTCCCTGTTCTAATAACAACTGTGGTAAAGTATTCTCTGTTCTAATACCCACTGTGGTAAAGTATTCCCTGTTCTAATACCCACTGTGGTAAAGTATTCCCTGTTCTAATACCCACTGTGGTAAAGTATTCTCTGTTCTAATACCCACTGTGGTAAAGTATTCCCTGTTCTAATACCCACTGTGGTAAAGTATTCCCTGTTCTAATACCCACTGTGGTAAAGTATTCTCTGTTCTAATACCCACTGTGGTAAAGTATTCCCTGTTCTAATACCCACTGTGGTAAAGTATTCCCTGTTCTAATAACAACTGTGGTAAAGTATTCTCTGTTCTAATACCCACTGTGGTAAAGTATTCCCTGTTTGAATACCCACTGTGGTAAAGTATTCCCTGTTCTAATACCCACTGTGGTAAAGTATTCTCTGTTCTAATACCCACTGTGGTAAAGTATTCTCTGTTCTAATACCCACTGTGGTAAAGTATTCCCTGTTCTAATACCCACTGTGGTAAAGTATTCCCTGTTCTAATACCCACTGTGGTGAAGTATTCCCTGTTCTAATACCCACTGTGGTAAAGTATTCCCTGTTCTAATACCCACTGTGGTAAAGTATTCCCTGTTCTAATACCCACTGTGGTAAAGTATTCTCTGTTCTAATACCCACTGTGGTAAAGTATTCCCTGTTCTAATACCCACTGTGGTAAAGTATTCCCTGTTCTAATAACAACTGTGGTAAAGTATTCTCTGTTCTAATACCCACTGTGGTAAAGTATTCTCTGTGCTAATAACAACTGTGGTAAAGTATTCCCTGTTCTAATACCCACTGTGGTAAAGTATTCCCTGTTCTAATACCCACTGTGGTAAAGTATTCCCTGTTCTAATACCCACTGTGGTAAAGTATTCTCTGTTCTAATACCCACTGTGGTAAAGTATTCCCTGTTCTAATACCCACTGTGGTAAAGTATTCCCTGTTCTAATAACAACTGTGGTAAAGTATTCTCTGTTCTAATACCCACTGTGGTAAAGTATTCCCTGTTCTAATACCCACTGTGGTAAAGTATTCCCTGTTCTAATACCCACTGTGGTAAAGTATTCCCTGTTCTAATAACAACTGTGGTAAAGTATTCTCTGTTCTAATACCCACTGTGGTAAAGTATTCCCTGTTCTAATACCCACTGTGGTGAAGTGTTCCCTGTTCTAATACCCACTGTGGTAAAGTATTCCCTGTTCTAATACCCACTGTGGTAAAGTATTCTCTGTTCTAATACCCTTCTGTGGTAAAGTATTCCCTGTTCTAATACCCACTGTGGTAAAGTATTCCCTGTTCTATTACCCACTGTGGTAAAGTATTCCCTGTTCTAATAACAACTGTGGTAAAGTATTCTCTGTTCTAATACCCACTGTGGTAAAGTATTCTCTGTTCTAATAACAACTGTGGTAAAGTATTCTCTGTTCTAATACCCACTGTGGTAAAGTATTCCCTGTTCTAATACCCACTGTGGTAAAGTATTCCCTGTTCTAATACCCACTGTGGTAAAGTATTCCCTGTTCTAATAACAACTGTGGTAAAGTATTCTCTGTTCTAATACCCACTGTGGTAAAGTATTCTCTGTTCTAATAACAACTGTGGTAAAGTATTCCCTGTTCTAATACCCACTGTGGTAAAGTATTCCCTGTTCTAATAACAACTGTGGTAAAGTATTCTCTGTTCTAATACCCACTGTGGTAAAGTATTCTCTGTGCTAATAACAACTGTGGTAAAGTATTCCCTGTTCTAATACCCACTGTGGTAAAGTATTCCCTGTTCTAATACCCACTGTGGTAAAGTATTCCCTGTTCTAATACCCACTGTGGTAAAGTATTCTCTGTTCTAATACCCACTGTGGTAAAGTATTCTCTGTTCTAATACCCACTGTGGTAAAGTATTCCCTGTTCTAATACCCACTGTGGTGAAGTATTCTCTGTTCTAATACCCACTGTGGTAAAGTATTCCCTGTTCTAATAACAACTGTGGTAAAGTATTCTCTGTTCTAATACCCACTGTGGTAAAGTATTCCCTGTTCTAATACCCACTGTGGTGAAGTGTTCCCTGTTCTAATACCCACTGTGGTAAAGTATTCCCTGTTCTAATACCCACTGTGGTAAAGTATTCTCTGTTCTAATACCCTTCTGTGGTAAAGTATTCCCTGTTCTAATACCCACTGTGGTAAAGTATTCCCTGTTCTAATACCCACTGTGGTAAAGTATTCCCTGTTCTAATAACAACTGTGGTAAAGTATTCTCTGTTCTAATACCCACTGTGGTAAAGTATTCTCTGTTCTAATAACAACTGTGGTAAAGTATTCTCTGTTCTAATACCCACTGTGGTAAAGTATTCCCTGTTCTAATACCCACTGTGGTAAAGTATTCCCTGTTCTAATACCCACTGTGGTAAAGTATTCCCTGTTCTAATAACAACTGTGGTAAAGTATTCTCTGTTCTAATACCCACTGTGGTAAAGTATTCTCTGTTCTAATAACAACTGTGGTAAAGTATTCCCTGTTCTAATACCCACTGTGGTAAAGTATTCCCTGTTCTAATAACAACTGTGGTAAAGTATTCTCTGTTCTAATACCCACTGTGGTAAAGTATTCTCTGTGCTAATAACAACTGTGGTAAAGTATTCCCTGTTCTAATACCCACTGTGGTAAAGTATTCCCTGTTCTAATACCCACTGTGGTAAAGTATTCCCTGTTCTAATACCCACTGTGGTAAAGTATTCTCTGTTCTAATACCCACTGTGGTAAAGTATTCTCTGTTCTAATACCCACTGTGGTAAAGTATTCCCTGTTCTAATACCCACTGTGGTGAAGTATTCTCTGTTCTAATACCCACTGTGGTAAAGTATTCCCTGTTCTAATACCCACTGTGGTAAAGTATTCCCTGTTCTAATACCCACTGTGGTAAAGTATTCTCTGTTCTAATACCCACTGTGGTAAAGTATTCTCTGTTCTAATACCCACTGTGGTAAAGTATTCTCTGTTCTAATACCCACTGTGGTAAAGTATTCCCTGTTCTAATAACAACTGTGGTAAAGTATTCTCTGTTCTAATACCCACTGTGGTAAAGTATTCTCTGTTCTATTGCTCCCTGTGGTAAAGTATCCCCTGTTCTAATAACAACTGTGGTAAAGTATTCTCTGTTCTAATACCCACTGTGGTAAAGTATTCTCTGTTCTAATACCCACTGTGGTAAAGTATTCCCTGTTCTAATAACAACTGTGGTAAAGTATTCTCTGTTCTAATAACAACTGTGGTAAAGTATTCTCTGTTCTAATACCCACTGTGGTAAAGTATTCCCTGTTCTAATACCCACTGTGGTAAAGTATTCCCTGTTCTAATAACAACTGTGGTAAAGTATTCTCTGTTCTAATAACAACTGTGGTAAAGTATTCTCTGTTCTAATACCCACTGTGGTAAAGTATTCTCTGTTCCAATAACAACTGTGGTAAAGTATTCCCTGTTCTAATACCCACTGTGGTAAAGTATTCCCTGTTCTAATACCCACTGTGGTAAAGTATTCTCTGTTCTAATAACAACTGTGGTAAAGTATTCCCTGTTCTAATAACAACTGTGGTAAAGTATTCTCTGTTCTAATACCCACTGTGGTAAAGTATTCCCTGTTCTAATACCCACTGTGGTAAAGTATTCCCTGTTCTAATACCCACTGTGGTAAAGTATTCTCTGTTCTAATAACAACTGTGGTAAAGTATTCCCTGTTCTAATAACAACTGTGGTAAAGTATTCTCTGTTCTAATACCCACTGTGGTAAAGTATTCCCTGTTCTAATACCCACTGTGGTAAAGTATTCCCTGTTCTAATACCCACTGTGGTAAAGTATTCTCTGTTCTAATAACAACTGTGGTAAAGTATTCTCTGTTCTAATACCCACTGTGGTAAAGTATTCTCTGTTCTAATACCCACTGTGGTAAAGTATTCCCTGTTCTAATACCCACTGTGGTAAAGTATTCTCTGTTCTAATACCCACTGTGGTAAAGTATTCCCTGTTCTAATAACAACTGTGGTAAAGTATTCTCTGTTCTAATACCCACTGTGGTAAAGTATTCCCTGTTCTAATACCCACTGTGGTAAAGTATTCCCTGTTCTAATACCCACTGTGGTAAAGTATTCTCTGTTCTAATACCCACTGTGGTAAAGTATTCCCTGTTCTAATACCCACTGTGGTAAAGTATTCCCTGTTCTAATACCCACTGTGGTAAAGTATTCTCTGTTCTAATACCCACTGTGGTAAAGTATTCCCTGTTCTAATACCCACTGTGGTAAAGTATTCCCTGTTCTAATAACAACTGTGGTAAAGTATTCTCTGTTCTAATACCCACTGTGGTAAAGTATTCCCTGTTTGAATACCCACTGTGGTAAAGTATTCCCTGTTCTAATACCCACTGTGGTAAAGTATTCTCTGTTCTAATACCCACTGTGGTAAAGTATTCTCTGTTCTAATACCCACTGTGGTAAAGTATTCCCTGTTCTAATACCCACTGTGGTAAAGTATTCCCTGTTCTAATACCCACTGTGGTGAAGTATTCCCTGTTCTAATACCCACTGTGGTAAAGTATTCCCTGTTCTAATACCCACTGTGGTAAAGTATTCCCTGTTCTAATACCCACTGTGGTAAAGTATTCTCTGTTCTAATACCCACTGTGGTAAAGTATTCCCTGTTCTAATACCCACTGTGGTAAAGTATTCCCTGTTCTAATAACAACTGTGGTAAAGTATTCTCTGTTCTAATACCCACTGTGGTAAAGTATTCTCTGTGCTAATAACAACTGTGGTAAAGTATTCCCTGTTCTAATACCCACTGTGGTAAAGTATTCCCTGTTCTAATACCCACTGTGGTAAAGTATTCCCTGTTCTAATACCCACTGTGGTAAAGTATTCTCTGTTCTAATACCCACTGTGGTAAAGTATTCCCTGTTCTAATACCCACTGTGGTAAAGTATTCCCTGTTCTAATAACAACTGTGGTAAAGTATTCTCTGTTCTAATACCCACTGTGGTAAAGTATTCCCTGTTCTAATACCCACTGTGGTAAAGTATTCCCTGTTCTAATACCCACTGTGGTAAAGTATTCCCTGTTCTAATAACAACTGTGGTAAAGTATTCTCTGTTCTAATACCCACTGTGGTAAAGTATTCCCTGTTCTAATACCCACTGTGGTGAAGTGTTCCCTGTTCTAATACCCACTGTGGTAAAGTATTCCCTGTTCTAATACCCACTGTGGTAAAGTATTCTCTGTTCTAATACCCTTCTGTGGTAAAGTATTCCCTGTTCTAATACCCACTGTGGTAAAGTATTCCCTGTTCTATTACCCACTGTGGTAAAGTATTCCCTGTTCTAATAACAACTGTGGTAAAGTATTCTCTGTTCTAATACCCACTGTGGTAAAGTATTCTCTGTTCTAATAACAACTGTGGTAAAGTATTCTCTGTTCTAATACCCACTGTGGTAAAGTATTCCCTGTTCTAATACCCACTGTGGTAAAGTATTCCCTGTTCTAATACCCACTGTGGTAAAGTATTCCCTGTTCTAATAACAACTGTGGTAAAGTATTCTCTGTTCTAATACCCACTGTGGTAAAGTATTCTCTGTTCTAATAACAACTGTGGTAAAGTATTCCCTGTTCTAATACCCACTGTGGTAAAGTATTCCCTGTTCTAATAACAACTGTGGTAAAGTATTCTCTGTTCTAATACCCACTGTGGTAAAGTATTCTCTGTGCTAATAACAACTGTGGTAAAGTATTCCCTGTTCTAATACCCACTGTGGTAAAGTATTCCCTGTTCTAATACCCACTGTGGTAAAGTATTCCCTGTTCTAATACCCACTGTGGTAAAGTATTCTCTGTTCTAATACCCACTGTGGTAAAGTATTCTCTGTTCTAATACCCACTGTGGTAAAGTATTCCCTGTTCTAATACCCACTGTGGTGAAGTATTCTCTGTTCTAATACCCACTGTGGTAAAGTATTCCCTGTTCTAATACCCACTGTGGTAAAGTATTCCCTGTTCTAATACCCACTGTGGTAAAGTATTCTCTGTTCTAATAACAACTGTGGTAAAGTATTCTCTGTTCTAATACCCACTGTGGTAAAGTATTCCCTGTTCTAATACCCACTGTGGTAAAGTATTCCCTGTTCTAATACCCACTGTGGTGAAGTATTCCCTGTTCTAATACCCACTGTGGTAAAGTATTCCCTGTACCAACAGCCCCTTTTGTTAAAGTATTCCCTGTTCTAACAGCCCTTGTTTTAAAGTATTCCCTGTTCTAACAGCCCTTGTTTTAAAGTATTCCCCGCTCTGAAAGCCCCTGTGATCAAATATTCCCTGTTCTAATACCATCTATCGTAAAGTGTTCCCAGTTCTAATATTCCCTGTGTTAAAGTATTCTCTGTTCTGATACCCTTTCTGGTGAAGTATTCCCAGTACCAATAGCCCCTTATGTTAAAGTATTCCCTGTTCTAACAGCCCTTGTTTTAAAGTATTCCGGGCTCTAGTAGCCCTTGTGATCAAAGATTCCCTGTTCTAATACCATCTATTGTAAAGTGTTCCCTGTTCTAATACACTTTGTGGTTTTTTTTATTCATTCATGGGATGTGGGCGTTGCTGGCGAGGCCGGCATTTATTGCCCATCCCTAATTACCCTTGAGAAGGTGGTGGTGAGCCGCCTTCTTGAACTGCTGCAGTCCGTGTGGTGAAGGTTCTCCCACAGTGCTGTTAGGAAGGGAGTTCCAGGATTTTGACCCAGCGACAATGAAGGAACGGTGATATATTTCCAAGTCGGGATGGTGTGTGACTTGGAGGGGAACGTGCAGGTGGTGTTGTTCCCATGTGCCTGCTGCCCTTGTCCTTCTAGGTGGTAGAGGTTGCGGGTTTGGGAGGTGCTGTCGAAGAAGCCTTGGCGAGTTGCTGCAGTGCATCCTGTGGATGGTACACACTGCAGCCACAGTGCGCCGGTGGTGAAGGGAGTGAATGTTTAGGGTGGTGGATGGGGTGCCAATCAAGCGGGCTGCTTTGTTGTGGATGGTGTCGAGCTTCTTGAGTGTTGTTGGAGCTGCACTCATCCAGGCAAGTGGAGAGTATTCCATCACACTCCTGACTTGTGGCTTGCAGATGGTGGAAAGGCTTTGGGGAGTCAGGAGGTACATCTAATACCCCTTATGGTAAAGTACTCCCAATTTTAACCGAACCTGTGGTAAAGTATTCCCCGTTCTAATAGTCCCCTGTGGTAAAGTATTCCCTATTCTAATACCCCTTGTGGTAAAGTATTCCCTGTTCTAGAATCAAAGAATCATGGAAAGGTTACAGCACGTAAGGAGGCCATTGGGCCCATCGAGTCCTTGCCGGCCTTATGCAAGAGCAATCTTGCTAGTCCCAATCCACCTCTCTATCCCTGTAGCCCTGCAAATTTTTTCCTTTCAAGTACTTATCCAGTTCCCTTTTGAAGGCCACGATTGAATCTGCCTCCACCACCCCCCTCGGGCAGTGCATTCCAGATCCTAACCACTCGCTGTGTAAAAAAGTTTTTAGGAAAATAGGAACATAGGAACAGGAGTAGGCCATTCAGCCCCTCGTGCCTGCTCCGCCATTTGATAAGATCATGGCTGATCTGTGATCTAACTCCATAAACCTGTCTTTGGCCCATATCCCTTAATACCTTTGGTTGCCAAAAAGCTATCTATCTCAGATTTAAATTTAGCAATTGAGCTAGTATCAATTGCCGTTTGCGGAAGAGAGTTCCAAACTTCTACCACCCTTTGTGTGGAGAAATGTTTTCTAAACTCACTCCTGAAAGGTCTGGCTCTAATTTTTAGACTGTGCCCCCTACTCCTAGAATCCCCAACCAGCGGAAATAGTTTCTCTCTATCCACCCTATCTGTTCCCCTTAATATCTTATAAACTTCGATCAGATCACCCCTTAACCTTCGAAACTCCAGAGAATACAACCCCAATTTGTGTAATCTCTCCTCGTAACTTAACCCTTGAAGTCCGGGTATCATTCTAGTAAACCTACGCTGCACTCCCTCCAAAGCCAATATGTCCTTCCGAAGGTGCGGTGCCCAGAACTGCTCAAAGTACTCCAGGTGCGGTCTAACCAAGGTTTTGTATAGCTGCAGCATAACTTCTGCCCCCTTGTACTCTGGTCCTCTCGATATAAAGGCCAGCATTCCATTAGCCTTCTTGATTATTTTCTGCACCTGTTCATGACACTTCAATGATCTATGTACCTGAACCCCGAAGTCCCTTTGGACAGCCACTATTTTTAACTTTTTACCATTTAGAAAGTACCCTGTTCTATCCTTTTTTGATCCAAAGTGGATGACCTCACATTTGTCGACATTGAATTCCATTTGCCACAGTTTTGCCCATTCACTTTGTAATTTTATGTTTTCATCTACACTGCTTACAATGCCACCAATCTTTATGTCATCGGCAAACTTAGATGTGAGACTTTCTATGCCTTCATCTAAGTCGTTAATAAATATTGTGAATAATTGAGGCCCCAAGACAGATCCCGGCGGGACTCCACTAGTCACATCCTGCCAATGTGAGTACTTACCCATTATCCCTACTCTCTGTCGCCTTTCACTCAGCCAACTTCCTAACCAAGTCCGTACTTTTCCTTCGATTCCATGGGCTTCTATCTTAGCTAACAGACCCTTATCAAATGCCTTCTGGAAGTCCATATAAATAACATCCATTGACATTCCCCTGTCCACTATTTTAGTCACCTCTTCAAAAAATTCAATCAGGTTTGTCAGGCACAACCTACCTTTCACAAATCCATGCTGGCTCTCTCTGATTAACTGAAAATTCTCGAGGTGTTCAGTCACCCTATCCTTAATTATAGACTCCAGCATTTTCCCCACAACAGATGCTAGGCTCCTCATGTTCTTTTGCCAATCACTTTAAATCTAAGTCCTCTGGTTCTTGACCCTTCCGCCAATGGGAACAGTTTCTCTCTATCTACTCTGTCTAGGCCCTTCCTGATTTTGAATACCTCGATCAAATCTCCCCGCAACCGTCTCTGTTCCAAGGAGAACAACCCCAGCTTCTCCAGTCTAACTACGTAACTAAAGTCCCTCATCCCTGGAATCATTCTAGTAATTCTCTTCTGCACCCTCTCTAATGCCTTCACATTTTTCCTAAAGTGCGGTGCCCAGAACTGGACACAATACTCCAGTTGTGGCCGAACCAGTGTTTTATAAAGGTTCATCATGACTTCCATACTTTTGTACTCTATGCCTCTATTTATAAAGCCCAGGATCCCGTATGCTTTTTTAACCACTTTCTCAACCTGCCCTGCCACCTTCAACGACGTGTCCACATATACCCCCAGATTCCTCTGTTCCTTTTAGAGTTGTGCCCTCTAGTTTATATTGCCTCTCATCGTTCTTCCTACGGAAATGTATTGCATTTTTCTGCATTAAATCTGCCATGTGTCCGCCCATGCCACCAGCCTGTCTATATCATCTTGAAATCTATCACTATCCTCCTCACTGTTTACTATCCTTCCAAGTTTTGTGTCATCTGCAAATTTTGAAATTGTGCCCTGTACACCCAAGTCCAAGTCATCAATATATATCAAGAAAAGCAGTGGTCCCAGCACTGACCCCTGGGGAACACCACTGTACACCTCCCTCCAGTCCGAAAAACAACCGTTCACCACTATTCTGTTTCCTGTCACTTAGCCAATTCTGTATCCATGTTGCTACTGCCCCCTTTATTCCATGGGCCGCAATCTTGATGATAAGCCGACCGTGCGGCACTTTATCAAACGCCTTTTGAAAGTCCATTTACACCACATCAACTGCATTGCCCTCATCTACACTCTGTTACCTCATCGGGTTAGTTAAACATGATTTGCCTTTTACAAATCTGTGCTGGCTTTCCCTAATCAATCCACACTCATCCAAGTGACTGTTAATTCTCAAAGTTTCCCCATCACTGAGGTTAAACTGACTGACCTGTAGTTGCTGGGTTTATCCTTACACCCTTTTTTGAACAAGGGTGTAACATTTGCAATTCTCCAGTTCTCTGGCACCAACCCGGTATTTACGGATGTTTGTAAGATTATGGCCAGTACCTCCGCAATTTCCACCCTTACTTCCCTCAGCAACCTAGGATGCATCCCATCCGGACCGGGTGACTTATCTACTTTAAGCACAGCCAGCCTTTCTAGCCTCTTTATCAATTTTTAGCCCATCCAGTATCTCAACTATATCTTCCTTTACTGAGACTGCGGCAGCATCTTCTTCCTTGGTAAAGACAGATACAAAGTACTCATTTAGTACCTCAGCCATCCCCTCTGCCTCCATGACTAGATCTCCTTTTTGGTCCCTAATCGGCCCCACCCCTCCTCTTACTACCCATTTACTGTTTATATGTCTGTAGAAGACTTTTGGATTCCCTTTTATGTTGGCCGCCAGTCTATTCTCATATTCTCTTTTTGCCTCTGAACTTTCTATATTCAGCCTGGTTCTCACTTGTATTATCAACCTGACATCTGTCACACGCCCCTTTTTTCTGTTTCATTTTACTCACTATCTCTTCTTTCATCCAGGGAGCTCTGGCTTTAGTTGCCCTACCTTTCCCCCTCGTGGGAATGTACCTAGACTGAACCCAAACCATCTCCTCTTTAAAAGCCGCCCATTGCTCAATTACAGTTTTGCCTGACAATCTTTGATTCCAATTTATCCGGGCCAGATCTGTTCTCATCCCACTGAAATTGGCTCTCCTCCAAATGAGTATTTTTAGAGTGGTCCGTGTCCTTTTCCATAGCTATTCTAAATCTTATGATACTTTGATCGCTATTCCCTAAATGCCCCCCCACTGACACTTGCTCCACTTGGCCCACCTCATTCCCCAGAACCAAGTCCAGCAATGCCTCCTTCCTCATTGGGCCGGAAATGTACTGGTCAAGAAAGTTCTCCTGAACACATTTCAAAATTTCCTCCCCCTCTGTGCCCCTTATATTATTGTTATCCCAGTCTATATTAGGATAGTTGAAGTCCCCAGTTATCACTACTCTGGCTTTTGCACCTCTCTGTAATTTCCCTGCAAATTTGCTCCTCTATATCCTTCTCTCTAGTTGGTGACCCATAGAATACACCCAGTAGTGTAATGGCGGTATTCCCTGTTCTAATACCCCTTGTGGTAAAGTATTCCCTGTTCTAATACCCCTTGTGGTAAAGTGTTCCCTGTTCTAATACCCCTTGTGGTCAAGCTTGCCCTGTTCTAATACCCCTTGTGGTAAAGTGTTCCCTGTTCTAATACCCCTTGTGGTAAAGTGTTCCCTGTTCTAATACCCCTTGTGGTAAAGTATTCCCTGTTCTAATACCCCTTGTGGTCAAGCTTGCCCTGTTCTAAGACACCTTTTGGTACATTATCCATTCTAATACCTCTTGTCATAACGTATTCCCAGTTCTAATAACCTTGTGGTTAAATATTCCCTGTTCTAATAGCCCCTCTGTAATAAAGTAATCCCTGTTCTAATACC
This sequence comes from Heptranchias perlo, assembly GCF_035084215.1. NCBI lineage: Eukaryota > Metazoa > Chordata > Chondrichthyes > Hexanchiformes > Hexanchidae > Heptranchias > Heptranchias perlo. The sequence continues at coordinate 1,924,526 of NC_090353.1, read as the reverse complement.
CCTGTGGTAAAGTAATCCCTGTTCTAATACCCCTGTGGTAAAGTATTCCCGGTTCTAATAACCTTGTGGTAAACCTTGGTGTTTAATACACCCTGTCGTAAAGTATTCCCTGTTCTAATACCCCTTGTGGGAAGTTTAAACTCGGTGGTGGGGAAACTTTTAGAAACAATAATCCGGGACAAAATTAATAGTCACGTGGACAAGTGTGGATTAATTAAGGAAAGCCAGCACGGATTTGTTAAAGGCAAATCGTGTTTAACTAACTTGATTGAGTTTTTTGATGAGGTAACAGAGAGGGTCGATGAGGGCAATGCAGTTGATGTGTATATGGACATTCAAAAGGCGTTTGATAAAGTGCCACATAATAGGCTTGTCAGCAAAATTGAAGCCCATGGAATAAAGTGGCAGTGACAGCATGGATACAAAATTGGCTAAGTGGCAGGAAACAGAGAGTGGTGGTGAACGGTTGTTTTTCGGACTGGAGGGAGGTGTACAGTGGTGTTCCCCAGGGGTCGGTGCTGGGACCATTGCTTATTTTGATATATATTAATGACCTGGACTTAGGTGTACAGGGCACAATTTCAAAACTTGGAAGGGTAGTAAACAGTGAGGAGGATAGTGATAGACTTCAAGAGGACATAGACAGGCTGGTGGAATGGGCGGACACGTGGCAGATGAAATTTAATGCAGAGAAATGCGAAGTGATACATTTTGGCAGGAAGAATGAGGAGAGGCAATATAAACTAAAGGGTACAATTCTAAAGGGGGTGCAGGAACAGAGAGACCTGGGGGTATGTGTGCACAAATCTTTGAAGGTGGCAGGACAATTTAAGAAATGGGTTAAAAAGCACATGGGATCGTAGGCTTTATAAATAGAGGCACAGAGTACAAAAAGCAAGGAGGTTATGTTGAACCTTTATAAACACTGGTTCGGCCACAACGGGGACTATTATATCCAATTCTGGGCACCGCACTTTAGGAAGGATGGGAAGGCCTTAGAGAGGGTGCGGAAAGGATTTACTAGAATGGTACCAGGGATGAGGGACTTCAGTTATGTGGAGACTGGAGAAACTAGGGCTGTTCTCCTTAAAGCAGAGAAGGTTAAGAGGAGATTTGATAGAAATGTTCAAATTCATGAAGGGTTTTGATAAAGTAAATAAAGAGAAACTGTTCCCATTGGCGGAAGGATTGAGAACCAGAGGACAGAAATTTAAGGTGATTGGCAAAAGAACCAAAAGTGACACAAGGAAAGTCTTTTTTTACGCAGTGAGTTGTTATGATCTGGAATGCGCTGCCTGTAAGGGTGATGGAAGCAGATTCAATCGTGGTTTTCAAAAAGGAAATGGATAAATACTTGAAGAGAAAAAATTTTCAGAGCTATGAAAAAAGAGCAGGGGATTGGATGAACTGGATTTCTCTTACAAAGAGCCGGCACAGGCTCGATGGGCCGAATGGCCCCCTTCTGTGCTGTAACCATTCTATGAAAGTATTCGCTGTTCTATTACACCCTGTGGTAAAGTATTCCCGGTTCCAATATTCCCTGTGGTAATATATTTCCTGTTCTAATACCCTTTGTGGTAAACTAGTTCCTGTTTTAATACACCCTGTAGTAAAGTATTCTCTGTTCTAACAGCCCCTGTGGTAAAGTATTTCCTGTTCTAATACCCATTGTGGTAACCTTAAGCCTAATCCTAATGCACCGGACACGGTCCCTAACCCCGCACCGGACACGGTCCCTAACCCCGCACTGGACACGGTCCCTAACCCCGCACCGGACACGGTCCCTAACCCCGCACCGGACACGGTCCCTAACCCCGCACCGGACACGGTCCCTAACCCCGCAGTGTACACGGTCCCTAACCCCGCACCGGACACGGTCCCTAACCCCGCACCGGACACGGTCCCTAACCCCGCACCGGACACGGTCCCTAACCCCGCAGTGTACACGGTCCCTAACCCCGCACCGGACACGGTCCCTAACCCCGCAGTGTACACGGTCCCTAACCCCGCACCGGACACGGTCCCTAACCCCGCACCGGACACGGTCCCTAACCCCGCACCGGACACGGTCCCTAACCCCGCACCGGACACGGTCCCTAACCCCGCACCGGACACGGTCCCTAACCCCGCACCGGACACGGTCCCTAACCCCGCACCGGACACGGTGCCGAACCCCGCACCGGACACGGTCCCTAACCCCGCACCGGACACGGTCCCTAACCCCGCACAGTACACGGTCCCTAACCCCGCACCGGACACGGTCCCTAACCCCGCACCGGACACGGTCCCTAACCCCGCACCGGACACGGTCCCTAACCCCGCACCGGACACGGTCCCTAACCCCGCACCGGACACGGTCCCTAACCCCGCACCGGACACGGTCCCTAACCCCGCACCGGACACGGTCCCTAACCCCGCACCGGACACGGTCCCTAACCCCGCACCGGACACGGTCCCTAACCCCGCACCGGACACGGTCCCTAACCCCGCACCGGACACGGTCCCTAACCCCGCAGTGTACACGGTCCCTAACCCCGCACCGGACACGGTCCCTAACCCCGCACCGGACACGGTCCCTAACCCCGCACCGGACACGGTGCCGAACCCCGCACCGGACACGGTCCCTAACCCCGCACCGGACACGGTCCCTAACCCCGCACCGGACACGGTCCCTAACCCCGCACCGGACACGGTCCCTAACCCCGCACTGGACACGGTCCCTAACCCCGCACCGGACACGGTGCCTAACCCCGCACCGGACACGGTCCCTAACCCCGCACCGGACACGGTCCCTAACCCCGCACCGGACACGGTCTCTAACCTCGCACCGGACACGGTCCCTAACCCCGCACTGGACACGGTGCCTAACCCCGCACCGGACACGGTCCCTAACCCCGCACCGGACACGGTCCCTAACCCCGCACCGGACACGGCCCCTAACCCCGCACTGTACACGGTCCCTAACCCCGCACCGGACACGGTCCCTAACCCCGCACCGGACACGGCCCCTAACCCCGCACCGGACACGGTCCCTAACCCCGCACCGGACACGGTCTCTAACCTCGCACCGGACACGGTCCCTAACCCCGCACTGGACACGGTCCCTAACCCCGCACCGGACACGGCCCCTAACCCCGCACCGGACACGGTCCCTAACCCCGCACCGGACACGGTCTCTAACCTCGCACCGGACACGGTCCCTAACCCCGCACCGGACACGGTCCCTAACCCCGCACCGGACACGGTCCCTAACCCCGCACTGGACACGGTCCCTAACCCCGCACCGGACACGGTCCCTAACCCCGCACTGGACACGGCCCCTAACCCCGCACCGGACACGGTCCCTAACCCCGCACCGGACACGGTCCCTAACCCCGCACTGGACACGGTGCCGAACCCCGCACCGGACACGGTCCCTAACCCCGCACTGGACACGGTCCCTAACCCCGCACTGGACACGGTGCCGAACCCCGCACCGGACACGGTCCCTAACCCCGCACCGGACACGGTCCCTAACCCCGCACTGGACACGGTCCCTAACCCCGCACCGGACACGGTCCCTAACCCCGCACTGGACACGGTCCCTAACCCCGCACAGGACACGGTCCCTAACCCCGCACAGGACACGGTCCCTAACCCCGCACCGGACACGGTCCCTAACCCCGCACAGGACACGGTCCCTAACCCTAACCCTTTGTTGGGCATTTGTGGACAGCCTGGGCTGTACTAGAAACCCTGCTCACTATAAGTACATGTTCAAAATGTAAATCTTATGTAAAGCTGCCGTGTAATTATTGGTACAAACACCTGTCCATCACTTGTTATATTTATTATTTAATAAATTCTGACTTCCAAACTGACGGCTGGGAGTGCCTTAGGGCGCAATGATCTCGTGGGTTAGATTTATCCCAGTCACTGACCGGCTGAACCGAAGTTCTGGACTTCTTTCAATTAACAGTAGTTGGGCGGGAGGGGGGTGAGAAGGGGTCTCCGAAATATTGCCGGATATTCTCCCCAAGCCCACCCACCTGAGAAACGACCTCATGTGAAGAGCCAGAGTTGAGGCACTGGATAGTGATGGTCCAGGTTGGGTATAATAATTTTAGCAGAAACACAGATGGGTGTCTCGGGTTAGGGTCCAGGTCAGGTCACGACTCCTGGACAAGGGGCTGGGGAGGGTCAGGCAGCGGGAGCTCGGATTGTCCGAGGGCGTCAAGGCAATCCTGGTTTTCCAAGAGTGAAGTCTCTAAAAGTTTATTCTATAAACTCGCACCTTGTCTTCCTCGTCACTACCTGATACTCGTAGCTGTGTGCCCTTTGAGGCATCCTCCTCACTAGGAGAGCAGGCTCACCGAACAAACCCTGATATCAGAGACACCTCCACTGGCCCATGAAGAACACCAAGGTTTGTGAGGCAGGAGCCGCCGTCCGCAGAGTGAACACTGCGTCTCATTAATCACCACACAGTGGGAGTGCACACTTGTATAAGAGGAGGGGATCCACACTGCCCAGTGTAAGGGGAGGGGATCCACACTGCCCAGTGTAAGGGGGGATACAGACTGCCCAGTGTAAGGGGAGGGGATCCACACTGCCCAGTGTAAGGGGGGATACAGACTGCCCAGTGTAAGGGGAGGGGATACACACTGCCCAGTGTAAGGGGGGATACAGACTGCCCAGTGTAAGGGGAGGGGATCCACACTGCCCAGTGTAAGGGGGGATCCACACTGCCCAGTGTAAGGGGGGATACAGACTGCCCAGTGTAAGGGGGGGGGGGATACAGACTGCCCAGTGTAAGGGGGGATCCACACTGCCCAGTGTAAGGGGAGGGGATCCACACTGCCCAGTGTAAGGGGGGGGGATCCACACTGCCCAATGTAAGGGGGGGATACACACTGTCCAGTGTAAGGGGGGGGGATCCACACTGCCCAGTGTAAGGGGGGGAGATCCACACTGCCCAGTGTAAGGGGGGGGGGATACACACTGTCCAGTGTAAGGGGGGGGGATCCACACTGCCCAGTGTAAGGGGGGGGGATACACACTGCCCAGTGTAAGGGGAGGGATACACACTGCCCAGTGTAAGGGGGGGAGATCCACACTGCCCAGTGTAAGGGGGGGGGGATCCACACTGCCCAGTGTAAGGGGAGGGATACACACTGTCCAGTGTAAGGGGAGGGGATCCACACTGTCCAGTGTAAGGGGGGGAGATCCACACTGCCCAGTGTAAGGGGAGGGATACACACTGTCCAGTGTAAGGGGAGGGGATCCACACTGTCCAGTGTAAGGGGAGGGGATCCACACTGTCCAGTGTAAGGGGAGGGGATCCACACTGTCCAGTGTAAGGGGGGGATACACACTGTCCAGTGTAAGGGGAGGGGATCCACACTGCCCAGTGTAAGGGGAGGGGATCCACACTGCCCAGTGTAAGGGGAGGGATACACACTGTCCAGTGTAAGGGGGGATACACACTGTCCAGTGTAAGGGGGGGGGGGATCCACACTGCCCAGTGTAAGGGGGGGGATACACACTGTCCAGTGTAAGGGGGGGGGATACACACTGCCCAGTGTAAGGGGGGATACAGACTGCCCAGTGTAAGGGGGGGGGATCCACACTGCCCAGTGTAAGGGGAGGGGATCCACACTGCCCAGTGTAAGGGGAGGATACACACTGTCCAGTGTAAGGGGGGATACACACTGTCCAGTGTAAGGGGGGATACACACTGTCCAGTGTAAGGGGGGGGGGATACACACTGCCCAGTGTAAGGGGAGGGATACACACTGTCCAGTGTAAGGGGGGATACACACTGTCCAGTGTAAGGGGGGGAGATCCACACTGCCCAGTGTAAGGGGAGGGATACACACTGTCCAGTGTAAGGGGAGGGGATCCACACTGCCCAGTGTAAGGGGAGGGGATCCACACTGCCCAGTGTAAGGGGAGGGGATCCACACTGCCCAGTGTAAGGGGGGGGGATCCACACTGCCCAGTGTAAGGGGGGGATACACACTGTCCAGTGTAAGGGGGGGGATACACACTGCCCAGTGTAAGGGGGGATACAGACTGCCCAGTGTAAGGGGGGGGGGGGATACAGACTGCCCAGTGTAAGGGGGGGGATACACACTGCCCAGTGTAAGGGGGGGGGGATACACACTGTCCAGTGTAAGGGGGGGGATACACACTGCCCAGTGTAAGGGGGGGGATACACACTGCCCAGTGTAAGGGGGGATACAGACTGCCCAGTGTAAGGGGGGGGGATACAGACTGCCCAGTGTAAGGGGGGGGGGGGTCCACACTGCCCAGTGTAAGGGGAGGGGATCCACACTGTCCAGTGTAAGGGGGGGATACACACTGCCCAGTGTAAGGGGAGGGATACACACTGTCCAGTGTAAGGGGGGATACACACTGTCCAGTGTAAGGGGGGGGGGGAGATCCACACTGCCCAGTGTAAGGGGAGGGGATCCACACTGTCCAGTGTAAGGGGGGGGATACACACTGTCCAGTGTAAGGGGGGGGATACACACTGCCCAGTGTAAGGGGAGGGATACACACTGTCCAGTGTAAGGGGAGGGGATCCACACTGCCCAGTGTAAGGGGAGGGGATCCACACTGCCCAGTGTAAGGGGAGGGATACACACTGTCCAGTGTAAGGGGAGGGGATCCACACTGTCCAGTGTAAGGGGGGATCCACACTGTCCAGTGTAAGGGGAGGGGATCCACACTGCCCAGTGTAAGGGGAGGGGATCCACACTGCCCAGTGTAAGGGGAGGGGATCCACACTGCCCAGTGTAAGGGGAGGGATACACACTGTCCAGTGTAAGGGGGGATACACACTGTCCAGTGTAAGGGGGGGGGGGATCCACACTGCCCAGTGTAAGGGGGGGGGATACACACTGTCCAGTGTAAGGGGGGGGATACACACTGCCCAGTGTAAGGGGGGATACAGACTGCCCAGTGTAAGGGGGGGGATCCACACTGCCCAGTGTAAGGGGAGGGGGATCCACACTGCCCAGTGTAAGGGGGAGGATACACACTGTCCAGTGTAAGGGGGGATACACACTGTCCAGTGTAAGGGGGGGGATACACACTGTCCAGTGTAAGGGGGGGGGATACACACTGCCCAGTGTAAGGGGAGGGATACACACTGTCCAGTGTAAGGGGGGATACACACTGTCCAGTGTCAGGGGGGGAGATCCACACTGCCCAGTGTAAGGGGAGGGATACACACTGTCCCAGTGTAAGGGGAGGGGATCCACACTGCCCCAGTGTAAGGGGAGGGGATCCACACTGCCCAGTGTAAGGGGAGGGGATCCACACTGCCCAGTGTAAGGGGGGGGGATCCACACTGCCCAGTGTAAGGGGAGGGGATCCACACTGCCCAGTGTAAGGGGGGGGGGGGGATCCACACTGCCCAGTGTAAGGGGGGGATACACACTGTCCAGTGTAAGGGGGGGGATACACACTGCCCAGTGTAAGGGGGGATACAGACTGCCCAGTGTAAGGGGGGGGGGGGATACAGACTGCCCAGTGTAAGGGGGGGGGATACACACTGCCCAGTGTAAGGGGGGGGGATACACACTGTCCAGTGTAAGGGGGGGGATACACACTGCCCAGTGTAAGGGGGGGGGATACACACTGCCCAGTGTAAGGGGGGGGGGATACAGACTGCCCAGTGTAAGGGGGGGGGGGGTCCACACTGCCCAGTGTAAGGGGGAGGGGGATCCACACTGTCCAGTGTAAGGGGGGGGGATACACACTGCCCAGTGTAAGGGGGAGGGATACACACTGTCCAGTGTAAGGGGGGGATACACACTGTCCAGTGTAAGGGGAGGGATACACACTGTCCAGTGTAAGGGGAGGGGATCCACACTGCCCAGTGTAAGGGGGAGGGGATCCACACTGCCCAGTGTAAGGGGGAGGGGATACACACTGTCCAGTGTAAGGGGAGGGGATCCACACTGCCCAGTGTAAGGGGAGGGGATCCACACTGCCCAGTGTAAGGGGAGGGGATACACACTGTCCAGTGTAAGGGGAGGGGATCCACACTGTCCAGTGTAAGGGGGAGGGGATCCACACTGTCCAGTGTAAGGGGGGATCCACACTGTCCAGTGTAAGGGGAGGGGATCCACACTGCCCAGTGTAAGGGGAGGGGATCCACACTGCCCAGTGTAAGGGGAGGGGATCCACACTGCCCAGTGTAAGGGGAGGGATACACACTGTCCAGTGTAAGGGGGGATACACACTGTCCAGTGTAAGGGGGGGGGATCCACACTGCCCAGTGTAAGGGGGGGGGGATACACACTGTCCAGTGTAAGGGGGGGGGATACACACTGTCCAGTGTAAGGGGGGGGATACACACTGCCCAGTGTAAGGGGGGGGGATACACACTGCCCAGTGTAAGGGGGGGATACACACTGCCCAGTGTAAGGGGGGGGATACACACTGCCCAGTGTAAGGGGAGGGGATCCACACTGCCCAGTGTAAGGGGAGGATACACACTGTCCAGTGTAAGGGGGGATACACACTGTCCAGTGTAAGGGGGGGGGATACACACTGCCCAGTGTAAGGGGAGGGATACACACTGTCCAGTGTAAGGGGGGATACACACTGTCCAGTGTAAGGGGGGGAGATCCACACTGCCCAGTGTAAGGGGAGGGATACACACTGTCCAGTGTAAGGGGAGGGGATCCACACTGCCCAGTGTAAGGGGAGGGGATCCACACTGCCCAGTGTAAGGGGAGGGATACACACTGTCCAGTGTAAGGGGAGGGGATCCACACTGTCCAGTGTAAGGGGGGATACACACTGTCCAGTGTAAGGGGAGGGGATCCACACTGCCCAGTGTAAGGGGAGGGGATCCACACTGCCCAGTGTAAGGGGAGGGGATCCACACTGCCCAGTGTAAGGGGAGGGATACACACTGTCCAGTGTAAGGGGGGATACACACTGTCCAGTGTAAGGGGAGGGGATCCACACTGCCCAGTGTAAGGGGAGGGGATCCACACTGCCCAGTGTAAGGGGGAGGGATACACACTGCCCAGTGTAAGGGGGGGGATCCACACTGCCCCAGTGTAAGGGGGGGGATCCACACTGCCCAGTGTAAGGGGGGGATCCACACTGCCCAGTGTAAGGGGGGGGGATACACACTGTCCAGTGTAAGGGGGGGGATCCACACTGCCCAGTGTAAGGGGAGGGGATCCACACTGCCCAGTGTAAGGGGAGGGGATCCACACTGCCCAGTGTAAGGGGAGGGATACACACTGCCCAGTGTAAGGGGAGGGGATACACACTGCCCAGTGTAAGGGGGGGGATCCACACTGCCCAGTGTAAGGGGGGGGAGATCCACACTGCCCAGTGTAAGGGGGGGGGGATACACACTGCCCAGTGTCAGGGGGGGGGGATACACACTGCCCAGTGTACAGGGGGGGGGATACACACTGCCCAGTGTAAGGGGGGGGGGATACACACTGCCCAGTGTAAGGGGAGGGATACACACTGGCCCCAGTGTAAGGGGGAGGGATACAGACTGCCCAGTGTAAGGGGGGGGGATACACACTGCCCCAGTGTAAGGGGGGATACACACTGCCCAGTGTAAGGGGGGGGGGGGAATACAGACTGACCAGTGTAAGGGGGGGGGGGGGGAATACAGACTGCCCAGTGTAAGGGGGGGGATACACACTGCCCAGTGTAAGGGGGGGGGGATCCACACTGCCCAGTGTAAGGGGGGGGGGGATCCACACTGCCCAGTGTAAGGGGGGGGGGGGA